>NC_134585.1:23548482-23860149 GCF_037038515.1 Microtus pennsylvanicus
TGAATCAGTGTCAAGAGAAGGTGGGGAGCCAGACAGTGGTGACGCACACCTTTAATTCCAGGCCAGGCTCCCAAAGCTACAGAGAAACCCTGTCTTGAAAACGCGCGCGCGCGAGAGAGAGAGAGAGAGAGAGAGAGAGAGAGAGAGAGAGAGAGAGAGAGAGAGAGAGAGAGAGAGAGAGAGAGAGAGAGAGAGAGAGAGAGAGAGGAGAGGGGCTGTAGAGATGGCTCAGCGGTTAAGAGCACCGACTGCTCTTCCAGAGGTCCCGAGTTCGATTCCCAGCACCCACATGGCAGCTCACAACTGTCTATAATTCTAGTTCCAGGGGACCCAACACCCAGGGCAAATCACCAATGCACATAAATAAATAAATATTTAAAAAAAAAAGAAGGTGGGGAGAATGGAAGTCTGAACAAGAAAGTAGTAAAAAAAAGTAAAAGAAAAGTTCTTTTCAGGAAGCTTATGTGGCTTGGAGGAAGAATAAATGCTTCATAACAGGGACTCATGATTGATGGAAGATGAAGACAAGAATCCATGCTGGGTGTGGCACCCTGTGCTTGTATTCCTAGCACTGGGGAGACTGAGACAGGAAGATTTCCAGGCCCTTTAAGCCACATGGGAAGACTCTGTTTCAAAAAAAATAAAAGAATAATATTATAAAAATTGGTTTGGAGTGGTTGATGTGGGAAAAATCAGCTGCTAAGAACCCTTGCTGCTCTTCCAGAGGACTGGTATTCAATTCCCAGCGCCCATTGTGGGGAGTGAGAGAGTTGTCACAACTACTTGGAACTCCAATTCCAAGAAGATCTGATGCCTCTTGTACACCTGCAGTCATGCATGGTATTAGCAACAAAATAGATCTTTAAATGTTTTTATTAGGGGCTGGAGAGATGGCTCAGAGGTTAAGAGCACTGACTGCCCTTCCAGAGGTCCTGAGTTCAATTCCCAGCAAACCACAGGGTAGCTTACAACTGTTTGTAATGAAATCTGGTGGTGCCCTCTTCTGACCTGCAGGCATACATGCAGGCAGAACACTGTATATATAATAAATAAATAAATTTTTAAAAATGTTTTTATTATTAGCTGGGGAAGGGAGCGTAGACCTTTAATCCTAGCCCTTGGAAGACAGAGAGGCAGGTAGATCTCTGTGTGTTCAAAGCTAGCTTGGACTACAGAGCAAGTCCCAGGTCAGCCAGGTCTACACAGTGGGCCTCTGTCTCAAAAGCAAAAAAACAAACAAGACCCTACCAAGCTGGCCTGGCAGATGATGCCTGTGATTCCAGCACTTGGGAGACCGGTGCAGGAAGATCTAGAGTACCAGGCCAACCTGGCTACCCTGTGGTTTGCTGGGAATTGAACTCAGGACCTCTGGAAGGGCAGTCAGTGCTCTTAACCTCTGAGCCATCTCTCCAGCCCCTGTTTCAAAAAACAAAAAAGAAGAATCCAAGCACAGTGCTTCAAGCTTGTAACCTCAGCCTGAGATAGGAGGACCATCACAAATTCAGGCCAGCCTGAGCTACGAGTAAATTCAACGTCAGTAGGAACTAGAGGGAGACCCTTTGGTCAAAAAAAAAAAAAAAAGAATGGTGGTGTAGTCACTGGTAAGGTGTCCATGCTCATGTAGATAGCACCTGTTGGGACCATTTGGCGTCCTGGCCTCCAGCTGCTCTTCCCTGCTAGAGATCTTTACTTTCCTTCTGATTTGAGTTACTGGAAGCTGTGTCAAAGTTGTTTACCAGCTCTGCTTCACGAGCGCGTGTTGCCTTGGCCTTGAGGATCAGAGGATAAGGTTTTCACCTGTTGGCCCACTTGACTGTTGGGTATATAAGCCTCCATGGTGCTATTGAATAAAGGGCTACACATTTTTAATTTTCTCTCCACTATGCAGCAAAGCAAAAACTACTTTAGGACAAGTATCTACTGAAACATGCATGTATTTCAGCTTTCCAGCTAAGGGTAGGTGGGTAACATCCATCTGCGAAATGTCATTCGGTTTAAGGCCACGAGGATTAACTCCAGCAATGGGTGTATTATGAAAAGGAGCACAGGCAGAACATTGGGTGGTCATTTGTAAGACAGTGGCTCTGGAGCAACCAGTATGGTGCTGCAAAGAACCATATGGAGTTTAGAAGCCTTTTCTTCATAGAAACACCCATGTTCCTCATGAAACACAGTGGGTCTCTCTCTCTCTCACACACACACAGGCATGGAAGGGGGCTACATAGAAGAGATCACCAGGATGAGGACTAGGTGGGGTGAATGTGGCCAAATGCATCATATACAAGCATGGAAATGTCATCATGAAACTCATTATTATAATTAATGTAGTCTAATAGCATTTTGTTAAATAACGGTGGGCCGGGCAAGGTAGTCTCAGCGGGTAAAAGGTGCTTGCTGCCAAGCCTGGAAACCTGAGTTCAGTCCCTGGGACCGACAGGATAGAAGAAGAAAGTCTTCTCCTGCAAGTTGTCCTCTGACCTCAGACATGTGTGACACGTGTGTGTCTATACACACACAAATAATATAATAAGTAAATGTAATTTTTCAGAAACATAAAAAGGTAGGGAAGTTACCATCACTAGAAAAGGGAACGGGAAGTGAGCCAGAAGTGGAGACAGCCTCTGAGGACCACAGTAGCAGAGGCTGCCCCACCCTATCCAGCCCTCCCCCCCCACCACCACATTCCAGCCCTCCCCACCCTATCCAGCCCTCCCAACCCTATTCAGCCCCCCCACCACCACCACCACCACATTCCAGCCCTGGTAGGGAAAGTCAAGATAGCCCAACAAACCTACTCACAGTTTTCGGTAAGTGACCCTGGGGCTGAATGGAATGACACACACACCCAGACAACGTGAGGAGAGGCCTCTTAGCACGTTGGCACAGGCCCTTAGAAGTTATCAGTCCCTTCCTTCATTGTACCAGTGTGTAAAATTAGGCCTGGGGAGAAAAAGACAGCCATCAGCGATCACGGCACTTTGGGCAACAATCTTGTTTGCAAGCAGGTCTCCTGACTGAGGGAACTTGACTAGGGAACCCAGCCCTCCTCTAACGGCCTGCAGTCTGCTCTCAGGCCTCTGAATTCCTTTCTGCAGTTCCTGCCAGCAGCTCCCACTTCCCCTGGGGAGCGAAGTGGGGAAGTGGGCACTGAGCAGGTCCCTGAGAAGATGAAGAGAGCTGGGAGATTTGCTGGCACAGAACACAGTCGCTCGGTGCTGAATAGGCAAGAGAACCAGACTATTCAAGGTCGTTCTCTGCTACCCATCAAGTGTGAAACCAGCCTAGGATAGAGGAGACACCATCTCAAGAAAGACGTATGTGTGTACATGTGTATACACGATGAGAGAATTATCACTTTTTTTTTCAGCCAAATCAGCAGGTACCTAAATCATAAAAGCCCTCTTAGAACCAGACATGGTGACGTTTCTTTAAATCCAGAACTTGGGAGGTGGAGGCAGGAGGATCAGGAATTCAAAGATGGTATCTGGGGTGGGGGGACTGAAATGGCTTAATGAGTGTTTACCCCAAGCTTGTGGACCTAATTCAATTTCCGGGGCCCATTTGGTGGAAGAAAAAAAAAATGATTCTCAAATTTGTGTTCTGACTTCCACAGGAATATTGCATTTGTATGAACACACATATGCATGTACTCCTTTGCTAAATATATTGAATGTTTGTTGTTTGTTGGGTTTTTTTTTTTTTTTGGTTTTTTGAGACAGGGTTTCTCTGTAGCTTTGGTGCCTGTCCCGGAACTAGCTCTTGTAGACCAGGCTGGCCTCGAACTCATAGAGATCCACCTGCCTCTGTCTTCTGAGTGCTGGGATTAAAGGTTTGTTCCACCACCACCTGGGTAAATTTTGGTTTTATATGGCAGATTCCCAGAGGGTTGCCACTACTGCTACCAGACACCCCAAGCCACAGCAATGTGCCCTGGGCCCATAGCACCACTTTTCCAAACTGCCACCTGGAGCCTCCTCATCCCTGAGGGCCCTTCCCCTCGAAGTGTCCCAGGGACAGGCTCTCTCTTCCTCGGTTAGGATCCCAGCCTAACTCTCTTTGGTTGCATTGGCCTTCCTTTGTGACCTGGGGACCTTAGATGTCACTAAATATGGGCTTAGCCATCTCAAGGACACCTCTTCCTATTAAGCACTGGGCAAGCACCCCAACACCAGGCAAGCACCCCACAGCCTTCAGCGTCTGGTTTTTCTGCCTGCATCCATCTTCGTCTATAATGCTGGTTCATCGACAACCCCTCATGGTAATGCCAGCAGCTGTCGCGCTCTTCGTGGCTGCTCTATTCCATTATCGTTCACCTCTGCTCCTTGAACTTGACAGTCAGCCATCCTCAGAAACCCCTTTAACCTGGTACAGGAGCATCTACAGTAAAACTACATTTCCCATCCTCCCTCACAGTCACAGTCAGCCACTGCCAGAACCCCTTTAACCTGGAACAGGAGGGTCTACAGTAAAACTACATTTCCCATCCTCCCTCACAGTCACGTGACATCATTCTGGTCAAAGACACAGGAGAACAAATGTTCATTTTGAGACGTCTTAGTACTGTTCTGAATGGGAAGGAAGGGATTCAGTATTAAACAGCAGCCAATCCATCCAGGCTTTTAAAAAGAGATTTTTTTTTAAATCTTCTTTAAATTGTCACCTTCCTTTCTTGTCCTTGTTGCTTTGCTTTGGTTTAGTGTTTTGTTTTGTTCTGTGAGAGTCTCATGCAGCCCAGGCTTGCTTCAAACTTGCTATGTAGCTGAGGATGCCCTCTTGGTCCCCTGCCTCCAGAATTCCCAGTTTATCCAGTATTGGGGATCAAACCCCAGGGCCTCTAGCATGCTAAGTAAGCTCTGTACCCACTGGGTTACATCATCAGCCCAGAGGTCTGGCTTGGAATAGGATCCTGCAATGTAGCCCTGGCTGGCCTAAAATCTGCTATATAGCCAGTTGTGGTGGCCCACACCTTTAATCCCAGCACTCAGGAGGCAGAGGGGAGATCTCTGTGAATTCTAGGCCAGCCTGGTCTATATAGTAAATTCCAGGCCAATTAGGGCTACATACGGAGATGCTGTCTCGGATAAAACAAAAATCTGCTGTGTAAGCCAAGCTGATTTTGAATTTGAAAATCCGTTTTTTCCCCTCTTAGTGTTTAAACTCAGGACCTCACACATACTGGACAAGCGTTCTACCACAGGGCTACATCCTCAGCCAGAGAAGCCATTCCTGTGCTTTAGGAAAAGTTTCCTGTGAACGCTGCTTCTTACTAGCATTTATATTTTGTTGTCACAGCACCAACTATATATGAGGGCAGTGTACTAGGGACAGAGTAGAAATGTCACACAAGGAGATTTCTCTTACCCTACCACCCTGGGAAGTCAGCACCCAGCAGGCCCTCAGCTCCATCCATCCCTGACGCACAGGTTCCATTTTGGCATCTTCAGGCCCTGTAGATCCAGGATGTTGCTCTGCCCCAGTGTCATATGTCAGCCTGCCAAGTCTGCCCACTGCTGCTCCCCTGAGAACATCCAAGAGCTACAGGCAGGGCGGGGTACCGGAGCAGCCAGTACAAAGCAGGCAAGGGCTGCTGAGTCACTCCTGAGCGCCTGCAGGTCAGGGAGGTCAGAAGAAGCTGGGGTGCATCGCTGGAATAATACCCAGGCTCAAGCACAGCCTTCAAGAGGGGCGCAGGCCTCCTGCGCATGTCGGGAGGACCTCCATGCCTCTGAGATGGGGGTGACTTAGCCAATTAAACATAAAAACAGAGAGCTGTCTGAGAATTGCACTCAGTACCTCCATCTGTGCGAGCATCCTGCTTCCAACCTGGGAAGCTCCAGATACCTCAAGCCTCAGGTTTGTGCTCTTCCTCCAGTTAGGCCTTTGCTTTCAGAGACTTGGCTCTGGTTGGGGCTCACCAGATGAAGGAAGACGCTGATGAGAAGAGACCAAATGGTCTCTGAGTCTGGAAGGAATGGGAGACCAGGGCTCTGTCCAGATTAGTTTGTGATACTGTCTCTACATTGTGGGACTTTCCAGGTGCTTAGAAGTCGGGGAGGCAGAGGAGAGAACCATCAGAAGGGTAAACTGACGTTGTGTGTGGCAGAGCATGTGGCTATAATCCTAGCACTCCAGTCATGGAGACAGGAGTTCAATGTCAACCTGAACTACATGAGAACTTGTCTGAAATAAATAAACTCGAAAACATCAAATTTGCAACATGCACCAGGCCATTGTCTTGCCTAAGCCTCCGCACTGGGCAATTACAAGCTGAAGCTCCTTGTCGTCAACTCCAACCGTCTTATTGACTGGAACTTCTAAGACAGCAGGAGAAATCGGGAAGGGTCCATGTCCCATACGGACCACTTTGAGTCAGCGAGATTCTAAACTTTCTTCTATCTTAATCCTTGCTCCAAAGAGGTAACCCACTGGACAGTGATCCCAGCTACACAGGAAGCTGAGGCAGGGGCATTGCCTAAGCCCTGGAAGTCAACATAACAAAACCCCATCCCTTAAAAATAAATACAATATAAACAGGGCTAACAGAGCGGTGGTGGTGCACACCTTTAATCCCAGTACTCTGGAGCCAGAAGCAGGTGGATCTCTGTGAGTTCAAGGCCAACCTGGTCTACAAGAGCTAGTTCCAGGACAGGTTCCAAAGCTACAGAGAAACCTTTTGTGTCAGACGTGAAATTTTGTTTCAGCATCTGTTGGTGTGTTTGTTGTAGGTGTGCATAAGTATGGGTGTATACTTGTCAGGATGCACATGAGAAGGTCACAGGACAACTTTTGGGAGCCCATTCTCTCCTTCCACCACGCAGGTAGTCAAGTCTTGGAGGCCAGTGCTTTACCGGCTGAGCCATCTTACTGATTCCAGATTTTTTTTTAAACTTCATTTTATTACTATTGTGTATGGTGTGGGGCAGGGATAAGAAGTGCGGCAGTCAGGGCCTGACTCTGTGGAGGCAGTTCTTCCCTTTTGCCTTCACCCAGGTCCTATGGATAGAACTCAGATCTCCAGACGCGCAAGGCAAGTGTCTTTACCTGCTGAGCCATCTGCCACCCACCCCCATTATGTTTGAGACAGGGTCTCATGTGTCTAGGGCTGGCCTTAAACTAGCCGTGCAGTTGAGAGTGGCCCTGAACTTCTGGTGTTCCTGCCTCCAACTCCTTGTGTTTTGATATACCACTACGGCCTGTTTATGAGGCACTGGAGACAGAACCTAGAGTCTGGTCATGCTAGGTAAACACACTACCAATAATGGCCACCTGCAGGCCTCTGGTTCTTGTTTTGTCTTGTGATAGGGTCTTGTGTATCCCAGGCTCAAACTTACTATGTATCTGAGAATCTTAAGCTTCCTGATCTTCCTGCCTCCACCTCTTAAAATGTTGGGATTATAGGTATGCATCACTGTGTCTGGCTTTAGGCTTGTGGCTATAGTAACATCATCAAGGTAGTGACACCCTATGAAGACATCTTCTGGCTAGCCTCTGGCCACCCGTGTGTCACCTATCCTAGTCCCCTGGGCAGTGATAAAATTCTCTTCTTGGGCTGGAAGTGTGTGAGCTTTATGTCTTTGGAACCAAGCAGGCTCTGAATCTTTAGGTTTTCTGGAGATTTCCATTATAGTATTTCAGCCTGTTGGGCATTCATCTGTTCTTATTCTGCCTTCAAATTGCCTGGACCGAGACAGTAACTCTCTAGTGGGGCTGGTGTAGAAGGCCTGTCCTCCCTGTCCTTGGAGCAGAAGGATCACTGTGAAGTTTGAGGTCAGCCTGATCTACACACACACACACACACACACACACACACACACACACACACACACACGGTGTCTACCCTCACTTGAACTAGGAAGCTTTGCTTAGCTCAAAAGTCCAGCTTTGCGGTCAAAGACTCAGAATATTCTTCTTGGCTTGCTTCTGGTTGACCACCTTCTTCTAAGGAGGCTCTTGGGGTTATTTTATTTCCAGCCTATCAGCACTACCTGTTGACTACTTGACCAATTAGGAGAAAAGTACCCACAGAAGGGTGATTCATTGCCACAGAAGGTGCAGGAGCCTGTTTCCAGGTCAGATTAGTCCATTCAGCCATTAATCCAACAGATAAGTTTCCGTGGCCTGGAGAGGCCTGGTGGAGAGTATTTTCAGACAATCCCACCCTCGACAGGCCAGGGCCGGGGGAGGACATTGACATATGAACTTTTGTCTGGAGAAGACACAATGTCTAATAGTTTCTCCTCCCCACAGATTACCAAAGCCAATTATCTTGTTACGTATTTAATCAATTGGTTTGGTGTGTGTGATAGATCCATCCCTGTGCATGCACACATGTGTGCAAACACACTCACTCTTCATTCCCCAATCTCTTCTCCACCCTGTTTGTTTATTGAGACCAGGTCTCAATAAGAAACTCAGAGCTCACTGGCTGTACTGGCTGACCAACAAGACCCCAGGATCTCTGTCTCTGTCTCTGTCTATCAGAGCTGGACTTACAGACAGACCACGCCCTACTTTACGTGGGTGCCAGAGATCCAAACTCCGGTCCTTGTGTTTGCACAGCAAGCAACTTTACCCAGTGAACTGTCTCCCGGCTCCTTTAGTTTACCTTTTAAGAGAAAGAAGACACAAGGAACGATGATACACACCTATAATCCCCACACTCAGGAGGCTGAGGCAGAGGGATTGCTCTAGGTACAAAGCCACCCTGGCCAGGCGGTGGTGGTGCATGCCTTTAATCCCAGCACTCGGGAGGCAGAGGCAGGGGGATCTCTGTGAGTTTGAGGCCAGCCTGGTCTACAAGAGCTAGTTCCAGGACAGGTTCCAAAGCTACAGAGAAACCCTGTCTCAAAAATCCAAAAAACAAAACAAATCGATCAAAAAACAAAAAACAAAGCCACCCTGGGCTAAGTAGTAAATTTAAATTGGCCTGGAGAGCCTAGTTTGATGGTACAAATCTGTAATTCCAGCACTTAAGAGGTAGAAGCCAGAGGAGGACCCCAAGTTAAAGGTCCAGCCTTGGCTACACAGTGAATTCAAGGCCACTCTAGAGAACCCAAGTCACTGATAAAACAAACAACAACCAAAAAGTATCAAAGGGGAACACGGAGCAAAACCCCACTGGCCCTGTCAGCCTTGAACTGCTAAGATCAAGTAATCCACTTGCTTTCCTCTCCTGTATATCTGGGACAAGCGTCTGTCTTTTTTCTGAGACAGGGTCTCTCTGTGAAGCTGTAGCTGGCCTGGAGCTCATTATGTAGACCAGGCTAGCCTCAAACTCAATCTCAGCCTCCAAAATGCAGGAACTAAAGGCATACACCACCGTACCTGGCAAGCTTCCGTCTTGATTTGTCCTCCTCCACAAGGCTTTGCCGCCTGCCGTTCTATCTGTAATCCAGGCAGCATGAAGAAGAAGTGAGGTTGTACCCTCAGCTGCTATTTAACTGCACTCCGAAGAGCTGGCCCAGTCGTTTTGAAAATTCTCCCGAGTCAGCTGTAAATAGCTGTGGCTCCCAGTGTCACCTCTTGCTGGCTCATCCCCCACGAATCACTCATCCTTCTAAGTCAGCCACGAGCCCCAGCTGGAGTCTTCCAGATCATTCCTCCAGCACCATGGCCTGTGTCCTGAGGACTGGTTGTTAAAGATTTAAAGTAAATATTCATTAGAGTGTTTGCTTTAGATCTATCCCCTCCTCTCGGGAACAGTACTGAGGAGTCACAACATGGGTATTTGTTCTCTTACATTCTCGGCCAAAATGAGAAAAATAAAATGAAGCCAAGCTCGTATTCCTGACACTTGTCTGCGTCCCTTGCCAAGGAGCTTCAGGCGATGTGTGATTTCTTCAGGGGCTCCACTGGAGCATAACAGTTATCTGTTCTCAACACACACGGACACAGGGACACACATGGACACACACACACACATACATACATACACAATTTGGCTCCTGCCCTCCCTGGAGCCGGGAACAGAAATATCTCTGGTTTTTGTTTTGTTTTGGGGGGAAGGTTGGTGCTAGGAATTGAACCCATTGCCCCAAGGCACAAAGCACACACACAACCATGCTACTATGAAACTCCAGCCTGGGAAAGGAGTATATATACGACTGCAATGAGGGTGTGAGGGGGACATCATCCATTACTGTAAACCCTTAAGGGTACAATACAAGCAGTAGGTTCCAATGGCAATGGCAGTCACTTAACAGCCAGGGTAAGCGCTCAGTAGTCAAACACCAAATACTAAATGGGATACAGGGCAGGAAGGGACAAGTGGGACCATCAGCATCGTCAGTCACTCTTCTGTAGATCAAAGCACTGCTGTAAGAAGCAAAATATGGCCGGGTGGTGGTGGCAGCGCACAACTTTAATCCCAGAACTTGGGAGGCAGAGGCAGGCCAATCTCTGTGAGTTTGAAGTCAGCCTGGTCTACAAGACCTCGTTCTGGGACAGGCTCCAAAACTACAGAGAAACCTTGTCTTGAAAAACCAAAAAGAAGAGGAAGGAGAGGAGGAGGAGGAAGAGGAGGAGGAGGAAGAAGAGGAAGAGGACAAGAAGAAGGAAGAGGAGGAGGAGGAGGAGAAGGAGGAGAAGGAGGAGGAGAAGGAGGAGGAGGAGGAGGAGGAGGAGGAGGAGAAGAAGAAGAAGAAGAAGAAGAAGAAGAAGAAGAAGAAGAAGAAGAAGAAGAAGAAGAAGAAGAAGAAGAAGAAGAAGAAGAAGAGAGGTAAAGACACTTGCCCCCACACCTGACAACTCAAGTTCCATACTGGAACCTATATGGTGGAAAGAGGGAACTGATTCCCGCAAATAGACCTCCACATGAATGACATGGTGACATCCATGTTCTCTTCCCAACACCACCACACACACAAACTCAATAAATGTAACAAGAAATGTCTTTAAAAAGAAAAGAAAGAGAACAAATTCTATTTTATTTCATTTCTTGTGGTGTAGGAGGGGTGATGAGACAGGGTCTCAACTCTGTAGACCAGACTGACCCGGAACTGGCCATTCTCTCCTCCTGCTCCTTCCTTCTGGATGCACCGCACCCAGGAAGTAAAGACTATTAGCTGAGCAAATAATCCCAGCACCTGGGAAGCAGAAGCTGAAGGACCAAGAATCCGAGATTATTCTGGATACATACCAAGTTTGAGGCCAGCCTGGGCTAATGAGCAGGACCCCATTACAAAGCACACAGACTGGCGATGCAGCTCAGTTGGCAGTACACTTGCCCTGCATGCTCCAAGCCCTGGGTTTGACCCCAGCCCTGCACCTGTAATTCCAGCACTCCAGAGGAGGTGAAAATGAAAGGGTAGAAATGCAAGGTTATTCTTGGCTGGGAGTAAGTTTGATACCAGCCTAGACTACAAGAGATCTTGCTGTAAGAAAAAAATGGGGGGGGGGGGTTTGAAGAGATGACTCAAAGGTTAAGAACACTGACTGCTCTTCCAGAGGACCCGGGTTCATTTCCCAGCACCCGCATGGCAGCTCACACCTGTCTGTAACTCCCAGTTCCAGGGGATCTGACACCTTCACATCCATATATACAAAATAAATTTAAATAAATTATTTTTAAAAGAGATTTATAAGCTTTTAATTATATTTACACTGAATAGCTCTATTAGGATTTAGGGGGCGAAGGGAAATCCTGTTTCAGATAGTAGGTGTTTTGTTTTGTTTCCATTTTTTCTGGTTGGAGACGGGATCTCAGGCTATCCAGAACTAGGCGTGTTGCTGAGAGTAGCCCTGAGCTCCTGAGCCTCCCTTCTCTGCCTCCCTGGTGCTGGGGTCACAATCCGTATCACCACACACCAGCACTTGTTTTGTTCTTGGTTTGGGGAGAGAGGAATGAAACCAAGGAACTCACATTTAAAAATAAAAATTGGTTTAAAAAAAAAGGAAAAATGAACATTTATACTCCCAGCCCACAAGAGCCTAAGGCAGGAGGGGGGTCAGCCTGGGCTACGCAGTAAGACCCTGTCAAAAAAAGTATATATATAAAAGAAAAGCCTGCAAGAAACATTAGTCATCAGGAAAAGACAGTTTAAAGCTTCCAAGATGCCTACCTACTATCTGTCTCTATAAAAAGATTGAAACACACAGTAAAGAGGCGGGCGGGTCCTGGTGATACCAGGACCTATAGTCTATACATACATATACCAGGACCTATAGTCTATACATATACACACACACACACACACACACACACACACACACACACACACACACACTCCTATATATAGTCCTATAGTCCCAGGACTTGGCAGGCTGAAGAGGTCTGCCTGGAGCTAAAGGCTAGCCCGGCCTACAAAGTGAGTTTCTGAGCCAACACAAGCTATAACATGAGATCTTTCTTTAAAAAAAAAAAGTTCTCAGCCTGTTGGTGGTGGTGCACACCTTTAATCCCCAGAACTCAGGAGGCAGAGGCAGGCGGATCTCTGTGAGTTCAAGGCCAGCCTGGTTTACAGAGTGAGCTCCAGGGCTACACAGAGAAACCCTGTCTCAAATAAATAAATAAATACATACATACATACGTAATACATATACATACATAAATACTTGCATACAAAAGTTCTCAGATTGACCACAGTGAGGGCCACACAACTGTACAAATGCACTTAACATAAAGGCAGTGGACTGTGGCCTCCATGGGTATGACTGTGAGACCTGGCAGGTGGCTCAGGGACAGAGTACTGTGTTAGACCCTGGGTTCCATGCCCAGCCTCCCTGCCTCCTACAGATACACAAGAAAATGACGAATGTCTGACTTAGACGGTGTGTGAGTTTTAGCTCAATACGTTCTGGTGAGATGGCTTTGTGGGTAAAGATGCTTCCCACACAAGGCCCACAGCCTGAGTTCAATCCCTGGAAGCAATGGTGGAAGATCTCTGAGTCTGAAGCCAGTCTGGTCTACAGAGTAGAGTCCTAGGCTAAAAAGACAAATCCCAGATCCAACCCTTGCTGTATCCCCTGCAGGGATATGGGGACCTAGCCAAGCCTTGGTGTTCCTGCCCAGAAAGTGGGGGGACAACAGCACCCTCAGGATGGTTAGGGGAGGCATGTCACTCCCAGGGCCTGCTACACACTTGTCAGAACGCAGGAAGAGGTCAGAGGTCAGTGATGGCATGAGTGTCCTGCAGGACAGCTGTGCTCTTACCCATCCCGACCCCCAAGACACTGCCCCAATCTAGAGCCACCCTGCAGCACCACTGTCAGGTCACCTCATCCTGTGCTGGGGGCAGGGGGAGGGGCTCGAGGTAGCTGCACTAACGGTAGGGTCAACCCTGGAGGAAGGAGAGGCCACCCAGTTCCCAGCCACCAGCCATCCCAATAGCAGCTGCCGATGCTACACGTGGGCTAGACCTCTGAGCTCCAGCTTCCTCTGGTCTGCTGACCCTCTTGCCATCTGCAGCCCCTCCCCGCCTGCCCAGCTCTGAGGACCTGGGACGCCTCTGCAGCTCATGATGGCAGAGCCTTCCTCCATCCCCGTCATATCAGGAGGCTGTGGTAGGGACTCAGCCTGACCCCCAATCCTGCTCATCATGGCTGAGCTGAGGAACCTGTTCCCATCACTGATGGAACTGTGAAGGGCCGGGCTCAGGGTGTTCTGCTGCACCCCACCCCTGACCCCCACCCAGCACCAACCCCCAGGTAGTATGTCTATTGTAGAGCTCAGTGTCCTGGGTAGTGGCTGTCCCTGATATAACTGAGCACTGTATGGCTTCATTCTGACCGTGGCAGGAAGGAGGGAAGGAACCAACCCCCATGTGTTCTCCATGAACGGGAGACAGTGAGAGATGACAGGCTTTTCCAGGCTGAGATCAGATAGCCTAGCTTGTTTACCAGAGCTGCCATGGTCTTGCCGAGTGACCTTGACAAGACATCAGTCTCTCTGTGCTTGGATTTCCTCGTCTATAAAATGGGGCCAAGAGCAGTACCTCCTTTATTGTGTTATTTTAAGTGACTGAGTTAATACAAATATGGTACTTAGAGCAACCCAGGGCACATGTGACATGCACAGTAAGGCCGGGAGTTCTGCTGTCATTCCCCTTCTATAAGGAACTTGGGGCTCAGAGAAGCTACATGACTTCCCAGTGACACACAGCTAGGAAATCGTGGGGCCAAGACTTCACCCCAGATCTGCTTTACCCAGAAGCCAATCTTTCTTCCAGTAGCCAGCACTGATGTTTTCTGTTTCCCTTTTATATCCTGAGATTAGGAGCAAGAGGGATGCAGAGAAGACACAAGTTTGGTTCCCAGCAAATGCAAAGTGGCTCCCAGTACCCTCTTCTGACATCCACAGGCTCTGGCATGCATGTGGTGCACAGATGCACACTCAGGCACACACATGTACACATACATGAATAAATCTAAGAAAGAGTCCTGAGGTCAGTGGAGTGGTGAGTTCCAATGGTCTCAACGGGGCTAAAATATCTAAATAGAATTGTTTCTTCATCATCACCATAGGTCAATGTTTCTTTCTTTTCTTTTTTTTACTGTAACTTTTTTTTTCCCTTAGTTTTTTGAGAAAAGGTTTCTCTGTGTAGCTCTGGCCATCCTGGAACTCACTCTGTAGACCAAGCTGGCCTCGAACTCAGAGCTCCGTCTGCCCCTGCCTCCCGAGTGCTGGGATTAAAGGCGTGCACCACCACTGATATAACACGGGCCACAGACAGCTGTTTCTAATGATAGCTTAGCTAGTGAGCCAGGTGTGTGGTGCACGCCTACGAACTAGAGAGGATGAAGGAGTACTTCAGCCTGGAGGGCAGCCTGGACGACATAGATCAAAAGACAAATACACAAAAATCAATCAAGAAAGCTTAGGAAATGTCGAGAGGAAGTAACACACACACACTCCCTGCCACCCTGGCTTTGCAAAAGTGTCCCCTCGTCTTGGAGAACTTGGGCAGGAAGGGGCCTGCACTGACTCTGAGAGAGGGAACCGCCCTTCACAGTACAGACTCAGAAGCCACCACCTGCAGTGGCCCAGTCACATGCCTGGGGTCATGCCAAGCCCTGAGGCTGGGCCCTTCACAGACTTTCCCTTTGTGGCCCGTGAGTGAGTCAGCAGGACAGGATCACGGGGTCTGTGCCTCGCAGCCAAGTGCCACCACTTTCAGGAAAGGGGAGTGTTGGCTCATGTCTGCAATCCTAACCCTCAGCGGACTGAGGCAGGAGGATCACCACACAGAAAAACCTGTCTCAAGGGACACCAACCAGACAATTACCACAAAACAAACAAACAACAAAACTGGTAATGGCTGAAGGTATTGGTGTAGAAGCAGAGGAGAGCTGAGAAGACAGGCCTTATGGGACACAAAATCCACCCAAAAGTTTCAGATCCTCCAAGAGGGTTGAAACTTGTTTAAGACAGTGTCTCGTCAGCCCAGGCTGGCCTTGAACTCACTCTGTAGCCAAGAATGACATTGACTTTTTGGTCTTTCTATCTCTGCCTCTCACGTGCTGAGATTGCAGGTGTGTGTCAACACCCTCAGCTCAACTGGACTGTCTCTCTCTCTCTCTCTGAAACAGGCCAGACGCTACTCCAGGCCAGGAGAGACCTGGGACAGATTCTATGTCCCTGGCACCATGGACAGTATTTTCCTGGCACCGTGGACAGTGTTTTGCCCTGGTGATAATCTATTTAAAACCCAAGCCTGCGACTCCCTTTAATCTCGGACTCCTAAGAAGCTTTGTGAAGGAAAGAGAAAGCTTTGTTCTGAGAGCCGGGGATAGGAGGCTTATCAGGGCAGGAGCTCGCCTGCCGCAGCCACACTCACCCTGGGCAGGGAGCAACTTGATGTCTAGAAAGGGCTTCATTTTGGAAGGCAGGTGGGGGCTCTTGGAGGGAGACTGCTCATTTGGAAGCACGCTCTCAATTGTCCTTGACACTCACTGTCCCTGCTAAATTCTACCTTCTGTGGGCCTCTGGAGACCAGGTGCAGGGGGACCAGGGTGAGAAGGGGAGGACTCCCCTCCCTCCCTCCTTTCCTCTCTCTTCCTCGTTTCTTTCCTAGTCAAGGTCTCTGGTAGCCCAGGCTGGCCTCAGACTCAGAATGCAACTCTCAGGATGCCCCTACATTCTTGATCCCCTTGTCTCTACCTCCTGAACGCTGGGGTTACAGACATGGGCCATCACCCCGTATTTATATTGCGCTGAGGACCAAACCTCTGGCTTCATGTGTACTAGACACTCACTCTACCAAATGAGTTACACACCCAGCCTGAAATGGGGGGCCTTGAAACTCATCCTTCCCCCAGAATGCTTTTTGTGAGGGGCCTTGGGCATCATCTTAGTGGGCCAGGGGTCAGTGACCTCACCCTTGGTAAGAAAAGGAGCCAAGTCATGGTCCTGTGAACTGTAGCCCCAGGGGTGGGCGTGGGGGTAGGGCACACACCGCCAATGTGACCCAAGAAAGCAGAACCAAAACCATCAAGGCTTAAGAGCAGCCTAAGCCATCACCCTGCTATACATGGGCATGGGCAACTCCAGTAGCCACCGGGACAAGGGTTTGAATTTAGTGCCCCCAGCATAGAGTGAACTGTGTAGATGACTCTCCCTTTCACCTAGATCCGCATCGCCCACATCCTGGAATGGACACACAGATTAGAAGCTGGGAAAGGTTTCCTACCCTGTATGAGCCCTGCACATGACAGGGCTCCAGGGTCACGGTGGGCCTGTGTCTTCCCCACGAGACCTTCAGCTGTAAGACCTCAGGGGTCAGCCTGGAATGACCCAGAGCCTCCTCCATAAGGAAATCAAGGCCAAATGTACCACGCGTGAGCGACTCGGTTTTCCTTCGTCCTCTGTGCGGTCACTTGACTCGGAGCTCAGTGACGTTACCGATTAAGAAAATGCCCACAAGTGGGCTGTGGGACGTTCAAGCAGTGCCAGAGTGGTAGCCATGCCAGCCAGCCAAGTGCCACTTCTGAGTTCTTCTTTCTTGGTCCTCTAAATATCTGGGTCTCGGAGTCTTCGAGACTAAGTGGAGCCGAGGCAGAGGCAGGCTGTGACTCTCCTAGGCCAAACACTCAGTCCTGGGTCCATCTCACCACCCTCTGCACAACCCAGTGAGGGCTAGACAAGGTAAGCTAGCTTTTCCCACCAGCCTAACGAGCCCCAGAGAGCTGAGGTGGCTTGTGAAAGTCACACAGCACTCAGTGGTGAAGTTTGACCTTGTGATAGGTCCTGGGCCTTTGCTTTAGCACCGGGCTGCCGTAGGTGCCCTTTCTCAAGAAGTGTACTGGAGAATACAGGGGGATGGTATATATCCAGGTCCCTGTAACATGGTCCCCTCCTCCCTAGTCTGGCCACCAGCTCTCTCAAAGCAGTGGTTTTGCTGACCTCCTGATTTCCTCTGGTCTGGGATTGGGGTACCTGGACGAAGAAGTATCTACCCCAGAACGCATAGAGGCCTTCACATGTCCCATGTTCCCTCCATCTGTGTCCTCTTGCTTCATGCAGGAGAGACCTCACTCACCCTCTTGCCTGCAATCGAAGGGCAGTCAGAGCTGTAGGCTTTCAGAGAACAGGCAAGGGACACATATGTTTGGTCCATACACCTCTCAGAAGTCACAGGGTTGTCAGGGACACACACTTTTGAGATCTTAAAGAGCTTTATTTGCTGCAGGAGAGATAGCTCAGTGGCTAAGAACACCAGTTGCAACTAAGAGCACTGGCTGCTTTTCCAGAGGATCCGAGTTCAAGTCTCAGCACCTACATGTTGGGTCACAACTGTCTGTAACTTAGTTCCAGGAGACCTGATGTCCTCTTCTGGCCTCTGTGGGTACCAGGTACATACATAATACACAGATATACATGCACACAAAACACTCATACAAATAATATTTATTCTGTGCCTGTAAATTATTATGTACAACATAATTTAAATTTTTATTTTATACATGAGCCTTTTGCCTGCATGTATGTGTGCCATGCGCTGGTACCCACAGAAGCCAGAAAAGGGCATATGATCTACTGGAACTGGAGTTACAGACGGTTGTGAACTGCCGTATGGTGCCATGGTGCTAGGAATAGTACATGGGTCTTCTGCAAGAGCAGCAAGCAATCTTAACCACTGACCCATCTCTCCAGCCCACATATTTTAATTTTAAAAATGGATCCAGCCACTTTCTGAAGGAAAATGAACTTTTTTCTAGGCTGGCATGCTTCTTGAATCGTGGATTCAAGTCCTAATCTGTAGATGTACCCAAAGAATCATAAACAGCAAACATAGAAGCCACAGACCGTGTCATTTGCACATCCATGTGTTGGTATGGGTGTGGTATGTGCATATCATGAGGTCACATGTGTGCAAGCTGGAGGTTGGCATTGGGGGTCTTTCCCGATTCCTCTCCACTTTATTTTTGAGACAGGGTCTCTCGTTGAACCTGGAGTTCTCTGATTTGGCTGCCTGTGAACCCCAGCGATCCTCTTGTCTCTGTCTCCCCCAGTACCACAGTTATTGGAGTATGCCAGCCCCTGTACTAGCTGCTGTTTTAAGGTGGGTGCTGGGAATCTGAACTCAGATCCTCGTATCTGAACTGCAAGCATTTTTCTCACTGAGTCACCTCCCCTCCTAGCTCCACTTACACAAATTTAAAACAGTGGTGAAAACGCGTCAAGAGTGTTTGGGGTTGTTTGTTTGCTTGTTGTTTTTGTTTTGTGACAGAATCTCAGGTGTCTAGACTGGCTCACACTCCCTTTGAGGATAAGGATGACTTTGAACCCCTGATGCCCATGCTTCTACCTCCCCAGTTCTGGGATTACACCACACCCTCTCTCTTCATCACTGGGGTCGAACCCAGGACTTTGTTCATTCCAGGCAAGTACTCGACTACTCGACTAGCTGAGTAAAGCCCTAGCCCCTCAAGAGGCTCCTGGAGACCCTGGGGGGAAAGGCTGATTGCCCTGCTATTACAGTGACCCTTGTAAAAAACTGAATGCACGTGGGGTTGGCGATTTAGCTCAGTGGGAGAGCGCTTGCTATAAGAACCTGGGTTCAGTCCTCAGCTCCAAAAAAAAAAAAAAATTGAACACATACACCCAGGTTACTTCCACCTAAAACTACCACCCTTTGTCCCTTCTCCAGATGGCCATTCCAATGGCTTCTCCCTGATATTCCAGTCCACGTGACCTCTGGAAGTCTGTCCCCTGTCCTCTGTCCTTGGAGTCACCTTGCCATCCCGTCCAAGCATGTTATCTGGCCTTCTATACTTGAGTGACAAGGACGTAGATCATCTCCAAGAATGTCCCATGCTTGCTAGGTGCTCAGCTAGGTGTCCAGCAGCAGGTGTCCAGGGCAATCAGGGCAGGGCAGCTCCAGCCAGGTTGGGTGGCCTTATTTGCCCCATAACCAAGGACATAAAGAAACAGAGAGGGGCTGTGGAATCACGGCCTGGAACACCTGAACCCTCTATCAGCCCCTTCGTCTGTTTTTTGTTTGTTTTTGAGACAGTCTCAATAAGTAGTCTAGGCTGGTCTTGAACTCACTATGTAACCCAGGTTGGCCTCCAACTTGCAGCAATCTCCCAGCCTTGGCCTCCTGAGTGCTGGTATTACAGGGATGGACAGACACACAGGCAGACCCAGCTCACCTCTTTATGGAGTCTCTGCACCCATCAGTGAGCGCATGCCACAGGACGTATGTCCAACTTGTTGGAATACCCAACAACCCAGACAGAGCAGGGCCTTGCCACCAGCCTGGGTGCCCCATCCACCAGTCATGCTTAGTGAATGGTAGACTCTTTATGATGCCCTCATGGCCAAATAGAGACAATGAAAAACAGAGACGGAGCAGCTGATCCTGACTTTGGCACTCATTCACCCACTCTTCAAATCTCATGGCTTTCCAGGATGCAGAAATAACCCTGAGTCCTCATTTTAAATTATATATGATATATATATATATATATATATATATATATATATATATATATATATATATATGTGCGTGTGTGTGTATGTGCATATGACAAAGTACATATTTCATATAGTGTCTCTTAGTAGGACCTGCAACCACCTTGACATAATGCTGAGGATGACCTTGAAATCTTCCTCCTCCTCCTCCTCTCCCTCCTCCTCCTCCTCCTCTCCCTCCTCCTCCTGCTCTAGACTGCTGGGATTAAAGGCATGTGCCAGCAAGCCTGGCTTGCACAGTCCTAGAGAGAGAGAGCACAGGCTTTGTGCATGTTAGACAATCACCTTTCTAACCAACATGGGTGTTTGTTTGTTTGAGACAGAATTTCTCCATGTGCCCCTTCCTGGTTGTTCTGGAACTTGCCCTGTGGACTAGGCTGTCCTTGGACCCACAGAGATTTGCCTACTTCTACTTCCCAGTGCTGGGACTAAAGGCCTGTGCTCTCTCTCTCTCTCTCTCTCTCTCTCTCTCTCTCTCTCTCTGTCTCTCTCTCTGTCTCTCTCTCTGTCTCTCTCTCTCTCTCTCTCTCTCTGTCTCTCTCTCTGTCTCTCTCTCTCTCTCTGTCTCTCTCTCTCTCTGTCTCTCTCTCTCTCCTCTTTCTTTCTTTCCTTGAAGCAGGGTCTTGGTATGTAGCCCAGGCTGCCCTCCCACTTGGAGCAATCCTCCCCTCCTGCTTTTATGCTAAAGTGCTAAGTAGGGTTACTGGCACGCACCTCCATGCTAGCTCATTTATTGGTCTGACAGGTTAGTTGCTTCTTCAAGTCACAGAAGTTGGTCTAGAAATCACTGTGTAACCAAGTAACCAAGGTTATCCTCCTAATCCTTCTGGGTTTTTTTTTGCAACGCAGTTGCTACAGTTATAGGCATATACCACTGTACCCCATTTACATGATTCTTAAAAGTAAATTTTATTGGAAAAATAATTAGAAAACAGAAAAGCTTAATTAAGGAGTAAAAATTACAACACTTTTGTAATTCCCCTTCTCCTGACCAATGCTCAGTTGGATTGACCAGGAAGGTGGACTGACCTCTCCCTTCAACGGGTCCCTAGTGATCAGTGTCTTCACTTTGTCTGGGTCAGGAGCAGGACCTTGTGACACACAGGGTCTGGGGGGAAGGGTTGGGGGGGGGATGGCAAAGTTGCTACAGAAAAGCAGGTCCAAGGTAAGAATTTGGCTCCAGTTTCAGCAAAAGATAAGCGTTATCATTTCCTCAACTGGCCCTGGGGTGGGTTGAGTCCCTAAGAGAACAAACCGGTCTTACTAGAACGTGAAAGCAGGTGACAATGACCTCGCAGGTAGAGGTGGTGCTAGCATGCTTAGGGTGGTGCAGACAAGCCTCACTCACCCTTACAGAGGGCAATTTGTCAAGAAACACGAGGAATCTTGCAGGTTGCTTCTTGCTTTTTAAATTTCTAGAGTCATTACTTCCCTTTAATCCAGCCTTTCCATTGTGGGAAGCAGATACCGAGGCCCAAGGCTAAGAATGCCTCCGCGTAGAAATATCTATGGTGAAGAATGAGGTCCAAGTGGTTAAGGCAACGGGCCATCAGGAATGTTTATGGTGACATGAAGTGAGAATGGCCAAAGACTAGAGGTGGTCCATGTGTCTGAAGCTAAGAGAATAACTACAAAAACCAAGACAGTAGCCTGGCATGGTGGCACACACCTTTAATCCCAGCACTCGGGAGGCAGAGGCAGGTGGATCTCTTTGAGTCTGAGGCCAGCCTGGTCTACTAGAGCTAGTTCCAGGACGGGTTCCAAGCTACAGAGAAACCCAGTCTAGGGTGGGTGGGCAGGGATCGAGACAGAGCCAGTGAGGTAGCTCAACAAGCCATTCCTGACGACCTTGGTTCAGGTCCCCAGGACCCACACTGTAGAAGGGGAGAGTCAACTCTCAGACTCTCTAGTCTCTGCAAGTTTGGTGACACATACAAGTACTTACACACACACACACACACGACTGTAATAAAATTCTAACTGGGTGAGGTAGCTTTTAAAAGCAGTACCTGGGAATCTGAGACAGGTGGGTTTCTGTGAGTTAGAGACCATCCTGGTCTATATAGCGAGTTTCACTAGGCAAGCCAGAGCTACATAGGGAGGCTAGGGATGTAGCTCAGTGGGAGAGCATTTGTCTAGTCCAAGGCACTCACTTAGTTCCTGAATGGGATCTATCTCCAGTCATTCACAAACAACAGCCTCATCCCTCTTTTTTTTTTATTTTATTTATTATGTGTACAACATTCTGCTTCCCACACACCAGAAGAGGGCGCCAGATCTCATTACAGATGGTTGTGAGCCATCATGTGGTTGCTGGGAATTGAACTCAGGACCTCTGGAAGAGCAGTCAGTGCTCTTAACCTCTGAGCCATCTCTCCAGCCCCAGCCTCATCCCTCTTAATGTTCCATTACGGACACAGAAAAAGTTATGATTGTTGGTTTTGTTTGTTTGCTTGTTTGTCTTGGTTTTGTTTTGTTTTGTTTTGTTTTATTTTAAGACAGCGTTTCTCCATGCAGCCCTGCCTGTCCTGGAACTCATTCTGTAGACTAGGCTGGCCTCAAACTCAAAGATCTGCCTGCCTCTGCCTCCCCAGTACTGGGGTTAAAGGCGTGCACCATCTGGAAGAAAAGCCAGTGTTCTTAACTGCTGAGTCAACTCCCCAACTCCTATGATTTTTTTTTTTTGAGACAGGCTGTCACATAAACCAGGCTGGATTAAAATTCACAATGTAGCCAAGGCTAGTCTTGAACTCTGACCCTCTGCTTCCACTTCCTGAGTGCTGTGGTCACAGACATGCATCACACTTGGATTTAGCTTAGTTTTGAGGTCCCATGTAGTCTGAGGTATTCTTGAACTCACCCTACATCCTCAAGAATGACCTTGAACCTGGTGGTAGTGGCACCTGCCTTTAATCCCAGCACTCGGGAGGCAGAGGCAGGCAGATCTCTGTGAGTTCGAGGCCAACCTGGTCTACAAGAGGTAGTTCCAGAACAGGCTCCAAAGCTACAGAGAAACCCTGTCTTGATAAACGAAAAACAAAACAAAACAAAAAGAACAACCTTGACCTCCTGGGCCTTTGGCCTCTTAGGTCTAGAGTGCTTGGATTACCAGACCTGTCTCACAACGGTTATTTTTGTAACAAACCTGGTCTATCTATATTTTCATGGTGGGTGAATTGAGGATCAAGCCCAGGGCTTTGCACTAGCTAGGTCTGCATTCTGCCTCTGAGCCCCAGCCCTATGGCCTGTTATTTTTAACTGGTATAGAACTCTGTGATAAGCACATATGTGTTTCTCCTACCAGGGAGCTTCTGGGATAAGCAAGCAATGTATGCTTGATATGTATGGATGTTTAAACAAAGTTCTCTGGAAGACAGGGAAAAAGAAGGGGAAGACCCAGCTCTGGCCTGCCCCCTCTCCTCCCTCCCTGCACTCCCAACACCCCCTATTGGAGAACAGATCCCAGGATGGTCCCATTTGCTGTAAATGCTGGGAATTCGAGCAGAATGATAAAGTCGGGGCTCAGAGTGGACCTGCCACGGCCCTTGAAGTGCTTGTCTAAGGAGTCAGCTTGAGGGGGTTGTGCCTTGTACCAAAAAGAATCTGCTGGTGGCCAACTTTGGTAATAAGATAAACTTATTTTAGTTCATGTGTACCAGTATTGTGCCTGAGTGAGTGAGTCTCTGTGTGTTTCCGTATTCTCAGAGGTTAGAAGAAGGCATCAGTTTCCCTAAAACTAAGGTTACAGATAGGTTTGAGGTGTGGCCAACATTTAAAGTCTACAGATCACTGTATCAGTTTTCTGTAATCTATGGAGAGTAATTGTGAGAGGGGGAAAGAGAGAGACTGAGAGAGACAGAGAAGTAAGAAGAGGAAAAAAGAGTTGGATGCATCTTATATTTATAACCTTAATTGATTGAATATTTAAACTTGTTGGAGACAGCATCTGGCTATGTGGATCAGGCTATCCTGGAATTCCTCATCCTACTGAGGGTTGGGATTACAGCAGCACAACCCTAGGCTGTTTAAAATAAACCTATTTCTGTTGTAAAATGGATCACAGGTACACCAAGGGTATGCTTTGACTAGTCACTCTAAGGTGAGTCCCCTAGAAACCAAAAATTCCAGATGGGTATGATGTCTCAACACTAAAGAAGCTGAGGCAGGACTTCTAAAGGTTTCAGCTGGGCTACAGAGTGAGTCTCAGTCTCAATAAGTAATAAACAGGACCAGGTAGTGGTGGTACACGCCTTTAATCCCAGCACTTGGAAGGCAGAGGCAGGGGGATTTCTGTAAGTAGAAGGCCAGCCTGGTCTACAAATCAAATTCCAGGACAGCCAGGGTTGTTACACAGAGAAACCCTGTCTCGATAGGTAGATAGATGGATAGATAGATAGATAGATAGATAGATAGATAGATAGATGATAGATAGATAGATATATGAACAAATGATTGAATAAATAAATAATAGAGTTAAAAACTTATTTCAGTTTATGGAGTGCTTGCCCAGTGTGCAGGAGGCACTTCATTCGGGGCCCTAGCCTTGATCAATGAGGCACAATGTCCCAAAGCCATGCGCCCAGAAGGTGAAGGCAGGATCAAGAGTTCAGGGCCAGCTTAGCTACCTAGAGGGGTTGTGGCTAGCCTCAGCCACATGCAACCCTATCCTAGAAATCAGTCAGGCAATCAATTAAACCAACTAACTTAACCATTCAGTCTTTGGTCTGCTGCTACCCTGGATCCCCCCTCTGCAAAAACTGAGGCCACAGCCTGACCTTCGTTCCCTGCATACGGCATTTTT
The DNA here is from genome assembly GCF_037038515.1 of Microtus pennsylvanicus. Classification (NCBI taxonomy): domain Eukaryota; kingdom Metazoa; phylum Chordata; class Mammalia; order Rodentia; family Cricetidae; genus Microtus; species Microtus pennsylvanicus. Next base: position 23,573,196 of record NC_134585.1, read on the forward strand.
GGCGGTTAGGCTGGGGTGAGCGGGGCCCAGGGTGCTTAGGGAAGCGACTCCAATGCTTTCTGGCCACCACCACCCCTCTCCTCCACCACCCACATTGCACAAGACTCCGGCCCTGTGGCCCTTTGCAATGCGCATCCGCTTTCGAAATTACATCTGTGTGCAACACCAGTCGCCTGCACTGCAGGTTTGATGAGAAAGAGGATGAGAAACCTCACCCACGGGACCAGAGGGTGGTGGGTTAGCCTGGCCAGAGCGGGAGCACCCTTGTGGCCTAGATGGCAGCCCCCAGGCCCGAATTCGGCCACACTTGTGCACAGGTGGCCAAGTCACACGTATGCTAGCACCCTTGGGAAGGGTGTGACTGTCCAGCTAGCGCGGCAGTTGGAGCACTAGCTGCTGAGGGCCAGGTCATTCCGACTCGATGCATTCACACATGCCACTCCTGTCCTCAGGGCGGCTCCTTCCAGGACCACCTGTTCCAAGAAGCCATCCGCTCCAAGGGCCACTTCTTTTCTGACTGTTCAGGCCCTCTTCTGCAGGAACCAATCCTGCTTGGGCCAGTTTGTGCTGCTGGTATCTATGCAGCCTTGGAAAGAGTCTTCTCTCTCTACCCTCAATCCCCTACGCAGTAAATAGCTGAAGCAGAACAAAACAGGATAAAACAGCAGCCAGTGCTGAGCTATCTCTCCAGCCCCTAAAGATCTTTTTAGTTAAAATAAAAGTATTCTCTGCAGCTGTTGAGTGGACATGACCACCTGTAACTCCAGCTCAATGGGAATCATGGACACCTACACATAGCTACATGAACACACACATATGGATAATTAAAGATAATAAAAAGGGGTCAGGCGGTGGTGGCACACACCTTTAATTCCAACACTCGGATGGGAGAAGCAGGCAGATCTCTGTAAGTTTGAGGCCAGCCTGGTGTACAGAGTGAGTTCCAGGGCAGTCTCCAAAGCTACAGAGAAACCCTGTCTCAAAAAAGTAAATAATAATAATAATAATAATAATAATAATAATAATAATAATGAATCTTCAAGAATAAGAAAGCAGGCCCGGAGCAGGTACAGAGTGATGGGGTACTAGCCCAGCATACATGAGGTCCTGGGTTCCAAAAAACGAGCAAAACTCCCCACACAGGTAAAGCACCCCATTACTGACCATCTTAAGGAAATAAGACCCCTGGAATGGGAAGACAGGGAGACAAGGACAATGGAGGTGCCTTCCCCACCTGGAGAGAGGGCTCAGAGAAGAGGCAGGAGGAAGGGAAGGGGGCTGGTAAGACAGGTCGTGTTCTAGACAGAGTACAGCTCAATGACCCTGAGGAACGTACTTCAGCCTGTTCGTCTGTCCCCCCCCCCCCCTTACAGAGACCAGGTCTCACTTTATAGCCCAGCCTGACCAGAACTTGTAGCTAGCTAAGTAGACCAAGCTGGCTTTGAACTCGCAGAAACCCATTTGTGTCTCTCTCCCAAGTGCTGGGATTACAGGTGTCACCTCTGCATCTGGCTAAGCTTGGGTACCTCACTGAATCTGGAACTCGCTGTTCTTTTCGGCTAAATAGGCAGGGCATCCTGGGTCTGCCTGCCACAGCTCCGAGGTTCAGGTTGGAAACAGCCTGGCGTTTTACATGTGTTCGGAGGCCAGCTTAGGCGACACTATGAGTTCTTGGAAAGCCAGATCTACATGGAAAGACCCTGACTCAAAACAAAACAAAAACGAAAAACAATCAAACTCATCAAGATGACTCACAAGGTAAAGTCAACTGCCACACCGGACTGGTGAACTTAATTCCATCCTCGGAACTCACATACAGGTGGGTGAGAGAAAAGACCCCACAAAATCGCTCTCTAACTTCCATTGGTGTGCCACGGAACTGTCTTAGTGAGGGCTATTTTTTAAAAATATTTATTTATTTATTATGTATACAATGTTCTGTCTGTGTGTATGCCTGAAGGCCAGAAGAGGGCACCAGAGATGGTTGTGAGCCACCATGTGGTTGCTGGGAATTGAACTCAGGACCTTTGGAAGAGCAGGCAATGTTCTTAACCTCTGAGCCATCTCTCCAGCCCCTTAGTGAGGGCTATTATTGCTGTGATGAGATACCAGGACCAAAAGCAAACTGGGGAGGAAAGGGGTTTATTGGGCTTACACTTACACCTCCAGTGTTCATCCCTGGAGGAAGTCAGGACCTAGAGGCAGAAACTGATGCAGAGGCCATGGAAGAATGCTGCTTACTGGCTTGTTCAGCCTGCTTACTTACTTTCTTTCTTTCTTTCTTTCTTTCTTTCTTTCTTTCTTTCTTTCTTCTTTTTTTTGGGGGGGGGGAGATTTTTCGAGACAGGGTTTCCAGCCTGCTTTCTTATAGAACCCAGGAGCACCAGTCCAAGGGTGGTACCATCTACAACAGGCTGGGTCCTTCCCTATCAACCAGTATTTAAGAAAAATGCCCTACAGGCTTGCCTGATCTTAGGGAGACATTTTCTTAATTGAGGTCCCCCTCCTCTCAGATGACTTCAGCTTGTTGACACAAAACTAGCTAGCACAAGAATGTTCACACACACACACACATACACACTAATAAACAGATATGTTAATTAATACAGTAATGATTTAAAAAGGAAAGATCTTGTGGGGCATAAGTGCCACACACCTTTAATCCCGTCACCTGAGAAGCAGAGGCAAGTTGATATCTGTGAGTTCAAGGCCAGCCTGGTCTACAAAATGAGTACCAAGAAGGTCAGGGCTGTTACACAGAGAAGCCCTGTCTCAACAAACAAGCAAACAAACAAAGGTAAAGAGGTGAACGGATGTGTGGCTGGATGTGTGTGCTTTTACCTGTACCTGGGTCTGTGGACCAGGCCGACTGGCTCTTCACCTACTGAGAGGAGTCTCCATTTATGGCAAATTATTTGTTTGTTTTTTTTTTAATGTCATTTGGGTCGTTATACTGACTTCTTTTTAATGGCAGTAGCTATTAATCTCACGTAGCTAAGGCTAGCCTTCAGTTCTGACTGTCTTGCCTTAGCTTCTGAGGTACTAGTTGGCCTGGAACTCACAGAGTAGATCAAGCCGGCCTTGAACTTGCCACGGTCACCCTGAGCGCTGGTAACAGGTGTCTGCCAGCGTGCTTAGCTTTGATTTTTTTTCTTTCATTATTAGGGATTGAACCCAGAACTTTGCACATGCTAGGCCAGCTCTGAACCACTGGGTCACAACCCCACTACCCCTGTTATTTTAATGTCAGACTGTGTCTCACTGTGTGTCTCAGAATGAGAGACATTTTCCATGGAGCCTCAACTAGCCCACACTCTCTGCAATCCTGTCTCGCCTCCCTACTGATGGGATTACAGGTGTGTGCTCCTGGGCCTAAATTCTTTGATTTTTTTTTTACAATAAGTTTTTAAAATTATAACGTAACTAAATTATTTCCTCCTATGGGCTCTTCTTTAACTGGTTACATATATATTCCTAAACACACAAATATAACCTGCTCAGTCAGTAGAATGTGACATGCGTGTGATTTCTGGGTTGACCATCCGGTATTAGATAACGAGTTAAGGGTCTTTTCCTCAAAGACCATTCCTCCCACTCAGCGCTCCTCGGTCCCTGCCCTTCTGGGTCTAGGATTGAGGGCTCCGCCTTCCATGTTCACACACCTATTGGTGTCGCCCTTTACAGGTCTTGTTTCAGCAGACATGTTGGTGAGACTTCATGGGTTTAACTGCTCTGAGGTTTCTAGGAGACATAATCTCACAGTAGACTCCCTAACGTTCTGGCTTTTACTGCCTTTCCACTCTGTCCTCCACAGCGATCCCTGCGCAGGCGCAGGAGTGTGCTATAAATGGATCAGTTGCGACTAGGAACCAAACGATCTCTTGTTCTCATTTTGATAGGCTGTGGGTTTCTATAATTGTTTTACTTCTTTTTCCTCTTATTTTTTTGTTTCTTTTTGAGACAGGGTGCCACTATGTAGTCCTGGCTGTCCTGGAACTTGCTATGTAGAGCAGGCTGAACTCACAGAAATCCACCTGTCTCTGCCTCCCAAGTGCTGGAATTCAGGATGCAGGCCACTATGCCCATTGATCTACTTCTTTTTTAAAAAATGTTTTAGTGTGTGTGCGCACATGTGTGTGTGTGTGCATGTGTGTGTGTGTGTTGGGGGTGCTTGTGTGGAGGTCAGAAGTTAATTTACAGAGGGAATTGGGAGTTGGTTCTCTTCTCCCACCATGTGGACTCCGGGATCTAACTCAGGATATCAGGCTTAGAGACAAAGTCTTTAACCACTGAGCCGTGTTCCTGGTCCAGTACTAATTCCTTATTCAAAGCTTTCTGTGTTGTTGTCAAAGCATGGTGGTGATTGTTTGTAATCTCAGTACTCAGGAGGTGAAGGCAGGAGGACCAGAAGCTCAAGGCCAACCTAGGGAACTGAGGGCTAGCCTGGACCTCCAGTAGGATAGTGTTTACGGGGCTAGAGGGATGGCATAGCCCTGAAGAGCACATACCGCCTGGGCAGAGGACCCTTGTTTGCTTTCCAATAGCTACAGAGCAGCTTACAACCTTGCCTATAAGTCCAGTTTCAGGGAATCTGCTGCCACCTTCTGGCCTCTGTGGGATCCTACATACATGTGCCACACACACACACACACACACACACACTTTTTTTAAAAAGCAGTTTGTTAAAAACTGAAAAAAAAAGTGTGGGACTGGAGAGATGGCTCAGAGGTTAAGAGCACTGACTGCTCTTCCAGAGGACCTGAGTTCATTTCCCAGTAATCACATGGTGACTCACAACCATCTGTAATGAGATCTGGTGCCCTTGTCTGACATGCAGGGAGAACACTGTGTACATAATACATAAATGAACTATTAAAACAAAACAGCAAACAGAAACCCAAACCTGAGCTGGATGTGTCTATGCATGCCCTAATTCCAGCACCCGGGAGGAGGAGATTGCCTCCAGCTCTAAGAGGACTGGGCTATACTGGGAGTACCAGGCCGCTGTGGGCTACACAGCAAAAGCAGAACAAAATAAAACAACAATATAACCCCAAATAAACAATCCACCCGTACAGCAAAACAAAAAACCTCAGTGGTGGGTCTGATTCTACAGTTAGGCCCACCTCTCAGAGGCCCCAGGCCCCTCCCCTACAGTGCCACCAAAAACCCTTTTCTTCATGACGACACTCATTGACACAGAGGCTACTGTGGGCCAAGCTCATGGAACCAAGCAGGAAATGAGGCTATGACCCTAACCAGGGCTGGCAATGGAACGGTCCTTCCCATTAGAAGATACAGACAAGGTCTAGCTCTCCCCTTAAGGTCCCGAGGACAAACAGGTAGATTCCCCCAGAATTCACTCTGGGGACCTTATGAACCTACTCAGCTTACTTACTGACAGGTTGTGAGCAGGAACCCCGGGGAGCCTGAAAACAGCTGCACTGGATGCCCGGAGTGGATGCTGACGAAGCTCTCTCATGGCTTCCTACATGGAGCCCCTGCCCTGGCCCCTTCGTAAGGGCCAGGGCAATTAGGACAGAACAGCACGCATCTGGCTGCTCTGCCCACTTTCTCGGAGTGAACTGACAAGGCCAGCTGGGTCCGTCCTCTGCAAGGGACGCAGCTGGTCTGATGGAGCCGGTGATGGGACTTGGGGGGAAGGTCCGCACAACAGCTGGCGGGACCCCGCGGCCAGACTCCTGCTTACAGTGGGAATTAAGACAACTTCCATCTCCTGGGCCCCGAGGACACTCTTAAGTTACAGTGGCTTTGTTTCCTGTCTGCTTTTCAGGGTTTCACAGCTGCAATCCTGCTGGCCACGAGAGTGCTGTGGTGTGCGTGCACCGTCACACACACACACGACCTAAGTGGGAGGGGTATCCACCCTACGTGCTCTTGAGCCCGAGCCCGGTCCACACGGTTTCCATCTCTCTATTTCCATATGGTTTATTGCTATTACTTGCTGCGGTGCTGCGGCTCGAACCCAGGGCTTTACTCATGCCGTGTGCACGCTCTGTTCCTGAGCTGTGTACGCCTCGGCCCTCTCATTGGGATTTTTCTAATGATTTGATAGTCATGACTGAAGCACAGCGGGCCGGGTGGGGGAAGGCCACTGCCCCCAGGACAGGTTTGGGGACTGGTGAAGGTCAGAGCTGAACTTGCTTTCTGTCTAGGTTAAAACAAAGACCAGGGGGCAGGAGATATGGCTCAGTGGTTAAGAACACTGCCTGCTCTTCCAGAGGTCCTGAGTTCAATTCCCAGCAACCACATGGTGGCTCACAACCATCTGTAATGAGGTCTGGCGCCCTCTTCTGGCCTGCAGGCATACATGGAGGCAGAATGTCATGTATACATAGCAAATAAATAAATTAAAAAAAAAAACAAAGACCAAATATTTGAAAGCCAAGTTCTTTTTTCTTTTGCAACTCCCTCTCAGAGAGGCAGCTTTGGTCTCTTCTGTCTCTCTCTCTTTCTCTCTTCTTCTTCTTCTTCTTCTTCTTCTTCTTCTTCTTCTTCTTCTTCTTCTTCTTCTTCTTCTTCTTCTTCTTCTTCTTCTTCTTCTTCTTCTTCTTCTTCTTCTTCTTCTTCTTCTTCTCCCCTTCTCCCTTCCCTTCCATAACCACTAAATAAATATCCAACCTCAAAAAAAAAATCTGAAAGCCAAGTGTGAATGTGGTGGGCATAGCTTGTGATTAGAGCCCTTGGGAAGGGGGGGGCAAGACAGTCAGGAGTTAGAGTCAACCTTGGGAACCTATCAGATTTGAGGCCAGCCTGAGATACATGAGACCCACTTGTATTTTTATTTAGTTATTTTAAAAGAGAACAAGCTATCTTTTTTTTATTATACATACCAATCCAAGTTCACACTCCCTCCCATACACACATACATACATAATACACACACATATACACACATGCATACACATACATACATACACACATGCACACGTATACATATATACATACGTCCATAAGACACCTACATGCAAATTTAAAACTGGGTTATAATTCAGCATACTGGGATATGCCTATACTTTCAACACTCAGGAGATGGAAACAGAAGGACCAGAGGCCAGTTTCAGCTGTGTAGAGAGTAGGAGGCCAGCTCTGGCTACCTGAGACAATCTTAAAACAACTTGGTAGTAGGGTTGAACCGCATCCAGTGAGAGCGTGTTAAGGACACTGCTGCTCTCTGGTGGACACTTTTAGCATAGCAGCGAAGAAGTGAAGACGTGCCGCTTGCTATTCTGATATTGACCACCAGAGGGCAGATAACACAATAGTCACTGCGTTGATCCTTCCCCACCGCTAGGTGAGCAAGGACTCAGTCGGAGTGAGCGCCCATAGCGGTGATGCAAGAGCACCCTCTCTGGCTTCACCAGCAGCCCCGATTCCCAGACTCTCAACCCCGCGGAGTCTAAGGAGGAGCCGAACAAGGTACAGCAGCCCTGCAACCTTGTGGATGCCGACCCTGAGTGAAGCTGTTCCTAGCTCTGGGGACACTGCGCATCTAAGGAACTAAAGCCTTTGGCCTTTGGTCTGTGCTTAATAAAATCACGCACCCATATAACCAAGAGAACTTACGGGGATACCCACCGAATGCCCAGTGCCAAGCTCGGCTCGTGTCTGCAATCCCAGCACTGGAGATTTTGAGGCAGGAGGATGACCTGAAATTTGAGGCCAGTTTAGGGTACAGAAAGTGTGTCAAAGAAGAAGAAGCAGCTGCCACCACAGAGGAGCTATCCTAGTCTCTTAAGTAATGGAACAACTATTCAACTATTTCTTTCTTTTTTTAAATTATTTTATTTATTTATTTATCTGGTTTTTCGAGACAGGATTTTCCTGTAGCTTCAGAACCTGTCCCGGAACTCGCTCTGTAGACCAGGTTGATCCACCTGTCTCTGCCTCCTGAGTGCTGGGATTAAAACTGTGTTCCACCCCCGCCCAGTGGAATGGGACTTCTAACCCATTTGGGGAGACAGACAAAAACTGTAAGAAAAATCAAGAGACCAAGTTTGGTTAGAGCCCGTGCTAAAACCTGTGTGTGTGTGTGTGTGTGTGTGTGTGTGTGTGTGTGTGTGTGTGTGTTGGGGGGGGCAATAATACTTATGCTGAGGGCAGAGAAGGTAGTTTAGCAGGTTGGCAGGGAAGGAAAGCTGGGCAGAGGGAACTTCAAGATGGAAGGCCTTGAGGTGAGATGGGCTCTAGAAGGGAATCCAGGAGACCGGTTTGGTGGGGAACAGACCCTTATCAATCCCCTCCCCCCATCCGCAGTGAGCACTGACTCATCTCTGCCACCATGCACTAAAACTAAATCAGTTTGTGGGGTCACTTTGCTGTTGTGTGTCTTGTTTTAGTTTTCTGAGACAGCGTCTCACTCTTGTAGCCCATGTGGGTCTCAAACTCGTGGCATTTCTTCTGCCTCAGCCTGGGAGCTAGGTTGGGCAAGTGTGTGACACCGTATCCAGCTTGGGCAGTCATGTAGTGAGACATGAGAGTTGTACACATTTACGGGGTGCAGTGTAACGAGGTTTGGGTTTGGGTGGCTTGGTTTTCTGTTTAGATGGTGGTGGCGGTGGTAGGTTTTGGGGGTCTTGCCGGGGAAGGCGTTACTGGAGACTGAACCTAGGGGCCTGTTTCTTAGCTACTGTGGCAAACGCTGCAGGAACACTGGGATTCGGATGCCTCTTCACAATGATTTGAACTGGATAGATTTTGATGTCAGGATGGAGTCAGGAAACCATTGAAAGTTGAGCGGCTGGAGACAGTCTGACGGCTGGGGGAGAAAAGATGACGTAAGGACCACAGTGTGAGGTGGAGCTCCTGAGCCAGCCATGTGGCTGCGAGATGGAACTAACAGGCCTCTCGGGTGTTTTCCAGCTGATATCGGCGGATGTACAGTCCTGGCTTTGGGGATGGAGGAAGGGCTGGGAACCAGAGCCATGGGGCCTGTAGAAACTGGGAGAGGTCAGGAACCACTTCTCCCCGAAAGGGAAGTCCCAGGACACCTCTGCTTCCATCGAGAGAGTCTCCTGGGGAGTTCCGACATCTAGAACTGTCAGAGTCTGGCTCGTGTTGCTTTAAGGTTCTAGCGTTGTGTAGCCTGTGAAACCAAGAAGCCTGTGACTGTTCACTACAGTGACCGCAGAACACAAAGCTGGTAGCAGACCCAGGCCACTTATCCTCTGGCCCCGTTGCTTAGGCCCAAGAGGCTTGGTGGTTTCCTGTAAAGAATGCTGGGGACAGGACACTGTGGTCTCACAGCAAGGCTCCAGCCCCCAGGGGTTTCCTGGTGTCGGAGCTGAGTCTCCACCAACAAGGTCCAGCTGTCTGCTCTTGACAGTCGGGCTGCATCCTCTCGGGCTCTTCTTCCGCCAGCCCAGTTCAGCATGTACTGCCTCCACCACCCAATTCTGGGAACAAGACAAAAACAGCTTCGATGCATGCACTCCGAGAGGCCAGACCTGCATGGGCAGCATAGAGCTTGAGGCTGGGTAGTCTGGGGTGTCCCTGGGCTGGAAGGAAGGGCAGGCTCGTGCTTCTGCCTCTGACAGAGTACACAGTGAGGCACCGAGGCACCTGTCACAGCAGATGGGTTTGTGGCCTTTGTCGTGTGTCCCTGACTGTAGATGCTGTAGCTGTAGATGCTGAGTTCACTGTGCAGAGTTCACTGGGGGGGGCTTCCTGTCTTTAGTTACCTCCCCACGGATGGGAAGAGACTCTGTGAGTAAGGCTACTTTGAAGAGAAAGCATTTAATGGGGTCCACAATTCCAGAGGGTTAGAGTCCATGATGGTCTTGTCAGGGAGCATGGCCACAGGCGGGCAAGCATGGAGCTGGGGCAGCAGCCGAGACTCACGTGTGCCTCACAGCAGGAGGCAGAGAAAACTACCTGGGATGGCAGAGGCTTTTTAAAACTCATAGCCCACCCCCGTGTGATGCACCTCCTCCAACAAGGCCACGCCTCCTAATTCTTCCCACCTGGGGACCCAGTATGCAGATACAGGGGCCTAGGTGGACAACTCTCCTTCTAACCACCACGCTGTCCCCAGACTTTTCTCCAAGTCTAGGGATGCTTGATGACCCCCTGGGCAGGAACAGCTTGGGCTCAGGAGGGTAGGGGCAGTGCTGAAAGTTCAGATTCCGTCGAGTGATGGCCGTTACGGGATGCTTCTGGTATGAGACACACTGACTTCAATCACTGCCATTTGATTCTCCTCTCCTGTTTCCCTCCCTCCTCTGTCCCTGCTTCCTGAAAACACCACCCCGAACCCCAACTCTTGCACCCATTCCTTATCTCAGGCTCTGCCATCAGGGAAGCCCGAACAAAATACTCAAGAGTAAAAGCAATGCAAATGTAGGCGGTACAGTAAAGTACCACAAAGAGAAGATAATGGCTCTTACGCCAACAAAGCCACTCCTGTTCAAGACAAGGGTGGGGGGTGAGTTCAGATCCCACGAGACCAGAGACGCCGGCTATGAAATCCAGACGGGAAACTTGCTGGGGACCTAGACAGGGAGTGGGGAGACATGCTGGGAGATGAGCTGAAGAAGTTTATTGGGGTGAACCGAAACTGTGTAGATCACATGGGCTTATTAAAATCATGTAAAAGACAAACAGGCTAATTGGACACACTAGACAAAGTGAAGGTTGTAACTCTCTCACCTGACCCACTAGAGCAGTGGCTCTTAACCTGCGGGTCGTGACCCCTTCTGGGATTGAACAAGGGGTCATTTCACAGGGGTCACATGTCATATATCCTGCCTATCAGATATTTATATTATGATTTGTTGACACTCTTTTTTGTTTTGTTTTGTTTTTCGAGACAGGGTTTCTCTGTAGCTTTGGAGCCTGTCCTGGAACTAGCTCTTGTAGACCAGGCTTGTCTCAAAATCACAAAGATTCACCTGCCTCTGCCTCCCGAGTGCTATCTGCTTCTGTCTGCTGTGTGATAATGCTCTTGTACACTGTAAAGATTTGTCACTTGTGTTGGTTTAATAAAATGCTAATTGGCCAGTAGCCAGGCAGGAAGTATAGGCGGGGGTAACCAGACTCAAAGAATTCTGGAAAGAGGAAAGGCAGAGACGCAGTTGCAAACCAGATGCAGAGGAAGCAAGATGAGAATGCCTTACTGAGAAAAGGTACCAAGTCACGTGGCTAAACATAGACAAGAATTATGTCTTAATTTAAGTTGTAAGAGCTAGTTAGTTATAAGCCTGAGATAATAGGCCAAACATTTTATAATTAGTATAAGCCTCTGTGTGATTATTTGGGACTGAATGGTCATGGGACCTGGCAGGGCAGAAACTTCCATCAACATCTTTCTCTGATCGCAGCTGTATGTGAATCTCATTTAGGTTTCCATTGCTGTGAGAAACACTATGTCCACACAGCAACACCTCCAGGCAATAGTTTACCACTGAAGAAAGTCAAGGTAGGAACTACAGCAGGGCGGGAGCCTGGAGGCAGGAACTTAGAGGCCATGGAGGGGTGCTGCCTACTGGCTTGCTCCCCATGACTTATTCAGCCTGCTTTCTCATAGAACCCAAGACCACCAGCCCAGGGTGGCCCCACCCACAATATACTAGGCCCTCCCACATCAAGTGCCAATTCAGAAAATGCACCACAGACAAATGGGTGGGGGGCATTTTCTCAGTTGAGGTTCTCTCTTTCGAAGTGACTCTGGCATGTGTTGACGTCTTTGAGTGGCTTGTTACCTCTCAGGACCCATTTTTAGCATGAGACTTGTCGGATTCAAGCAGTGCCTCTGGGACACTAGCCCTTCCGGTCTACCCACAGTAAACAAAGGCAAGCCAGGGCAGTTGCCTCTCCTATTTCTCCCCACTGGAGGTGGCTGATGTTAGTCCCAGGGAGTCCCTCCTGAGATAACACCGGCTTCTGTGGGAAGGAGACTTCATTCTCTCCCCAGCCAGCTTTTGCAAAAACTACAGCCCCATCCTGCAGGCTATTCTGCCTTCCAGGATGGAAAAAAAAAACCAACCCAAGAATCCTCACAATTGGAGAACGCAGATTGTGTGTCCAGATGGTCTCTGAGAACAGACCCCAGGAGGACAGAGGTGGAGAAGAGGGGGTGGCTGTGTCATCTCTGTCTGGAGCCATGGTTTTCAATCGTCCTATTGCTGCAAGCCTTTAATATAGTTCCTCATGTTGTGGTCACCCCAACCATAAAATTATTTTCGTTGCTACTTCATAACTGTAATTTTGCTAGTGTTATGAATTGTAATGTAAATATCTGATATGCAGGATATATGATATGTGACCCCTGTGAAGGGGTTTTCTTGACACCCCCCAAAGGGATCATGACCCACATGTTGAGAAGCACTGGCTCTGGAGCAATATGCAGAAGAGCATGCCGCCCAGGCTTGGCAGAAGCCATGTATATGTAGATGTTGCCTTCCCCTCCTGAACTTGGCCCAGGATTTTGGGTGTTTTTTTTTCTTTGTTTTGTTTGATATGGCATTTTACTGTGTGCCCCTGGCTATCCTGGAACTCTCTCTTTGTAGACCTGTAGGCTGGCCTCAGACTCACAGAGATCCACCTGCCTCTGCCTCCCACATGCTGGGGTTAAAGGCACCATGCCAGCTGGCCAGCCCATGATCATTTTTCTCCACCCTAATCACCAGTTCTCTGGCATCCCTGTAATCTGGAAGCCTGGCCACCCCTAGACTATATACCCCACTAGACATATAGATGCCCATTTGAGGGATCAAGGGTGCAGAGCCCACTAAGGTCAGCTCAGGATCTAAACACAGACCATTCCATCATAGGGTCCCTCATGGGTCAGTTACAGAAGAGCATCTTTGTCTCCTCCTCTTGGCTCTTGTCAGGACACTGAAGTATGAGGCATGGGAAGGAGCTACCTGTGCCTGAGCTATGTCTGAGCATGGCTTCACAACCTTTTAACCTCCATTGCCATGTGGCCTGCTACCATGGCCTCCTCCTCCACTGTCAAGAAAGTAGGCGTTCTTCTACCATTTAGAACAAAGGCAGGCTTCCAGTGCCAGAAATATGACCACAGTCAGCAGGGCTCCTGCTCAATTCCTTGTGGCATTCTGAGAACAATGATCTCTGTGGCTTGTTTGGATGGCATCTTTGGATGCCGTTCATACTGACTTTGGCGAGAGGCTGGGAGCACTTTGTGGTCCCTAGAGTGGCAGGGTTTTCCTATTGACTAAGTTTGTTCTGAGAGCCTCGAGAAAGGCCCAAAGGTTAGGATCTTAAGTGGTGCTGTGACAACAAGCTCTGTAGGCTCCCCCAGGCCATCTAGACTGAAGAAGGAAGTTTCTGTCCCATCTAGTCTCATGGCCATTCAGCCCCAAAGAAACACATAGAGGCTTATATTAATTATAAACTGTTTTACCTATTAGCTCAAGCTTATTATTAAATAGTTCTTACAGCTTAAATTAACCCATAATTCTTGCCTATGTTTAGCCACATGGCTTGGTACCTTTTCTCAGTGCAGCATTTTCATCTTGCTTCCTCTGCATCTGCCTTTCCTCTTCCCAGAATTCTTTGAGTCTGGTTGCCCCGCCTATACTTCCTGCATGGTTACTGCCCAATCAGTGTTTTATTAAACCTATACAAATGACAAATCTTTACAGGGTACAAGAGCATTGTACACAGCACTAGAGAATTACTTCTCTATTCAGGAGTCAACACATGCTGCGAGACTTGCTTATGATCTACTGTGGGCCCCACCCTACTGCCTAAGGGGAGCTCCCTCCTGTCTCGGGGCTTGGGGAGCACACTACCTGATTTAGAGAGCACCCACCCGGTTCTATCTCCCTGCTGTGGGGAGAAGGAGCTGATTTTAAGTCACATAGTTCTGGAGCTGCCAGAGCCAGGGCTGGGCCAGACTCACTTGCTTCCAACTTCAGTTGGTATCTTTTTGTCTGGGATGTCTCTCGACTGTTTCACTTGGCCCTGTGGGGAGTCAGGCATCCATCTAACCAGGGAGGTAGCAGCAGGGGACAGTCTAAAGTCAAAAGGAACCAGACAGTTCCACGACAAGCTATGGCCTGCCTGGATCCCATGTGAGGACAGGTTTGCCCATGGGGAGTATTCTAGAAACATTCGGAAAGGGTAGAAAGATGCAAGCTTACCCCAACAGCTGCCAAGCAGGGTGTTGGTGGAAGTTAGAGAGGTAGAGGTACTGCTGGCAAGTCAACCTGGCTCTTGGTTTCAACCCTGAAGCAGGTGTGATGGTACACACTTGTAATGCCAGCTCTCTGAAGGAGGAGGCGGGAGGATCAGAAGCAACCTGTGTTCCAGCATTAGAAGAATCCTTTTTGTTTTGTTTTGTTTTTGTTTTCTTTTGATTTTGGGGGGGGGAAACATTTCACCATGTAGCTCTGGCTCCTGGGACTCACTATGTAAATTAGGCTGTCCTGAAACTCACAGAGATCTGCCTGCCTCTGCCCCCTGAGTGCTGGGATAAAAAGTATGCACCACAATACCCAGCTCACACTTGGTTTAATACTCTACCCGCTTTTGTCTTGAAGTTCTTAACAATTTGTGGACAAACATAGCATATCTTCATTTTTTTTGTGCTAAGCCTCACGAATTACTTAGCCAGGGTGTTTAGACGAAGGAATGAGCAAACATTGTCTCTGTGCTTTTGCGTATGCTGTTCCCTCTGCCCAAAGTCTTGTCCTCTCTTTACCAGAGTCTTTGCATAAAAGACTCTCATGAAAGTACAGCATTATAGGTAGGATGGGGTAGCCCCAGCTAACACATAGCCTGGGATGCCCAATAGCGGGTACCACCAAACCTGCCTGCTTCTCTCCCAGGAAAACCTTTCATGACATTCCTGAAGGAGTTCTGTCCCTGGGTCACCACACAGGGGTGACAGTAACATTGTCACTCTCTGTGACAGGAGTCATGTGCCAATCATCTCTGGGGTGGAATTTGTTATTTGCACATCTTACAGGTGGGGAAACTGGAGCCCAGAAACATGCAGCCAGTAGGGGCAGAACTGGCCTCTAAGCCTGCACCCCTGGGGTGGCTATTATTGGCTGTCGACTTGACTACATCTGGAATTAACTAAAACCCAAAAGTGGAGGGCACACCAGTGAGGGATTTCTGCCTAATTTGAAGTAGGAAGATCTACTTCCAATCCAGATCTTTGAGGAAGGAAGGCATACTTCTAATCTCAAAGACCTTTAATCAAGATCTTTGAGTTAGATCTAATCTGGGCCATAGGTTCTGCAGGAGGCCCATACATAAATCCCCGGTCTCTGGCCTCCATCTTTGGAGGCCCCGCCATCCGAGGAGGAACAAGGCAGCCCGCCAAACCTTGACCCCTCCCCCAGTCTATTTAAAATGCTCCATGGAAAGTCCCTGTGTGGTGTCCAGTCCCTGTGTGGTGTCCAGTGACCCCTCCCGTGTTGTGTTTGCGGCTTCCCGGTTCCCCTCGGGGCCACCCGAGAGCAATTTCTGGATATTCTTTAGGATTCGGCTTGATTGGGACTTTTGGCGTTGGCAGAGAGCTCGCGTTAGGAAAAATTCCTAACACTATAAAGACAAGGAAGAAGGAAGCTTTTGCTCTTTGCCTGCTGGTTCTCGCCTTCCTAGCCAGTCGGTTCCTTCACTGGCATTAGAGCCTACTTCTTGAGAATTCCACCAAATACTGAAGATCAACTGAGACACGCAGGCTTGTGAACTGAGCAAGCCGGTAAGTAACACTCTTCCAAGGCCTCTGCATCAGCTCCCGCTTCAAGATTCTAGTCCTGTTTGAGTTCCTGTCCTGAGTTTCTTAAATGATGAACAGCATGATACAGAAGTGAAAGCCAAATAAACCCTTTCCTCCCCAAATTGCTTAGGTCATGGTGTTTCTTCACAGCAATAGAAACCCTAAGACAAACCCCCACCCTACCCTACCTGCCTCCTGTCTCCTCAGTAAGTGAGCCCATCCTGGAAGCTCCATTTCCCAGAAACGTCACTGCTTTGCGAATCCTTAGGTTCACTTTCCCCAAAAAGAGCTTACATTATCTATGGCTAAGGATATAGACGCCCTTGGAAGCTGGGCCTGGTGGCACAGGCCTGTAATTTCAACACCTGAGAGGTAGGAGCAAGAAACTTAGTTCCAAGTTGTCCTGGTTACCCAGGGAATTTGAGGCCAGCCTGGGCTACATGACACACCATCCGAAAAGACCAGAAAAGACAGAGGCTGTTAAGATGGTTCTGTAGTTAAGAGCGTGTACTGCACTTGAAGATGGCCCAAGTTCAGCCGTTAAAGGCATGGGCCACCCCATCCAGCTTGGAACTTTCAAAGTATAAACAATATTACGTTTTTGAAAAGGCAGCTGGCCTGGTTCTGGACTTCCTGTCTTTTCAGAATCATCTTCTCCCTCTTCTTCCCTATATCCGACCCAGCCCAGGCGTCCCTCTCACCTGGCCCACCGCCACCCCCTCCCACCCAAGGGACCGCAGCTGGTCCGGCTCACACCAGTTCTTCTGTACTCTGCACTCACAGTGCTGCTTAGAATGGATTCTAGACCTCCCCCGTCGCCCATGCCAACTGTGGTAGGCGAGGCCGACCCTCCTCCTCACCAGCTGCAGCACTCGGGAAAGTGGACCCTGCACCTCACCTGGGCAGCACAGTAGAGCTGACGGTCTTGACGACGGGGGGGGGGGGGCGTGCGGGGGCGTGTGGGTGAACCCTCTGGAAGCATGGCAGATCTTACCCCGCCCCTCATCTGCCATATATAGTGTGGGCAAGAGAGCGATGCTCTCCCCCACCCCTGCCCCTCGCTGCCTGTAGGTCATACACCTCTCCTGGGCCACATAGTAGAGCTAGCCCTGAAGGTGTACCTGTGGGCGAGCTGATGCTGAGGCTGTGAAAATAGGAGACATGGCCCCGCCCCTTGCTCATCGCTGCAAGGAGTGAGCTAGCCAGGGCAACGCTGGAGAGCGCACCCTGGTGGTAAAGACAAGGCACAGCTGGCGGGCTGACCAACCCTGCAACTACCCAGACCTAGAACCAGGGTTAGGAGTTGGCCCACCGCAACACCTTCTCCATCTGTGATCTGCTGGAGCACATGAAGGAGCCCAGTCCTGCAGACACAAAGCTTCAGGATCTCCACAACACAGGGCAACAGGATATCCAAGAGGAGTCTCAGCGAGGACCCAATATTGATAGCGTAGCAGAAACCAGAGTCCTTGAACCAGACCGATGACTCACTGCAATGAATGCTTACACATAAAGAGATATGGATTAAAAAAAAAAAGGATTCTGGATCCCCTGCAGACACAACCACAACTACAACCCTCTCCTCCACTGCAGTCCCCTCTTGGTTCAGCTAACATCACACTTCAACCCAAACAAGTAGTCCCGAGTGCAATTTGAGCTTGCTTATTTTGTTTTGAAAAAGGCTCCCATGTACCAAGACTGGCCTTGAACTCTTAGCATCTCATCGTTCCAGGTGCTAGCATCTTAGGGGTACACCGACATACCCAGTTCATGTGGTTCTGGAGGTTGAACCCAGGGCTTTTTGGGGTGCTAGGCACTCACTGTACCAACTGAGCTACACCCCAGCTCCCCATTTAGTTCCTGACGTTAGGAAGACTGAATGCAGGATACTGTGCATGC
Organism: Microtus pennsylvanicus; assembly: GCF_037038515.1. Classification (NCBI taxonomy): domain Eukaryota; kingdom Metazoa; phylum Chordata; class Mammalia; order Rodentia; family Cricetidae; genus Microtus; species Microtus pennsylvanicus. The sequence goes on from NC_134585.1 coordinate 23,590,810, forward strand.
TAGCCAAGTACTTTACCACCGAGCTGTGCCCCCAGCCCTTAAAGAACATTATTTTTTTGAGACAAGGTCTCGGGTAGACCAGGCTAACCTCGAACTGACTGTGCAGTTAAGGTTGGTCTTGAACTCCCAATCCTCCCGTCTCTACTAGAGTGCTAGGATCACAGGTGTTGGATACCATGCCTAGGATCCTTAAAGAAAATTTCAAGCACACACCAAATGAGCAGTCTAGAGAGAAGAGCGGATCTTTCCTTGGCTGCAGTAGTCAGCACATGGCTGTTGCGTTTCAGCCACACAAACCCACAGCTCCCCAACAAGTATTTGGAAGGACGCTTGGCCCGCGGCACCCATCATTTCATCTGCGCTTCTGGATCTAATTTCTAAGATAAGGACTCTACAAAACCAGAATCACCATGCAGTATCCCACCTATCCATTTTGTAATCCATCCTGAAAGGGTTGAAACCCCCACCAGATGCTACAGCCCGCCAAATTAGTTGCTTGATCTTTAAAAGTAATTGTCTTGTTTTTGAGTCAGCTGACCAGTATGAGTCATGTAGTGAGTAAGGCATTGAGTTCAAGCCTTTTGGGCGATGCATGCATGCGTGCATGCGTGTGTGTGTTTGTGTGTGTGTGTGTGTGTGGTTTTCAGATCACTCCGACTCTGACACAGAAGCACATTCTTTTCCCATCCAGCCCCTTCCCCCTGGGCAGGGTGTTCAGATCTGCTCAGGAGAGGAGGACACTGAGCCCCAGAGAGAGCTATGAAGTTTGAATTCTTTACGGTCCATTGTGCCACAGACTGTAATTTTGGGGTGGCCGAGGTAAGAGGACCACACATTCAAGGTCTGCCTGGATCACAGGGCAAGTTCAAAACCAGTCCGAGCAGCTCACTGCAAGTCTGTCTCTAAAATTAAGAAAAGAAGGGGAGGGGGAGCAGTAAGCCAGCAAGGTGGCTCAGTGGGTTAAATAAAGTACTTGCCACCAACCCTGATGACCTGAGTTGGATCCCTAGAATCCACATAGTGGAAGAGAAGTACAGACTGCCTTAAGTTATCATCTGCTCTCTACATGTGTGATGTGGCTTGTGTGCGCATAATGCACGCTAAATATATAAATATAATTAGTTACGTGTATGTGTGTGTGCCTGTGGAGCTATGTACACCACAGGCATGCAGGAGCCCACAAAGGCCAGAAGAGGGCATCAGATCCTGGGGAACAGAAGTTACAGGAAGTTGTGAGATGCGTGATGTCGGTGCTGGGAACTGAACTCCAATCGTCTGCAAAAATTGTTTTTTTTAAATTCTGGTGGAAGAACTGGCACACGTGTGAGAGCTCAGTAGTTAGGTGACAGGCAATGGGCTGTAACTCCAGCTCTAGGTAGGGGATCTGGCGCCCTCTTCTGGCCATCTTGGGAACCTGCATACATGTGTCATAACAAAAATTCTAAAAGTTTTTTTTTTTTTTAAACAGTTTTTTTTTTCTTTTCTGTAGCTCTGGCTGTCCTGGAACTCACTCTGTAGACCAGGCTGGCCTTGAACACACAGAGATTCCCCCTGCCTCTGCCTCCCAGGTGCTGAGATCAAGGGCATGAGCCACTACTGCCCAGCAGAAAACAATCTTTTTTTTTTTTAAACTTAAAAAGTGAAAACTAAAGGGGAGGTAGATTAACGGCAGCATACCTGTCTGACCTGTGGGAGACCTAGCATTGAAATCAAAGGAACAAATGAAGACAAGCTTCCCAACACAATGCCCTGTAAACCGCCCCCCCTTTTCATTTAATCTGTTTCTTGTTTCCCCCCTCTCCAACCCCCACCCCTTTTTGCAGTTTTTATCTGGTGGTGGTTGTAAAGTCTGAGTCTGTCATCCATAGAATTTTCCAGACACTGGATGATGTCACTCCTTTAATGACATTAGCCAGGCTGCAGCGGTAGATGTCTGTAACGCCAGCACTCAAGAGGCTGAGGCAGAAGAATTGTCACAGACTTGGGAGTCGGCCAGGGCTGATCAGCGAGGACTGCGTAGCAAGACCCCGTCTCCAGGGTGGGAAAGACACCATGTGACAGAGCTCATGGGGGGTATTAAAGAAAAGGGGGTGGGAAAAGAGAGACCCGGATGAGGAGACTGGCCTCTGGGGGACAGGAACAGCAGAAGAGAAAAGGAGGGGGGGGGCAGGTGGGCAAGGCCCACCTTTTAAAAGAGAACAAACACAGTGAATGTGTACAGGAGCTGCTCTTAGTGGCTGCAGCTGAGGATGTGTCCTGTCAGGACCCCAAGGGCAGGCCAGCGCAGATGCCTGAATAATAATATCCTCCCTCCCTTTTTGTATATTATAAAAAGGTGAGGAGTTAGAAAGGGGTAGCAGGTGAGGCGGGGATGAAGACCCCGTGTTCTTGAGACTACTTCCTGCTGACCTGGGGAAGATCGTTCATCTTTGGGAGACCCGGGAAAGCTGGGGTGCTGGTCACGTCCTGGAGTAGCCAGCTGTTCCACTTCACTGTCCAGGCTCTGTGGAACCACCAGGTGCCACTTGGACCTGGCAAAATGCTGTTCGAGGTAGATCCAAGTCGTCTCCCTAGGGCTTACAGCACCTGATCCTTTCCCGTCACCACAGCCTCACCCGGATGTGTTTGATGGTCTTGCACCTCCAGCTGTGGCCAACAGCTGGTAGTCCTGCAACAACAGATGATTAGGAATGGTCAGTGGGTCTCTAAAACACATCCCAGTGGGAGCAAGGAGGTATAAACGAAGACACAGTTCCCATGAATGAGGCAGAGAGGACCCAAGGGCCTGCAATTCCTACCATCCCAGGAATTCAGAGACGGTCGATTTCCAGGTGGTGCAGGCTACTCAGCGATTCCTCAAACACAGCAGAGGCCAAGGGCTCTGAGTCTGAGAGAGACACAGTTGCCTGGTACCGGGACTTGGAGAAAAGCCAGAAGGCGAGGAGAGGACTGTGCTCGAGAAAGGAAGCCTCACATCAAGGGGAATGGTCAGAGGCAGGTAGCCCCGCCAGAGACCCAATTGCCAATATTGAACAGAAGGGGAAGCCGCCAGTAAACGAGACAGCAGAATTATTTCAGGCGGAAGAGCGCAGATCTACTAGGGTGGAGCAGATGGGTAGGGTCCCCCGTGAAGTGATAGTTCCGGTGGGTTCTGCCACTGAGCAAACGTGCTTCATGCAACAGAGTTAGTATAAGAGATTTATTGGGGGACAGGGAAAGAGGAGGGTCGAAGGGGGATACCTCCTTCCATCTATTGTGATCACTGGCAGAATGTTGCAAAGGTCCCATAAAATAGCATTATATAAGGTGCTGGGAAGTAGAGTTTTGGGAGGCTTATTTCCCACGAGCGAAGCAGAACAAGATCCAATGACATTTCTTCAAGCACGGATCAGGAGAAAGGCACAAACCGCTCAAGGGGGGGGGGGCACTGAAAGACCTGAGGGTCCGAGAAATGAGATGGGCAACAGGCTGCCCAGTGAGTTCTCACGCAAAGGGTGGTGGCCAAGGGCTCTGAGCCCGAAAGAGCTGTGGTTGCCTGGTACCAGGGCTTAACGAGGCCAAAAGAAGAAAACTCATGCTCAAGAGATGAGTCCTCACTCGTGGGAAATAGCCAGAGGTGGGGAGGGGGGAGGGGCTCACCAGTCACGCCAATCTTGGATAAAGGGACCCAGCGATCTGTCTTATGTGGACCAGTTTCCAGGATCCCAGCGTGCCTCAGGCTGCCTGTAGGCAGAAGGAAGTGCCAGGAGAGCCTTTCCCGGTTAGGAAACCAATGATGTAATTTAAAAAGCAACATGAGAGAGAAAGATGCCATGCAACAGAACTCATATAGAGGTGTTTGTTGTTGTTTGTTTGTTTTTTGTTTTTTAAATTAAGGGAAAGGAAATGGGAAAGGGGGAGGCCAGCCTCTGGGGACAGGAACAGCAGAAGAGAAAAGAAGAGAGAGAGAAACAGACAGACCTAGAGCAAAAGAGATGGGAGGTGGGCAAGGCCTGCCTTTTAAAAGGGAAGGTAACGACTGTGCACAGGAGGTGTTCTTAGTGGCTATAGCTGAGGACTATCCTGTCAGGACCCTAAGGGCAGGCCAGCTCAGATGCCTGAATACTAACACAAACAAGATCTAGGCTTAGGATATCTTGGCGTATGGGAGGTAGAGCAGGAAGAGTTGGTGGCCAGCCTCAGCTACATATCAATTTTGAGGCTAAGGGCTAGGAACTCTCTCACAAAAGCTTCTGGAACACATGGTTTTCCCTGCTGCTAGACCATTCCCAGCATGTGCCCACTAGCCCCCATTGCGGCTAACTTACCTGCCCTCATGGTGAGGGCATGGGAGGAGTAAATGAATCCACTCATACTGTCCCCCCAGAGCCCCCTCTCCCTGCCAAAGGCATCCCATTCCACCCCCCACTTAGCCAGACCCTGAAATGGAATCTTACATGTCCATAAGTAAAGTGAAGTCTCATCTCATAGTGGAGGGCACTTTGATCAGACCCCTGCTGTCCAACAGGCTGGCAGAGTCTACCAGCCTTCTAGTTAGGACCTGAGCAAAAGGTCCTGGACTAGCCTGGGTTTCACTCCATTCTGTCTGCCTCTTCATCTGCTGCCTCAAGTCTGTGAACTTATTCCCCTGATATTATGTTCAGCATGACAAGGGGGACTGAGGACGGTTTGTAATTTTCTTTCATTTATTTATTTAGTATTCTTACTTCTCCTTTATAGAAAATTTCCCATTCTGTCTAAACCTTACAAAAACCCATGAAATGTCAGGAGGGCTGTCTTAGGCCTGAATTAGCTAGAGGCAGAGGGCTGTGAAATCCTGGGAAGAAAGTTGGGCAGGGCAGCATCAAGGACAGAATATATCACCAGGATTGGATCACAGAACCTGAGGTTCCGCTTGTGTTCCAGTTCAGAGCCCCTTACCCCTTACCGGGGGTCTTAGCAAAACTGGCCTTTGTACAGATATAGCACTACTCTCTACTCAACTGGCCACTGCCCAAAGCACAGAGATGACAGTCACCCCCCCCCAAAAAAAAAACCTCAGGGGTACCAGCACTCCAAAAGGCCAATATAATGCCAAGTAGCCGCTGTGCAAGTATCTCTCTGCGCATCTTGGCGAGGACCCTTCCTGCTTCTTGCCCTGGGGGGGGGGGGGGGCTGAGAAAGCACTAAGAGCACTTCAGTAACCTGTTGCTGCCCAGGGAAGGAGTACGGTGACTTACAGGAAGATCCTTACATTCAGCCCTGAGGATGGGCAACAGCTTGGGGGTACAGCAGGGAAGCCCTCCAAGCAGCCTCTCCCTGAACTCCCTTCCCTGGGGCTCAGAGCTCCACCTAGCCTCGTCCTCAAGTAGAGGGATAGGAGCAGTCCGGGCTAGTCCCCGGGGACGCGGCCACAACTGGAACAAAGGCCCGCAGAGGGGTCGTGGAGCGCGAGGCTCCCGGGGGGTGAGGGGGGGGGAGACTACTGCCCTTCCTCTCGGCTCCTCCCTCCTCCCTGCGTCCTCCGCCTCCTCCATCCTCTCTTAGAGGCCGGGTGGGCGGCCACGCCAACTTCGCTGAACGTCCCCAAGTTGCCGGGTACGCGTGTGGAGTGAGGCGGGGAGCGAAGCGAAGGGGCGCGGGACTCCCGGAGCCTTGGCTGCGGATCAGGAGCCCGCCGCCGACCGCTAGCGGGATCGGAGTAGTGGGCAGAGCGGATCGCTCGCCCGCTAGGACACCGCCCGCCTGGCGCCGCTTCCCGCGCAGAGAGGGGACCGGCCCGGCCGCGCCTCCCTCCGCATACTCACCGGGGACGCAGAGTGGGTGCTCTTAGGAGCGCGGCCCCAGCTTGGGGCGGATGCTGCCCGCGCTGGACGCTGGCCTTCGGAGAATCTGATCCGCCCGCCGGGAGGAGGAGGCTCGGCCGGGGTAAGTGGGGCGCCCGCATCCCGGCACCGCCTCCTGGGCCCCAGCCTGGAGCCGACCGCATCCCAGAGCTCGCGCCAAACTTTAGGAGAAGGGGACTCGCGCGGAGGGCGGGAGGGGAGTTCCCTGAGCGGGGAAAGCCCCCCTGCTTCTAGATTCCCATCTGCCTGGTACTCACACCGGGTCACAGCACAAGCCACAGGCGAGGATCTCAGCACTTTCACCCCAACCACCCTGTACACTCCGAAATGCACGCTCCTGCGAGCGCAGGGTTGGGGACTTTTAAACCAGGCTGGGTTCTTTTCTCCCCAAAGTTCCTTCCACCGTGAAAGGGAGCCCTCCTCCCCAAACGCCACAGCAGGAGACTACTAACTCCCCGGGCTTTGGAAAGTTGTGATTGGGACCCACTGAGGCCCCGGAACGGGGAGGGAAGAAGCAGACACCGCTGTCTCCGGGGCTAGCAGGGGCGGACTCGGAGTGGAAATTCGGTGTCTGTGTGTGCACAGCCCTTCCGGAGCCGAGGTGGGGAGACCAGAGACAGTGATTCAGAAACTTTTAAAGAGTTCTTCTGGAATGGGGTCTTTGGGCTGTGAGGAAAAGGCTGTGTGCTGGCGCTGTGCCTGGCTGACATCTGCGTGGTGGCCGTGACAGGGCCTTGCAAGGAAGCAGAGACCCTTCCACACCCCCCACCCCCACCCCCAGCGGATGTGCTTCCTCGAAGGGACTTCCAGGGGCGGGGTGGGGGTCCCAGCTATGGGCTATATATGTAGGACCATGAATTAAACTGAGACTCAAAAGTCTGGGTGAAACCTGGCCTGTTGGGAAGATAATCGGTCCTCACACCAGGATACATAGTGTCCTGTGGTTTCCCAAGGATCTTCTTGGGCCTAGTGCAGTGCAGGGCACAGTCTTAGTCAGTGCCTGCCAGACGAGTGATGGCACCGGTAATGAATGCATTGTGGATTTGGTGTGAGTGGAGCCCAGTTAGCCTTAGAGGAATTGCTCTTCTAGAGAGGAAAAGGCCTGACTGGCTGTGGGAAGCCCTACATGGGCTCCTTGGGGAAGTGACCCAGTGTCCCACTGTGCCTCATAGTTACCTCTCCCTGCCCAGAAGGAGAGGAAGATTCCATTTCAGGGTCCGGCTAAGTGGGGTGGAATGGGATGCCTTTGGCAGGGACAGGGGACTCTGGGGAGACAGTATGAGTAGATTCCTTTAGTCCTCCCATGCCTTCACCACAAGGGCAGGTAAGTTAGCCCCAAAGGGGGCTAGTGGGCACAAGCTGGGATGGAGTCCCTGGGACATGTGGAATTTGGGTCATCAACCCCTGCTAGCTCCTGCTGGCCTGGCTGGAGAAAGGTCTGGTAGAAGCTGTGTCTTCCAGCAGGGCCTTGACTTGGTGGTGATGAGGGGTGATCACTGTCTATCCCTGTACTGGGTATCCAAGTCGGTTCTTCTGTGACAGCTGGTGTGAGGTCCCCAGAGGGCCAGAAACATTTTTTTTTCCTGGAACTGGTACTGCCAGAAGTTGGGACTGACGGTCCACAAAGATGTGGGGATGGGTGGTCTTGGCCAGTCACTGGGAAGACATGCGTCAGTTCCCACTCCTGTTCCTGAACAATATTGACTAGCAGCAGTGTACGCTCCAGGGCCCTAAATGCCAGGATTAGCAAGGTGTGTGGGTCGTGCCAGGCCTGTGGTCCCAGAGGAAAAAGAAGGGAGGTTGTGCTTGGCTACCCCAATTCCAGTTAGAATACAGTAGCTGGTCCCCTCTCCTCCCTCTTTGCCCCCTTTGTCATGCCTTCTGGAGCCCCACAGACACTGTCCCCTTAAGTTATTCCTCTCCTCTAGAATTTCCATTTCATCTCCTTTTTTACAGATGGAAACTAAGCCTCAGAAAAATTAGATATCTTTCAAAGTCACACAGCTAGTAAGAGACCAAGCCAGGATTTGAACCTGGAGAGTCTGTTTTCAGAATTGTGCTCGCTTCACCATGCCAGCCTGTCTGTATAGGTCTCCATAGAAACAAGGAAGAAACACCGGTGACATTTCCTGACCTGGTTCTGTGGACTCTGACTATCTATCTTTTTCCAGTCTCTGTGGAGCCATGGAAACCAAAGGCTGGGTGGTACCCAGCTCCTGGATCCTTCGATGTGGCTCAGGAGTCAGGAAGCTGGAGGTTTGGGTGTGAGTGCAGGGGCATGATACGGTAACCCCATGAAAGACAATTTGCTACTCAACTGAGCAGCTGCTACTCAATAGAGACAAAAACCGTCCCTTACGATTGTCCCTTGGCTGAAATGTCAGTCATCTGCCTTCTTAAGCCGGTCACTATACTCCTTCCCCTTTGCCCCTTGACAGCATAAACTATTATCCTCACCCCACCATTTCCCTGGTGAACGTAAGGGGTCACGATCCCAGCTGTCGTTCCCACCATACCCCGTGCTCTGCAGAGCTGGAGTCTTCAGACTGCCAGAAGGGAAGGTGGGGGCAGAGCCAGGTAGCTAGGGAAGGTGACAGCAATGCCTCACCCTGTCCCCAGCTATGCTTGTGTGCACAGGGCCCACAGAGTATTCGCTGTCTGATCTCATTGGACACAAGGGGACATGAGGACCAAGAACGGATGCCTAAACTCAGGAACCGGGGACTTGTTGCCACACTGCCTCAGGCCCTCCCTGCAGATGCCTAGGCTGGGCATCTGGGGTTTGGGACTATCTAATGTCATGTTCCTCCAACTTCTGAGGGTTAGGATCACTCCTTCATGGGCAGGATTCTTGTCTACTCAGAGCCTCTGATATGACTCATGATATGAGAAAAGTAGGTACCCTTAAAAGGATGCAAGAGGCTTTGGATGAACACAGCTCAGCTGACATCTGCCCCATCCCCATCTAACACTCTCCCTGGGTGAGGTCCAAGAACAGTGAAGTTCTGCTTGCAGGACACCAGGAGCCTTCCGCCCCACCTTGGCAGAACAGACAGACATGCTGGGTGGAGAGAGGATGTCTGGGAATGGAGACCATCCCACAGAGATGGGTCCGCTAGACTTTGTACCTTCAGCCCCGTGTCGGTGCCTGACACGTGAGGGAGCTGGGAGCTGGGAATGTTTTCAAGTGATGGGTGAAGCTGGGAAGGACCGTGGGCATCTCACCTGCAAGAGATGGCTCAGAGAGGTAGAGCAGCCTCCAGCCTCAGGAAGTCGTGCGGCAACAGCACTTAAACCGATTTTAATCACCGATTTTATCGTCCTTTCTTCTCGGAGACCTGAGGAGAGGATAAGAAACCGCCTGTTCTGCTCCAAATCTGTAGATTCCACAGCTGGGTGTGTGCAGTGGGGAACAGGGTGTGGGTCTCTGCAGGCTCAGGCACCTTCTGTCTCCATTGTCCCAACTCTAGCTGCTTGTTCCTGGTCCCCAGCCAGTGCGGAGGGAGGAGCTGGCCAGGGGATATCCTCAATCAGTTTCTAGCATTGGCCTGGTTCTTCCTGAGTGCTGCTAGCTTCTCACAAAGATGACTGTGTGCTGGAGCAGTGAGGGCTTCTCTAAACTCTGGGCCATTCATCATCGGGGTCCAAGAGGGCTCTGTGGGAAGTCTGGAGGAAGTGTGGAAAACCAACAAACCAATTTCCCCACTCAGCCGCCGCTGGTGGCCACAAGTAAACAGGCACCTCTGGGGCCAGCCTGGACTGTTGGAAGGTTACGCCTGCCCCTCCCTGCCCTGCCATACCTACCCCCTTGACTTCTGGAAGCTTTAAAAGCCAGGGAGCACATCTTGGCCAGGCCTGTCCTGTGCTGCTGGACTAGACGCTGGTGGCTGGGATCAGGCAGAACTTGAGTGAGAAAGGATAGCCTGGGGCTGCAGCTCAATTCTATCCGGGTGAGTACGCTGTCTGTAGGAAGACTGGTACCTCCTTGGCGGGTGGAGAACGGCGGCTTTGGGGCATCTTTCACATTTGCTCCAGGGTGGGTGGACCAAAGTTATTCTCGGGTCACATCTCTCCAAGGTGGGGCCCACTTGTGAAAAGACCGTGAGAGGCCATGTACTCACTTCCTTTGTATATGTCCTGGATTGACCATACTGTCCCAGAATTGGGTCTGCTGGGGGTGGGCGGGTGGTGAGGGGTCACCCATGTCCTCACAGAGTGCAAGCCCTAAATGAACCTTCTGTGTCTTTGAGATGGGTCTCTGGCCCTCTGAGGGCAGCTGCAACTTATTAATAAACTGAAAGTTCATACACCCGCAGAAATGGAAGTGGGCTCTAGGTGAGGGCAGCTTCCTAGTGCTCAGGATCTTCAACTCAGGACCAAAAAGGGTCCCAGAGCCTTCTCATGTGTGGCAGTGTGAGCTTAGTCTATAAACCCAACACTTCCGGAGTCTGGGAGAGGGGCATTGCCTGAGGATGCTCAGTATGGCCGCCACCAGACTGCTGGAGAAGGGAGTCAGGGGGTGTGTTCCATATTCTGTAGACTTTTCCTCCTTTTGTGTTGGGAGTAGAACCCAGAGCCTTACAGGCCTGCTGGGCAAGCTCTACCCAGTGATCTCCTCCAGACTCATCCTGCAGAGTTGGCGGGGAGAAAGGGCTGGTAGGCCCCCAAACCAAGTATAGTATGTTCACACTGGGCAAAAATTCATGCACACATGCATGCACACTCAGGCTTGCCCCCACATACAAAATATTAGGTAAATACAAAACACATAGATATTCTCCATAAATATTTGTAGGCACAAATGTCTACAAACCCAGACCCACAAACTCAGTGCCATGTTCACTGAAAAGGCAAGCTATGTGATATTTAAGAACACTTTGGGCTAGCTATCAAACCCTTTCAGGGCCTTTCTTTCTTGGTCTATAAGACAGAACTAGGGGGCTGGAGAGATGGCTCAGAGGTTAAGAGCACTGGCTGCTCTCCCAAAGGTCCTGAGTTCAGTTCCCAGCAACCACATGGTGGCTCACAACTCTTTTTTTTTCTTTTTTAGCATTTATTTATTTATTGATTTTCGAGACAGGGTTTCTCCATGGCTTTTGGTTCCTGTCCTGGAACTAGCTCTTGTAGACCAGGCTGGTCTCGAACTCACAGAGATCCGCCTGCCTCTGCCTCCTGAGTGCTGGGATTAAAGGCGTGCGCCACCACTGCCCGGCTGGCTCACAACTCTTTATAATGAGATCTGGTGCCCTCTTCTGGTTTGCAGGCATACATAAAGGCAGAATACTGTATATATAATAAATAAATAAATCTTAAAAAAAAAAGAAGGGACTGGGAACAGTGTGGCTGACTGTTGTGAGTCCCAGTATATATGAAGGTTAGAAATGGACACAGTGAATGCTAGATGTGTGTTGTTACTGGCATTCTCCTGGCACACCCTAGCCAACTGTTTATAGAGCTGAGGGTGTAGGTCATCTCAGGGATACCCACATGTCAGTGAACGGATCAATATGCTCTACTGGATGACCCCTGAGGTTCCAGGATGGGCGCACCTCCTTGCGCTAGACGCTCAACTAGAATTTATTAGGAAGACTACCTTGTCTTCTCATGGGCAGCTCAAACAATGCAGGAGTGAACTCCTCCAAGAGTTAGCGGAATTCCTTCAGCGGCAGTTTAAAAATGGGGTTGCATGGAGTTTCCAGTTTAGCAAGGGAAGTCTGCAAGACCAGAGCAGGTGGGACTGCAGACCCTGTTCCCACTGATCTGATCTACGTAGGGGACTTCTGAGCACAGTTCTGGGTCATAAGAAGGCTCACAGTTGGATATAGTGGGACATGTCTGTAATCCCAGCACTCTGGAGGAAAACACAGGAGAAACCCTGGAGATAGAGATAGATCGATGGATAGACGGATAGATAGATAGATAGATAGATAGATAGATAGATACATACATACATACATACATACATACATACATACACACACACATAAAGAGAGAGAGAGAGATCATAGGTCCACAGTTTAGATGTTGCCAGAGCTTCCGCAGGATGGTGGGCTTTTGCTATGTACCTAGTGTTCATACAGGCCACAACCAGATGCCTGTACCAGCTCCACTCTACCTGTGAGCTGCCCCCCCCATACACTCTCCTCCCTGCTTCCCTGTCTCCCTTCCTCTCCAGCTGCCTCACCATCTGCAGGATCCTGGAAAGTGCTAGTAGGCCTGAGCCAAAGCAGTGTTAGCTGAGGAAACATTTTGCAAATAAATGCTCCGCGCCCCCGCAGCTGCGACTGCGCTAATTTTCAGGAAAGAATTTCACAGCTCAAAGCACAGCTCCACGGGCTGGCTGGGCTGGCTGTGGTCTTCAGCTCCCCTCTGGAGACAGCCGGAGGCCTGAGTGCTAAGGGCAGATGCCCAAGTCTGAAGAAACTCCGAGAAGCCATGTGTCCGAAGAGCAAGATCATTTCCTCAGAGAATGAATGGACCTCCTCTGGCCCGTTTGCAAACGCTAACTCCCTGTGTGGCTAATTCCTTTTGCACCTTGCTTTGATGTCGGAGGGCAGGGTCCACAGGAACTGGAAGCTGCAACAGTTGGTACGTCCACACCATACCAGATCCTTCTCATAGGCCCTCACTGGCTTCCCACTGAGCTGGTCACTGACACCACCGCGGTCTTCAGGCTGTGCCATCCATGTCCATGGCTGGCAAGCTGGCAGATCTTTACCCTACCATGACATCATTGATGTTTATTTGTCCTGATGTGGCTGTATCCAGAGGAAGGAGCTGGAATGTGCCTAAGGCTCCATCAAAGGAACTGACTCCAGGGGGGTGGTGTCACATGTCACTGACTCCCTGAGTCTGACCCGGCATCCACTGGATGACCCCATTGTAGATCAAACAGCATCTATATCAGGCCTAGCATCTGCACCGGGAGGAGAGGACAGGCCAAGGCCTCCGTGTACCCAGGGTCTTTCCAATAACGCAGAGTCCTGGGTGGCTTCCAAACTTGTGATCTGTGGAACATTCCTGCTTCTGTCTGTACTTGATCTCCTGTCTAGAGTTCCAAACTCCCCTCATTTCCTGGGCACACAGTCTTTTTGGCTGTTCAGGACACCCCATTCCAACTCTCCTTCCCCTTGGCATGCATACCACTCTCTCATGGGAGCCTGGCTGGGTAGCCCCCAGCACAGAGCCTGCGAGTCCGCGCTGTCCCACAGCATGGGTGGCTGTTAGTTTTGTGGCCAGTGGTCTCAGTTGGTTAGTGACTCTGATGGCAGGATGCCTTATTCGTCTGTGTCCCCTTGCTTGTTTTGAAACAGTCTCACTGTGAAGCCCTAGCCAGGCTAGAAGCCTTCTATTGTAGACCAACCTGGCCTTTGACATATGGCTATCCTCCTGCCTCTGCCTTCTAAGCGCTGAGGTTATAGGTATGCGCTTCCCTGCCTGGGTGTGCATTTTTGAAAGCAGTAGAAAGTAAACAACTGAATTTGTATCTCAGCTGCCCTTAGATGTCATAATTGGCACAACATACTTTGTTGTATACCACATACTTGACGCCCCCACAAAGCCCTGTTCAACCTATCAAGACTGGAAGCAGTGTCCCCTTTCTTAGACGAGCCAACCCCAGCGCAGAGAGAGGCAGAGTAACCTGCCTGAGGACTCAGAGACAGTCCTGACTCCCTGGGTTTATCTGTGTAGGTCTCTCCTCACAGTGGAGGTTGGAGAGGCTGACTGAGGAGCCTGAGGCTGTGCCCAGGACCAGGGTATAGAGGCTATAGCTGTGAGTCCCCAAAGTAGGGAGGGTGGAAGGTGACAAGGGAGAGAAGCCAGGACAACTCAGAGGGCAGGATGGCCTGCAGACCACGGAATAAAGCTCGCTATTCATAGCCCAGGACGAGCCATTGAGTCATTGGGTGGAAAACCTGACATCACTGTGTCGCTCTGTCTGCTGCCCACCTGTCTGCCTGCCCTTCCTGGGTCCCGGAGACCTCAGTGCCCGTAGTCCTATGGGGGGGGTCCACCCCCAGCTGTCAGGGCCACAACCTGCCTTGCATTCCCCTTATTCGACTCTGTCTCCCACATCCCCACCTTTCCTCCTGTGCTGTGAGGCGTTTAGGCCAGCATCGTAGTACCTAACTTCTGTGTTGAATTTTTAGTCTCTTTTCCTCGAGGAAAGTGCTTGGTCTCCTATTAGAGTTGATGCTTGATTGTTTGCTTTTTTGGAGACACCAGGCTGGCCTCAAACACTCTATAGCCAAAAATGGCCTTGGATTTCTCACTCCATCTCCCAAATGCTGGGATTACAAGTATGGATCGTCATACCTGGGTTTCTGGGTTGCTGGGTATTGAACCCAGGACCTTGTGCACGCCACTTGTATCTCCCTACCTACTGAAGTACACCTGCAGCCTAGGAGTTGGTGTTCAGAAAGTGAAGCTGGTGGGGCTTGTGCCCACCTAAGCTGTGCCCCAGATGGGAGCGAGAAGCTGATAATCAAGCCCCTGTTTCCAAGGATGCAGCTGAGTGGCTGAGAGACCTTTGTTTGAGCATCTTTGGCCAACTGCTCTATGTGCCTCAACCTAGCAGCATTTTACGGATGCCAACAATGAGACCCAGGGCAGCTCCCATGTCTGGATGGGTCACTGTACTCTTTCCTAGAGACTGTGGACCCAGGCAGGAGGTGGCACAGAGCAGTGGCTTCTCTGGTTATGGGAACTCTGTGGATTTGAGAGTTGGGCGACAGGATTGCTTAAACCATTGCTGATCCTCCTCTCCATGCGTCAGAGGGGCTCCTGTCCAGGGTTTGGTGGGTCAGACCTAGAAAAAGAATGTGAGTCAGGCTGGGGCGGGGTGCCAGCTTCCTCTGCCCAGGCGGTGGGTGCAGGATGCCAGGCTGCCACAGCTGTTGCTGCAACTCAAAGCTCTGTTCCTGTTGCCCTCAGCCAGAAGCTAGGTGAAGGGGTCTGTGCCAGCTCCATACAGAATGGCACCGTAACACCCTCCAACCACCTTGCAGGGGAGACCCTGTTAGCCTGGTTTCCCTACTAAGAACACCGAGGCAGGGAGACATTTCTGGCTGAGCTCCCACAGCTGGAAGGAGGAGGGAGAAGGAGACTTAAGTCCCCTTTCTGTATACACAAGGACAGAGGGTCATTTTCTTCCTGGAGGCAGGGACCAACAGGACCCCCTGACAAAGGGCAGTGATGGGCTATTTGGTCCTCTCTCCCAATACCTGATTCTTTTGTCGCTGATATGTGTGTGTGAGTCCAGAGAGCACCGATTAGGATTCCCAGTGAACTCAAGCAGAAGTACGGGAATAGAGGTGGAGACGGAGATGGTTTATTAAAAAAGAGGAGGTACTGGATGGTGACACTGTAGGCCTTTAATCTCAGCACTCAGAAGGCAGAGGTAGGACCATGTCTGAGTTTGAGGCCAGCCTGGGCTACAGAGAGAGTTCCAAGACAGCCAGCGCTACACAGTGAAACCCTGTCTTAAAAAACAAATAGGAAGAGAGAGAGAGAGAGAGAGAGAGAGAGAGAGAGGAAGTGGGCCAGAGAGCTGGGAAAGTTTAGAAGCTCAGCGTATTGGGCCCCAAGGGCTCTGACCCTTGGCTTGTAAGGGCCAAACTGTGGGTGCCCAGTTAGCAACGATCACAGATGTCGTAAGAATGACAGAGTGGGACTCTGCAGCACCCCCATGCTAACTCTGCTCCCAATTATTTTTTTCCAGGTTGTACCTCAGTTTACCTAATAAAACAAGAAGCCCAAGGGAGTAGAATTTGAGTTGCCTTCAAAGTAGATAGGTAGACGGGGCTGGGGACTTGGGCCTGCATAACATGTGTAGGACCCTAAGTTTGATCCCAACATGACCAAAAACTAAAATAAAATTGGAAAACTGAAAACAGAACAAAACCCTGATATTATTGGTCACCCGTGCAGACTGTCCTGAATGCCCCAGCCAGGCACAGGAATGGGAAGTCACCTTGTGACCTTTTCAGCATCGTACCAGGGACAACTGTTCCTTGTCATGAAATTTAAAAGAGCAAACAATGAAATGAAAAGCTACAAGGGGGATGGGCACGCCTCCCTAGAGTAAAACCTTCCTGTTTCACAAGCCTTTCTTAGTTTTTAAATGAGCCCAGGCTAGCCTCAAAAACCTTGAAGCCAAAGATGACCTTGAACTCTTGACCCTCCTGCAGCCACCACCAAAGTGCTGAGGGTCACAGGCCTCTCCCACCATGCCCAGCTCTCTGAAAAGCCATGTAAATAGGCCCTGAATTTATGAGGAGATAGAGCAGAATGAACACCAGCAAGAAATATGAGGGGGCATGGAAACTGGCCCCTCCCCATATTTAATAAGAGCTCCAGAAATTCCAGAGTGATGACTGAGCAGAGCCAGAGAGGAGGGGAGACTCAGGCTTGGGTGGTTTTACCACCTCTAATTCCAAGGGGACTAGTGGCAGGAGAGGGTGGCTCCAAGAGAGGCTCCTGACAGCCCAATTCTTGGTGAGGTTGGGAAGGGGGGCATTTCCCAGAAACCCCTAAAGAAGAATTACTGGAATTGCACCAATTGCACAGAGCTGGAGTTGAGGTACAGTGACCTGGCCACTGAAGAGGTTGGGACACCACAAAAGTCTTTGGGCATGCAGATCTCTGGGTGAGCATGCAGTGGTCCCGTGCTACATTCTGGGTAGTTATAGTCAGGCCCTTTGTGAAGGCAATTTGTACCCAAGCCCTTCTGTGGAGAAATGGAGTCAGGGCCAGATTAGCAGGCTGGCCTGGGTGGAGAAGGGATCTGCCCCAGGTATCTGTGGGAACCCCGAAAGCTACAAAGTGCTTCAGGATGGCGTTTAATGGCTCAGAGGGCAAAAATTCATGTAGTCTAAACCTGACAACCTGAGTTGGATCCTTGGACCCATAGCTGCAGGAGAGAACCAACTTCCAAAAGTTTTCCTGATTTACAAACACACACACACACACACACACACACACACACACACACACACACACGCACATGTGTAAATAAAACAAAAATTAAAATGCTATAGGAAAATGGCAACTCATCCCCACAAGGCAAATGAGAGCCTTTCTCTTGCGCCTGAGAAAGGTACATTCAAACATAGGTGTCCTGTTGCATCCAGGAGAGGGAAACATAAAAATTAACATGAAGAATTCAGTTAGCAAAAAGTCTGGGAGCCCCACCCTACCAAGGCTACCTGCAAAGGCAATGTTTAGGAAAAGCAGACAGTCTGCGCACGTGGGGTAAGGTCGATTGACATGGACATTGCCGCCTACAACAGACAAAAAAGGAAGGCGTCCACAGAATAAGACCTTGGCACCCTTCAAGCTCAGCCGTGGGCTTCTAACCTAGAGGAGCAGGCTTCCCAGTGGGGTGGCCTGGTTCTCTGCTAGGTCACTCTGGCTACGGATGACCTCATCCCCCACAGCTTTCCTGGTAGTGCCTGGGTAACCAGGCGGTTGTCCTCTCTTGACATTTAAAAGGGTACTGTTCTAGGAACCCCACTCGGCCATCATCAGTCCTCAGGGCCTTGGCCAGAGTTTTGCCCCCCCCCTCTTTTGATGTTTAAGTTTGCTTTATTGTGTGTGATAAAAATAACAGGCAAAAAGTCATTTCTATATTTGAACAGTTCTACAAATTGCTACTCGGAGAAATGAAAACAAACAGGTATCCATCCACAAAGGCAGGAAAGGAAACAAATGGGGAGATTTTAAGGAACTGTTTCTCTTCACCTCCACAGGCGGAAAGCTGGTCTGCCTCTCAGTCAGCAAGTGCCTCTTGCCTGGGCTCTTGAGTTTGGGGAATGGGTCTTCAAAAATTCCTCAAGTTGTTTCATCTTTGTAGCTCTTTGGACATGTTCTTCTTTATGGCAAGCTGCCAGGTGCAAGATAATAAATATTTCTCATTCGACTCTTCACACAGGGTCGTCCATAGATGGTGATTTCAGCTACGTTCCCAGGGTAGACAATGTCCACTCTCAGCAAAGCCTGGCTTAACCACTCTATTTCTGTTGCCCCCTCCCCCTTTTTTTTGCATGTGGCTGAAGCTTCGGAGTTCTGAGGTGAGCTCCCTCAAGTTTAAGGGGCAGTCTATGGGGTGGGGAAGGCACCACGGAGCCTTTAGAGGTGGCCTGTGGGGGGTGGACACTGTCCAGTGGGGCCAAATCAAGAGCATTCAAGGCACAGGGAAGTGATGTCTGGGTCCTCCCCAGACTGTCCCCCTCCTCTGTGTCTGATCTTGGGGGTGGAGTGTCTAGGAGGAATCCAACAACATACTAGACACATTTTGTCTCCCTGCTTCCTTCTTTGCTTCTGCCTTTACTTATTACATGTACGGTCTGTGCGGCGTCACCTCTAAGAGTGAAAATGACTAGCACAGAGGACACGGAGATAAACATGTCAGGGAGGAATGTCCAGCCAGAGCCAGGGGACCTTACCCTTCACAGTCTGGCCTTGATTCTAAGCTAGGTGACCTTGGCCATATCACTTAACTTCTCTGGACCAACATTGTGGGAGGGGTCCAGCCGTCTATCCACACACTGTGACAATTCGTCAGTGCAAAAGGATTGAAGGTAACAGTGGGTGTGGGGGGGACTTCCTGCTAGTCCCTGGGGTATTGACTAAGACTGTGGAACTAGATAGGGGATGGATCTGAAGATGTGTAGGGCTTGGGCTCAGCTTTAAGGGGTGCACCCACCCTGGCTTAATAGCTGCCTGCTCGCCTTTGGGGACAGCTTCCCTTCGTCTGCACCTCTTTACAAAGGTTTTAAGAGAGGCTATTTTATTCGTTTTATCATGATTGCAGATACCTAGCCCATAGTTCAAGAGCAATAGATAGAAACCAGTATAATGTACCACCCCTCGTCCAGCCACCCACATGGCTGATGAACCATTCGGTCCAGCACCAGCAACCTGCTCAACGGCAGGAAGTGGAGGACAGAAAGGTTTCCCTGCATGAGGAAAAGTATGTTTGTTTGTTTTTCGAGACAGGGTTTCTCTGTAGCTTTGGAGCCTCTCCTGGAACTAGCTCTTGTAGACCAGGTTGGCCTCGAACTCACAGAGATCCACCTGCCTCTGCCTCCCGAGTGCTGGGATTAAAGGCGTGTGCCACCACTGTCCAGCACTTTTGAGGTTTTTTAACTTAACCCTCAGCACAGACACGCATAACTGAAACGGACGTTTTAGGGACCCTGTGTGCATCCTTACAACACAGGAGGCACTCTGGTGTCTTCTGTTTTATACAATATTGTTCTGTGGAGGAAGGAGAAAAAGGAGGACACAGGCTTGCCTGACTTGTTAAATAGATTGAGCATCCTTCAGCTTGAGAAATGACCCTAGCAGGAGAGAACAGGAAACAGTATCTTGATTGTTAGTGTATTTCGGACCCGCCTCCGACCCATGGGAGCAGCCCGCCAGATTCCACCTCCAGAATTCTGCTGGTGACCCTGGCCCGGCCCAGAGATTTGCACACCACAGAGTGTGGCACTGGGGTGACACTGTGACCACAGCCTGGCAGCCTCTTTGAGACGGTTTTGTTCTGTAGCTCAGGGTGGCTTGGAACTTACTCTACATGTCTAACCTAGGCTGGTCTCCCATCTTGGGCTTGCAATCGTATGCCACCGCATCCAGCTCTCTCCTGGACTGCTTTGAGCCAGCAGTCTCCCTTGGGTTTGCTTTACGGAGCAGCTAAGAATGGACATTGGTTAGCACAAGAGGGAAAGATGATCTCAGACTGTCCAGGTGGCCCCTGGTGGCAGCCTGACCTGTTATCATTGAGCATCTTGAACAATGACTACCTAAAATCTAGCTTATGCATGCCATTTCTGCAGAGTGCAGAACGTTGAAATCTTCAAGCAAAGGGTACTTGTGCCCAGCCCTGGCTGAGTGACCGGCCTCTTGAATCCCCAACCCACAGAACATAAAGCCCCCACCCCAGCCTTCTGAAAGCCCTTCCAGAGGCTGTGAAAGGCGCTATTTACTCAGTGACTTCACATTTGTGTTTTTCTAGGGGTAGATGGTAGGTCAGGCGTGACTACCCAGTGGGGAGCTGCTCCCTCTGTCTCCACTGGGGTCTGCTGGGGTTCACTGGCCATCCCCGGGCTTTCCAGTGTTCTCTGGAAAACCTCCCTGGCACTGAAGCCTGTCTGCTTCCGAAACAGGGTTGTGGAACTCTCGGCCCAAGGCTGATTGTCCCGAGTGGGGTCCCCTGAGCCCCTCCCTAGCCTCATTCCCTAAGCTAGCAGCCAGCTCAGCTGGGAGCAGCTCCGCTTGGAGGGGAGCGTTAAGTGGGCACAGAGCCTCCTCTGTTCCAGTAACAATGGCCCCTTGATGGCTAGATCGGGTCCCCTCACTCCTATTGGACTTCAGGGAGGAGAAAGGATACCAGCCCTGCCCCCACCCCCAGGCAGTCAATGCTGGGTGTGAGGTTAACTCGGAGGCCTCAGCCTCTGTCCACCCACAGGATCTCTTTCTTCTTCCTTCTCTAGGCTCTGACCCCTCTCATCTAAACCAGGGACGCTCTCGAGGGGGGCCCAGGAATGGTTCAGTTCATCAGTTCATCAGATTCCAGCCTCCTGGGCCCTGGGGTTTGGTGCTAAATAGGTGTGGGATAATGGGCATCGCTGCCCTCTGGATTTGGAGCTTTTACAGTGAGCCTACTCTGTTAGCCCGCAGGCTTCAGGGAACTAATGCCACCCCTTCCTCGCTGTGGATCTTCAGGACACTGGCAGTATTAGGCTTTGGCATCTAAAGGATTGTCATACTCAGCTGGGATTAAACACCCCCGGGCCTCCTAACTGACACCGTGCTAAGCATATCACCGCAGTACCCCTGCTTAAAGAGGCAGGGGCTTGTGGAAGGCAGCTATGAATTCTCAGCACCACACAGTTTTGTTCATATTCGAACCTCTGTGGATGTGTTACCTTCCATGGTCGAAGGGGTTTTGTAGATGTCGTTTAAGGATCTGGGGATGGCAAAGAGCCCTGGATTAGCTGGACGACCCCACATAGAACCACAAGGGTCCTTATAAAAGGGAGGCAGAGGGAGACTTAGCTGCAGAAGATATCACTAGGCATCACACCCAGGTTTTTGCGTCTGCTAAGCAAGGGCTCTGGGGATGCCGCTCGTGTCCAGCCGAAGGGCTGGTTTTACTGAGTCCTACACCTACACTCTTAGGACTCAGTCCTAGCTAACACAGGGAACGCAGGCCTATTCTTTCTAAGTCCTGTGTTTGGTCAGCCAGAGACCCAGCCCTAAGGCAGACACCATGGTGCTTCCTTATAATCCCAGCACTGGGGAGGCTGAGTCAGGAAGATTTCTGGGAGTTCAGATCTGGACTTAATAGTCAGACTCTCAGTCAAAAGAAGGAAGAAATGGAAGGAGGGACAGATTAGCAATTCCTGTCAGTGTGGTCTTGTAGCAGCTGGCAGCTTCTGCCACCTCCCAGTTTTCCTGGGATAGTGAGGTTCGATGTTCTCAGATATCAGCTCTTGGTCTTTACTAACCCCAGGTTAGAATCATCTAAGGATCTTTTGGCAGTCACGATGCCCAAGCTGTGCCCAGACCAATATAGTCATAATCTTAGGAGGTGGGACTTGGCCATCAGGAGTTTGTTAAGCTCCCTAGGTGATTCGTATATGCTTTCAGGATTGAAACCCAGTGCCCCAGAGCAGGCTCTACACATTCACAAATGCCTCTTCTCCTCCACCTGTGCAGACATCACCAATCAATCACAGTTCCCTTCTCTCAGTGGGATGTACCTGTTCAAATTCAGCACAACAGGAAACCTATTCTAGCCAGTCAGCCTCAGTGAGGAGTTGAAATTAACTTGCCCTCCTAGCTGAGAAGTTTAAAACTGTCTGACAAGAGCCATATGTGTGTCCAGCAGTATCTGAACCAAAATAATGACAAAAATAATAACATTGAACCCTTGACGAGAAATCATAACTGCTACAGTTATGTAAAGATTGTTTGGGCCGATTAGGAATAGCCAGAGTGAGTCAGCTAGTGTCCCTCTCCTGCAGTAAATTGCTGCCCAGCTGGGAAAAATACACCAAGGAATGCAGACTAATGGTGCCATAGGACAGACAGGCTCCGGCTGACGTCTGTCTAGACTAGCAATAACAACCAACTGGATACAGGTTCCTTTATGTTGAGAGCCTCATACACACTTTGCTGATTTCCAGGGCAACCCTGTTATTGGTTTCTTCTCTCTGACCAAAGCAGTCTAAGGAAGCAGGGAGGTTGTCTGTGTTCACAGTTCCGGGGGCAGTCTGTCCTAGCAGGGAAGGCAGGAGAGCGGTGGTCACTGCAGTCTTATGGCATCTACAGTCAAGAAGCAGAAAGTGGGGGCTGGAGAGATGGCTCAGTGGTAAAGGGCACTGACTGCTCTTTCAGAGGACCCAGGTTCGATTCCCAGCACCCACATGGCAGCTCACAATTGTCTGAAAATGCAGTTCCACGAGATCTGACACCTTCACACCAACGAACATAATAAAGTTAAATAAATCATTAAAAATAAAGAAGCAGAAAGTGAAGAATCTTTGTGCTTATCTCGCTTTCCCCTTTGGTTTTTTTAGACAAGTGTTGTATAATGAGCGGCGGGCTACATTCTTGGCACCCGGCTGCCCACATGGCTAGCTTATGCCCCGAAATAATTACACGGAAACTGTATTCTTTTAAACACTGTCTGGCCCATTAGTTCCAGTTTCTTATTGGCTAGCTCTTACATATCGATCTAACCCATTTCTAATAATCTGTGTAGCCCACGAGGTGGCTTACCAGGAAAGATCTTAACCTGCGTCTGTCTGGAGTGGGAGAATCATGGCGACTCCTTGACTCAGCTTCTTTCTCCCAGCATTCTGTTCTGTTTACTCCGCCTACCTAATTTTATGTCCTATTAAAGGGCCAAGGCAGTCTCTTTATTTAACCAATGAAATTAACACAAAACAGAAGACTCTCCCCCATCAGACAAGGTCTCACTAAATAGCCCTGGCTGTCTTGGAACTCATGATGCAGACCAGGCTGGCCTCAGATTTGCAGAGATCCTTCAGCCTCTGCCTCCTCCTGAGTGAGTGCTGGGATTAAAGTCATGTGCCACCATGCCCAGGTCACTGTTCCTCTTTTTAATTCAGTCAGGATTCCCACAGAATGGTGCTGCCAGCATCTAGGGTAGAACTTTCCATCTCAATGAAGCCTAATCTGGAAAATCCTCGACAGGCACTGTGATTCCATATCCCAATCAAAGTTGACCATCAGAGCAGTTACCTCAAAATCCTGTAACAGGGCTGTCTCTATGAAGGTGAAGAACAGAAAAAGAAGAGCTGTGTCTTCCCGGAAGGCCAGCCCTTGCCCCTCTCCCTCTACGAGGCTCCGAGCATGCACACCTCCGATACAATCACTGCACAGTCGCATATCTAGTTGAAAGGTTGCTAATGAGGGGCACCATGAAAAGCTCTGGGAGCAACCAGCAAGCAGGGCATTAGAGAGGGTATTGATAAGCATTAAGGTATCAGTGACCCTTTCAGAGTTACAACCTGTTTCCTGTCACGTGTATCCTTAGCGTCACCCATATGGGTGTGGCTGTAATTTCATTCCTAGACTAGGAATTTCTGGGCCAGTGAATATCTTAGTCTGTTGGGGCAGCTAGCATGGTGTCATTGCTTAGGGGACTTAAAAGTAACAGCAAGTTGTCAAACTTGGTTGTAGAGGTTGGAAAATTTAAAATCAAAGTGCCAGCTTATCCAGCAACTAATAAAGGGCTCATTCTCTATGTCCAAGAGAAACCTTCATGCCATGTCCTCACACGGCAGAAGGGGTGACTAAGTTTCTTCACACCTCTTTTACAAGGACACTAATTTTATGCACAAGGACGCTGCCTTCTTGACCTAGCCACTCTTGAAGGTGTCATCTCTAACACTAGCACACCAGGAATTCAACTTTAAGAATTCTGGAGGGGCACTGACATTTAAGCTACACCAAAGAGTACGTATATTCTGAACTGTGGCATTCAAGTGAGACACTGTCTCAAGAAATAATAGGGGCTGGGGATATAGCTGAGCTGATGGAGTGCTCACCTAGCTTGCATGGAGCCCTGGATTCAATACTCAGTGTGGTGGTTTGAATGAAAATGGACCCCATAGATTCATATATTTGGATGCCTTGCCTGTAGTTGGTGGAATTATTTGGGAAGGATCAGGAGGTGTGGCCTTGTTGGAAGAAGCGTGCCATTCCCAGTTAGACTCTCCCTCTCTTCCTCAACTTCCAGATAAAATGTGAGCTCTCAACTATTGCTCCACACCATACCTGCTTGCCTGCTGCCTTGCTTCCTGCCCTGATGTTTATAGACTCACCTTCTGAAATTAAAAGGAAGCTCCTAAATTAAATACTTTCTAAGTATTTAATTTCTAAGCTACCTTGGTCACAGTATCTCTTTATGATAACAAAAAAAGTACTTGAGGTGCTGTGGTAGTTTGAATGAAAATGGCCCCATAGGCTCTTAGGCACTGGTACTATTAGGAGGTGTGGCCTCGTTGGAGGAGGTGTGGCTTTGTTGGAGGAGGTGTGGCATTGTTGGAGGAGGTGTGTCACTAGGACTTTGAGGTCTCAGAAGCTCAAGCCTGGCTAGTGTGTTGCCATCAGATTCCTGTTGCCTTCAGATCCAGATGTAGAACTCTCAGGTACCTCTCCAGCACCATGTCTGCCCGGACGCTACCATGCTTTCCGCCATGATGATAATGGACTAAATCTCTGAACTGAAAGCCAACTTCAATGGAATGGTTTCCCTTATAAGAGTTGCCATAGTCATGGTATCCCTTTGAAGCAATAGACACTAATGAAGACAAATATCCAACACAACAAACTAGTAAAATTAGGTATGGTGCCTCACAGCGGGAATCCTAGCACTTAAGAGGTGAGGGCAAGAGGATCAGAAGTTCAAGGTCATCCTTGGCAGTATTTCTAGTTTTAAGCCAAACTGTAATACTTTTATGAGACCCTGGTTCACAACAACAACGACAATAATGATGATGATGTTAGGCTGGAGGTAGTTTAGTGCTACAGTCTAGCAAGGGCAAGGCCCTTGGTTCTGTCCTCACTTTCAATAATAATAATAATCTACCATAATAATAATGTAAATTATGTTGTTTTGGCCAAACAGTCCTTCCAAAAGGACACCCTCATCAGTATTATAGGATAATCCTTTGTATTAGCCAGGAAAGGGACAGGGTCTGCTGCTGAAACAGTCAGACCCCAAATCTGAATACCTTGACACAGCAAAAGCACATTTGGCTCTCCCACAGCAGCGTGGATCCAACTGCTTCCATCTTGAACTAAGCCCACCCACACATATGGCCAGCCATTCAGCACAGCCTCTGGGGAATGTGTGGAATTGTTTTAAGGACCAGGCCTTGAAGTGGTCTACATCACTTTCGCCCACATCCCACAGACCAGAGCCAGCCATGTGGTCTTCACTTCACTTCCAGCAAGGCAGGGCCATAGGGAGTGGCACACGGGACTGGGTGAATGCCATAGCTGTGTGGGTAGGGTCTCTGGAACTTCACACACACGGAACACCCCAGTATGTCTTGTTCTTTGCAGGCTATGTGAAGAAATGGCATCGAGTGTTGTGATGGCTATTCCTGGTTGTTCACTTGACAGCATCTGGAATTAACTAAAACCCAAGCATACACCTGTGAGGGACTTACCATAATTAAATCATTTGAAGTGGGAAGACACACTTTTAACCTGGATATTATGAGGTAGGAAGAGCCATCTTTAACCTGGGCCACACCTTCTGGTGCCAGCCTATGTAAAGGGCACGGAAAAAAGGAACTCTTTGCCCGCCTTTTCTCCCTGACAAGTTTATTTCTTCACTGGCATTAGAGCCTGCTTCTTTGGGATTTCAGTGTGTACTGAAGACCAGCTGAGACACCCAGCCTCATGGACTAAACAACTACAGGATTCTTGGGCCTTCAGTTGGTAGGCAGCCATTGCTGCACTAGCTGGACCATAGCCTGTAAGCCACTTTCACATAAATCCCATATATGGGATATATATATGTGTGTGTGTGTGTGTTCTGTTCCTCTATAGAACCCTGACTGATACAAGTGTGCCTCCAATTTACTCTCCCATGCTTTCTCTAGCAGCTGCACACCAAAGTTCCCTGCTATAATATCCAAAGCAGATTGTGTTCGTGATCAAGACACACCCCAGTGGCTTTACCCCCAAATTTCTCCAAACCCAAAAATCCATTTGTGGGAAAGCCTCAAGACTTTTAAAAAATGTTGGCTGTTATTCATAAAAGCATATAAAGGCATGTGAGTAGCGACGTAAAATTAGCCGTGTCAAGATCTTTGCCAGCTGTGTGCGGCCTGGCTTGGCAACCGTCTTCCCTGCCGTTCTGAGGCGTTGTCTCTCTCCACCCCCTCTCTCCTTCAGGGAAACACATATCAAGTGAGGGCTGGAGGTGGATAGGGATAAGGAGAGGGATAACGTGAGCCTCTTGTCCACTGGTGTTCTGTCCCAGCTTTTGCAGACTTCAAGGCTTTGACCTTGAGGTTCATGGGGCCTATGATCTTAAGAGCTTGACGCTGAGCCTGCAGGGTGTATGTTCTTGCAGGGAAGGCTGGCATGCAGGAGCAAGAGACAGTTGGAATTTGGTATGCTGTCGTGGCATGGTGTCCTACAGAAGGATGCTAAAGGATGGGAAAGTTTTCTTTGCTAACCAGAGGGAATTACCTGTAGCTGGGAGGGCAAAGGAGCTCTGCCTTCCAGCTCTCCTTTAGTGGACTGGCTCTGCACCCAGAAGATAGCAAGCGAAAGCAAGAAGCCCAAAGCAACCACAGCATCACCTCCCTCTCTCTCTCTCTCTCTCTCTCTCTCTCTCTCTCTCTCTCTCTCTCTCTCTCTCTCTCTTTCTCTCCTCCCCTCTCTGTCTCAGCTCATGATATTTGCTTTAAGATAGGATTTCACCATGTAGCTGGCCTTAAATTCACAGAAATCCTCCTGCCTCAGTCTCTTGGATGCTGGGGTGACAGATGACATTCACTATGACTCTTTAAAAAATAAAATAAAATAAAAATCAACCAACCAAACAAAACAAACAGACTGCAACTGTGACCACCGGGAGACCCTCGGGTCTCTCTGTTTCAGTGACCTAATGTGAGCATCTTCATTGAGCTTTATGCCAATACCAAAATCAAGCCTTCTTTTTTTTTTTTTTTTAAATAGCATCCCATGTAGCCCAGGGCTGGCATTCAGTTCGCTATGCAGAGGAGGGTGACTTTCCATTTCTAAGCCTCCTGCCTCACCTCCCAAGTTCTGAAAATGGCAGCTGTGTCCCACCATACCCGGCTGTAGGAGGTGCCAGGGATAGAACCCGGGGCTTCACGTACACTAGGCCCTCTGCCAACTGGGCTACATCCCCAGGCCCAAATCAGGCATCTTACCGGTGCCCAACACTCTGTTCACATAGGGAGAAAAGACAAGTACCAAAGCAGGAACTGACGTTCCACACACCACGCAAGTTCATTCACTGATTCCACAGATGGTTAATGAGCCCTGCCACAACCAAGAGCTGTGATTACTGTAGTGGGCATTAGAAGCCACGATCACCATCCGAGGAAAGAACGGGCACCCTCCCAGATTCCTTTGTCCTTCTTACCCCTTTGCCCACATATTTACTTAGAATATTAATAATACATAGCATAACATAAAACTCACCACTTCTAGGGGCAGAAGAGATGGCTCAGTCGTTAAGCACTGTCTGCTCTTGTAGAGGACCTGGATTCAATTCTTACTACACACGCAGCAACTCACAACCCTCTGCAGCTCCTGTTCCAGGGAACATGACACTCTCTCCTGACCTCTGCAGGTACTAGGCATGCACCCGATACACATACATACGTGCGAACAAAACACTCATACACATACACAGAATAAAATAGATAAAACTTTTTAAAACAAGCAACCACTGCTTTAAATGCCCAGTTTCCCAGCATTAAGTGCAGCCCCACCATGGCCAGCATCCGTCCCCAGAACCCCTGTTATCTCTCCGACTGATGCTCTGCACACAGTCAAGTGATCCTTCGGCCTCTGCCTCCTGGGTAGCAAGAACGACAGATGGCATTCCTGCACTTAGCATCCGTCTTGTTTATGTAGTTGTGTTTTTTATGAAGTCTCCTATATCAAAGGCCAAATTCATTATGTAGCCTGAAGATAATCTTGAACTTTCGATCCTCCTGCCTCCGCCTTCTGAGGGCTCAAGGATCACATGTGTGCCGCAATGCCCAGTTGTATGGGGTGCTATGTCTGGAACCCAGGGCTTCATGCATGTTAGACAAGTCCTCTACCAAGTGAGCTACAGCCCCAGCCCGATCCCTGCCTTTCTCATACTGCCCGTAGGATGATCCTGCATGCCTTTTTTGAAGCTCGAAAGTTTTTCCAAGTGAGGCAAGCATGCGACTGTCAAAATACTAACACCATAGAAAGGCAAGAGAATTGTCAACGGTGCTTCTGTAGCTGCCTCGGCGTTTTGAGCCCCATGGGTGGCAGTTGATTCCCTCTGGTGGAACGTTTCATTGCTTTGCCTGGCTGGTGTCCAGGGTTCATTTCTAACGGAGCAGACTGCTCCCCAGACTGTCTGCTGTGTGATTGAAGGCAGCCTGGGTACCAGTCACCGTGCCGCATTGGCTAGCTAGCTGCAGGTTGCTAGGCCTGGCGGGGTGGGGCAAGGGACTGCTCTCCAGGCCTTGCGCTTCAAGCCACTGCGACTGTCGGGTGATTCCCGTGTCCATGCATGGGCATGAAGTGTGGAGGGGTGCCTTGGGCTGATTTTTGCCAGGGTTACCTCATCGCTCTATCAGGCTAGCCCTTAGCTCTCTAGATCCCCATGACTCAGGCCCATAGTCCTTATAAGGCCATGGGCACCTTTGCCTTTGACTAGTTCTGCTCTTCTGTCTTGGCTGCAGTTGGACACACATATAAGAAATAACAGATGGACTCATTCTGTTTGTCTTTTTACATTGGTTTACTTGTGTGTGTTGGGGGTGCACTTGACCTCCTGGTCATTTTACCTCCTGCACTTCCCAAGTGCTGTGGTTATAAGCATGCCCTGTGCCTGGGGAAATGTGTTCATTATAGAGAAGGCAGCTGGAGCCCTGGGATGCTAGGCTGTTGCGGTTCCGGGATGCTGGAACCCTGGATGAGATACGGGATGCTGGGATCCTGAGATTAACCAGATGTGCCCTCCCATCCTCGCTTTCATTCCTTCTCTTCCTCCTTCACATACGTCACCACCAGCATCCTCTGGGCATACACTGTTCTGTCAGAACTAAAGTCATGACCTGGGGTAGGGTAGGGAGGGGCGTGACCTTCCCAGGCCATCTCTAGATGCTTCCATGTGAAATAGGGTCTAGCCCGGACAGGTCAGTGCATGGACAAACCCAGCTCATCAGAAACAGGTAACTTCTTTTCTCCATCCTGATTGACCAATGGCTTGTAAGAGTTCCAAGACCCAGCCCTTGTCTCTACTCTCTAAGGATTCGGGGACCGCTCACTGTCCGACTGGGCCACTAAGTGGGGTCAGCCTTCTGTCCTCCACAAGTGGACTCAAGACTTTCCCACTTATGGGAAATGCTTCTTGTGGTCAGTCCTTCCTTTCTGCCTGTGGAGCTCCCTTCCTTCTCCTGGGGAAGGCTGTGCGTCCAGGCATTGAACAGCTGAGGCTGTCTCTGCCGTGCTCTAGGTCCCAGAGAGAGGGGAGGGGAATCTTGGCACCTGATGCGGTGTCTGGCAAGGCACAGGCCCTTATCACAGCTTCGTTCTCAGTCTCCTGACGACTGGGACCCCTCCAAAAGGATGGAGGCAGGGCTGGCTGGACTGCAATCCGTCAGGGTCTCAGTGGAAGAGCCTGGCTGGAAGCCATCCATGTAGGGAACCAGTTCTCCAGTGAGGTGTTTGCCAAGTCATGGGAGAGGCCGGAGCAGAAAGACCCCTGAGGAGAGTGGGGGAGCTGGTGCCCTGCTTGGCAATGCTTGCCCACCCAGCTGCCCCCCTCGCTTTCTGACCCAGCAGTTGCCATGGGGGCTTTGGGGCTTTCCCATCCTCCCCCTCACGAGCACACAGCTGTTAGAGGCTTGAGATAAAGGCTCCCAGGAGATGAGAATTCAAGAATGAACGGTGACGTTTTGCCCTTGGTCCGCCTACCCACATCCTAGCACACGCCCACCGCAGATGTCCAGTCTGTTCTCTCCCACATGCTTCACTCACGCGTGGAACTAGCGAGCTTTCTCCTTTCCCTCAGAACTGCCTATCAACACAGAATGCCTGAGCATCTTACGCCGGGCTAAGCACGGTTGGAAGGGCATCCATCCATCTCTTCACTCCTGTCCCCCACTTAGCGACTTCCGCTGGGGTGACACTGGGCTGCTGACTACCCTTCAGAAAAAATAATTTCAGGACAAGTCTATGTGGGACAGAACTAGGTTTATTACGGAGAGGTGAGAAACCCCGTGAGTGCACACATGAAATCTAAGCATGGACAGTCAGGTTCAGTGTTGTTCCAGCAACGAGTGTGACTTCGTGGCTTTATACTATGCCAAGAGATGTGGTTTTCTTTTCTTCTTTTCCTTCCTTTTTCTTTTTTTCCCCTCCACATTCTTCCTCCTCCTCTTCCTTCTTGTGGTTTTTCGAGCCTTGGTTATCCTGGAACTAGCTCTGTAATCAGTCTGGCCTTGAACTCAGAGAGCCACTTGCCTTTGCCTCCCAAGTTCTGGATTTAAAGGCCTGTACCACCATGCCTGGAGGTTTTATTCATTTTGTTTGTTTGTTCGTTTTTTATTTTAAGGAATTTTCTTTTGTAAATGAAATGGAATTGTAAGGCGTTCCTGCGGTGCACTGCTCGGATCTGTGGTGGGCGGGAGTGCGGATAAGGTCACAGAAGCCTTCAGCCCTGTGTTTTTAAACAAACGTGACACGTTTGTTGTTTAAAACTTCTCTTTTGAGATATCTTAGAAAAACGAGTCCTGAACGTGTTACAATTTTTACTGATTTTGTCAGTTGTGCGAAGGATAAGAAACCTAAACTTGATTCCCGTGGGGGAGGGGCTTCTTCCACTTTCTACACCGCCTAGGCTTTCCCAGGTGGCGAGAAGCGGGAAGGGTTGGGGCTGCATGGTGTCCACAGAGGCTGGGAGTGAGATGTGGCTCCCATCCTCAAGGCCTTGGAGGACTTGTGTTCTGCTCTGGAGGGTTTTCAGCATCTAGAGACACCCGAGTACTGGGCTGGGTGTCTTAGACACGCAGCACTTCTCGGTTGTGCCCGCCCACCCAGATGAGTTCAGGTGCTCATAGGCGCCCCCTTGTGTTAGAGGAGGGAAGAGTTTGGGAGAGGAATGTGTACAAGGAACGAACTGGTTGACAAGCTTTTTTTTTTTTTTTGGTCATGGTCCAGAAGAAAGGAGTGAGATGCTGAAATGGGGGCTGCTATTGCTTAAGGAGAGACTGAAGAGTGAAGGAAGAGTGTACCCAGGCCATCCCAGAGGACGCTTCAACGGAGAATGGCCAGAGGGCAGGAGAGGAATAGAGATAGGCTGGAGGGGGGCAGTGAAGCCCCCAGGATGAAATGCAGCTAGGGTCCCTCTCTCTGGAGGTGACAGAGGAGCCTCCCAGGGTGTTATTTAAGGGGAAAAGAACATCGAAGAAGGAGACGCAAAGGCCAGGGGAAGGTATGAGGCAGGAGGATGATACTCTTGAGAACTGTGTGGCTGATTGGCATGGGGGTGAATGGGGATGGGTCCCAGCTGATACCCACTGCCATCTCCCAGACGGGAAGCCTGGGTGCTGCTCCTTCAGGTGACTCCCAACATTGCTAGGGTCCGGCATACAATGGCCCTCACCGAATGGACGTTGCTATGGAGGAACTCAGCACTCCGTCCTCTCTTAATGTCTCTGTTCGTGCCCAGCAGGCAGAGAGCTGTCCATGTGGGTAGAAGGTACTGTCCCATCATCAGCTGTGCCCAGGCTGAGCTGGGCTGAGCGTGGGATCCTGGCATCTTCCACCACTGTCCATTACACGCTGGAGGGATGGCTTGTAAGGGCGCTTTGCCAAGGAGATTTGAGAGATGAGCGCTATGGAGTAGGAGATGCTGGAGGAAGCAACCCAGACTTACAGCCACATAAGGGACACAGGACCCCAATGTGCTTCTCTGCCCCAGAAGGGAGGGAGCATAAAATTTTATCCATGTTACCACCCTGCAGGGCAAGCTCTGCCTGAGCCTTTGCTGAGTGAGTCCCTATCTGGGCCCCCTCCCTCCCCTTCAGGACCCTGTGAACTTCTGGCTTTGGGGTCCTCTCACCTAGCCCCCCAAACCTACATCCTTCCCACTCCTGGCCAGCTACCTGGCCCTTGGGCTTTCAGTGCTACACAGGGGTGGCTGAAGGACTGCCACTCCGTTCACTTCTGCTCACCTGTGCCTTTCCTCTTCCTGGCAGCACCCGGAAGCTCCCCGGAACGCTGCACTGCCGTGAGGGTGGAAAAGTTGGGCCAGCAACTCCAAAATAGAAAAAGCCCCTGCAAACAGGGGAGAGATGGGCCAGAAGCTTGCCCTCAGAGAACCCCAATCCCCAAACCTGACTGTTTCTGCTTGAGCCTGGGATCGAACCTGAGACTCTAGCATGCTAAGCGCTTGGTCCCTGGGCTTCATTCCTTCTCTTTTTAGTTTTTGTTTTTGAGATGCAGTCTTACTAAGTTGCCAGGACCGGCCTTGAACTTGCAATCCTCTCGCCTCCACCAGTTGAGTAGCTAGGATTGCAGATTTATGGCCATCAGGTTCAGTCAACCCGCAAATCTTGCCAAAGGTTCTAGACTCCCGAGTGAGAAGATAGCTGGGTCGTGCCCCTGGTCCATCTACTTTATAATGAGTGCTTACTGTAAGTGCTCTGCCACTGAGCCACAAGCCTCAGCTCCTTTGGGCCTCTTTGTGCAACCCAGAGACTCTTGAAAACACAAGATCTACAAGCTAGCCCAGCCCAGCATACCGTGTTTTTTTTGTAACTAAAGGTAACCTGGAACTTTTGATCCCCCTGCCTCCAGCTCCTGGATGCTGAGATTACAGGTATGGGTCACCACCTTCTGCTTTTATGCATTGTTGGGACTCGAAAACCCAGGCCTTTGTGTTACGTAAGCACTGGACCAACTGAGCCACAGCCGTGTGTTGTGCTTTCGTGTGACAGGTAGCTCAGCAGGTGACTTTACTCGAGTATCACAGCACGTGGTGCTGGTAGCTGTGATGTCATTAACTGGTCAGGATTCTGAAGCTCCATGGCTCCATTATAACTGCAGGGACCAGTGGCTTAAATTCTCCTTTATCTAAATATCCCGTGTGATGCTTGACTGTGCAAGCTTTTAGCCTCTGTGGTCAGCAGAGAAACTCAGGGAAACGGGGTAGATAAAAGGGTTTGCCATTCATCCATTCATTCACTCATGATACTCATTATGTAGGTGGCTGGCCCAGCAGAACTCTGTAGCTCAAGCTAGCATTGAATTAAAAAAAATAGTCCTTCCTCAGTTTCCTAGGTTTTCAAGTCTGTACTGTTACATCCTGGCTCCTTGTTAACGTTTTGGGTGTCTTACTGCTGTCTTGTTTTTAAGGAAAAATAAGCAGCATTTATTGGATAGAGTATTAGCTGCAGGAAAGTGTGCTTTCTGTTTACCGTGGACTTTTTAAAAAAGATTTGTTTTATGTGTGAGCGTTCTACCTGGTTGTATGTCCGTTCACCGTATGCATACAGTAGCCATAGAGGCAAAGAGGACATCAGATCCCTTGGAACTGGAGTTGTGGATGGCTGTGAACTGCCATGTCGGTGCTGGGAACTGAACCTGTGTCCTCTGCAAGAGCATGGAGTGTTCTTAATCATTGAACCACGTCTCCAGTCCCCCTTTTTGGTGTGTGTTTGTTTGGGGGCAGAAACAAAAGGCTGGTTTCAAATGCACTGTGCAGCTGGAGCAGGCCTTGAACTCTTGATCTCCTTGCCTTCCCTCCAGAGTGCTGGCCTATGACCTTTAAATGTAACCTATTAAAGAAATCCCTACCAGGTGTAGTGGCATACACCTGTAATCCCAGCTCTTAGGAAGTTGGGGCAGGTGGATAAAGAGGTGCAGACCGGCCTCTTATAGAAAGGGGAATATAGTACCTGTCTCTCCGCAGGATGAGGGTGTCCCCACCTGAAGAGGACAAGTTGGGTGCCAAGCCATGTCCCTGAGCTGAGGGCCAGCTGCCAGCCTGAGGAGCCTCATGGCACCGCCTGTACCCATGGAGAAAGGACTCACTTTGCCCCAGGACTTTGTACACAGTCTGAAGATCCGGGGCAAATATGCCTTGTTCCTGGCATTTGTGCTCATAGTTTTTGTCTTCATTGAAAAGGAAAACAAAATCATATCCAGGTAAGAAACTCAACCACAGGTCTCCTTTATCAAGGTGAGGGGCCTGAGGACAGAGGTGACACTGGGGTTTTCAGGGGACCAAGAAGTACATTCCTTCTACCAGCCCCTCCTGCGTCTTAGGCTGAGATCATATGTACGGTAGCGAGACTTGGGCAGCCTAGGCTGGCACCACCCCACCTATGGTCCCTTCCCAGCTGCAAGGGCTGAGGCGGTTCTCTTTAGTCTGTGACTAGGGATGCCACCTTGTGGAGACAGTCATGCAAAAATGTAATCACGTTTTGCCCATGGCCTGCCACATAGCTGATGTTTGGTCTTTGCTATTATGGCCTACTTATTTATTCTAGCACTGAGGTTCCCTTTAGCAGCCTATCCCCTCCTCAAGTCTTGATGTCATGAGTGAAGCTGAACTCACGGGAAGCAGGATTCTGCTAGGGCCACTCTGGTGGGTAGGACCAACTTGGGCAACAGCCCAAATTGTGTATCACTCAACCTCAGGGGAGTGACCCTACATAGTCCTTGAGCTGGCAGTCTATTTCTGTGCGAGGCAAACCTGCTAAACACAAAACCATTTCTTAGTCCTGATCTCCCAGATTCAAAGCCCTGCATAACAGCCTCAGCGAACGAGGGTAGGGCAAGGACTGGAGATGAATCAGCTCATGCCTGCTGCATGTCTTAACTCTCCTGAAGCGGCTACTGACTTGCACCAGACAAGCGAGAAGCGTCAGAGGGCCAAGTGCCCGAGTTCTTTAGTGAAAGTGGGCCCATATGTAGCCATCATGAACTGCTTCGCTTTCCCACTGAGTCACCCCTGGGTTTATGCCAAAGCAACCACACTCAATCCTGGAGAGACCCAGCTAAAACTGTTTAGGCTAGTGCAGGGGCTGGCCTTCCAAATCAGCCACAGACCTTGTCCCTTTACTCCCCACTCAGGGTCTCGGACAAGCTGAAGCAGATCCCTCAATTTGTGGCGGATGCCAACAGCACCGACCCAGCCCTGCTTTTATCGGAAAACGCATCTCTCTTGTCCCTGAGCGAGTTGGATTCTGACTTCTCCCAGCTGCAGAGCGGCCTGCACAATCTCAGCCAGCAGCTGGGAGTGGAGCCAGCGATGGAGGCCCAGGGGCAGGAGCCTGCTGCAGAGAAGCCATCCCACCAGGCTGCAGCAGGGCACCGGCGCCACGTGCTCCTCATGGCCACCACCCGCACCGGCTCCTCATTCGTGGGCGAGTTCTTCAACCAGCAGGGCAATATCTTCTACCTCTTCGAGCCACTGTGGCACATTGAACGCACCGTGTCCTTCCAGCCGGGAGGTGCCAGCGCGGCGGGCTCAGCGCTTGTCTACCGCGACGTCCTCAAGCA
Source organism: Microtus pennsylvanicus (assembly GCF_037038515.1). NCBI lineage: Eukaryota > Metazoa > Chordata > Mammalia > Rodentia > Cricetidae > Microtus > Microtus pennsylvanicus. The sequence continues at coordinate 23,626,443 of NC_134585.1, forward strand.
ACTGTTGCTGTGTGACTTGTACGTGCTGGAGCCCTTCATCAGTCCACCTCCGGAGGACCACCTGACTCAGTTCCTGTTCCGCCGGGGATCCAGCCGCTCGCTCTGCGAGGATCCAGTGTGCACACCCTTTGTCAAGAAGGTCTTCGAGAAATACCACTGCAGGAACCGTCGCTGCGGGCCACTCAATGTGACCTTGGCGGCAGAGGCCTGCCGCAGTAAGGACCACATGGCCCTCAAGGCTGTGCGCATCCGTCAGCTGGAGTTCCTGCAGCCACTGGCGGAGGATCCGAGGCTGGACCTGCGAGTCATCCAGCTGGTGCGGGACCCCCGGGCTGTGCTGGCCTCACGCATGGTGGCTTTCGCGGGCAAATACGAGAGCTGGAAGAAGTGGTTGACAGAGGGGCAGGACCGGCTAAGCGAGGATGAAGTGCAGCGGTTGCGGGGCAACTGTGAGAGCATCCGCCTGTCTGCCGAGCTGGGCTTGCGGCAGCCAGCCTGGCTGCGTGGGCGCTACATGCTAGTGCGCTATGAGGACGTGGCACGCAGGCCACTGCAAAAGGCCAGAGAGATGTATGGCTTTGCCGGCATCCCCTTGACCCCGCAGGTGGAGGACTGGATCCAGAAAAACACCCAAGCGGCCCGTGACAGCAGCGACATCTACTCGACTCAGAAGAACTCCTCGGAGCAGTTTGAGAAGTGGCGCTTTAGCATCCCCTTCAAGCTGGCACAGGTGGTGCAGGCTGCCTGCGGCCCGGCCATGCACCTCTTTGGCTACAAGTTGGCCAGAGATGCCGCTTCGCTCACCAACCGCTCCATCAGCCTGCTGGAGGAGCGGGGCACCTTCTGGGTCACGTAGTAAGGGATGCCCAGGACCCTGGGAATCCCTTCTCATGAAATGCTGGCCCTGCTTCCCTCACACCCAGCCTGGCAGTGAAACACAGCCCTGGCAGAGAGTCAGAATGGGGAGCGGTGATGGGGGTATAGGCCCTGGCTGTAGCTGCAGGCCTCGGGCCAGCTAGTTTCCCCAGTGCAGCTGCAGCCAGGACTTCGGGGCTCCTCTGAGGACAGCAGTGCCCTGTGTCCTTGGTGGTACTGGTCATTCCCACACACTTTATGACCTGCAGTGTCCTAAGCAGACCCAGGCTGGTTCCTGTGTATGGACACACCTCCCCGGCTCTGCCTCACACTGTCACAAAAACATGCTGCACACAAAGGCCTGTAGGCTGTGTGGGCCAGAGTCCAAATATTTAACAACCAGAAAGGCATAGACCTGCTCCACTCACTCAGATCTCCTACTATATTGAATGTTAACCTTTTCCGCTCTGAGTCAGAAAAGCCTAGGATCTGGCTGAGTCCTTAGAAGAAGGAGGGCAGCCTAGGGTGAGGAAGGGGGACATTTGAAGCTCCTGAGGGGACAATGGCTGTTTACCAACTGATACAAAGGAGTTTGATTAGCCTTTCTGGCTACTCATGAATATCAGCCAAAGTGCATGTAGAGAGAGCAAGGCTGGGGGTGTGGCTCAGTGGTAAAGTTCTTGCCTCTCATGCACAAGGCCCGAGATTTGATCCCCAGCACTACAAACGTAAGGAAAAATCAAACATATGTGTACTTTCAGCACAGAGACAAGAAAGCATCATAAACTCACTCTCTCTCTCTCACACACACACAATCATATACACATTCACACACTGATATAGAAAAGCATCCCCGTTCTTTTTGCTCGCAGTGTTTGGTTTGTTTTTTGTTTTTGTTTTTCCTGTATCACATGTTTAAACAGGAGCCTTAAGTTACATTTTTAGGGTTATGTGAAGAGGGGCCATATTCAGGGACAGTGACACTTTTTGCCCTGACCAGAGCTGGAACGGAATGCTGGTCTCTGAATCACCACTAAGCATCTGGGGTTGCCATGGCTATCTCCTCTGACCCATCCACATGCCACAGCTGGAGGGCAGAATATTTTAGAGATGGCATAACCAACCTTCACATGACTGCTGTCCAAAGGCTCCATCCTGATCACTCCTCGGGAGCACGCCCGTTTTTTGAAGGCTGCCTGAGGCCTAACCAGCAGGTCCAGCTTTGGTCCCTGAAAGCAAAAGACAGCTCATAGGCCTACTATTTCCAGTCAGCGCCTTCTAGAGCCAGCCAAAGTTCAGAGTGCTGTGCAGGAAGAAGCCGCAGAAGACTCAGCTTCCCTGAGCAGCAGCCTGCTAGTTCCCTCCTAGATGACAGAGGTCAGCCCTCGGGTTGCCATGGTTACAGCTAATGTCTAAAAGGAATGTCTACTTTAGGGTTCTGGGAAAGAGGCATGCTCAACTCAAGATGGGTGGGTATTTTATTTAGGCTTTTTAAGTTATTTATGGCTTGGTGCTGTTTTTGTTTTAAGGCTGTTTGGGGCCTTGTTTCTGTAGGAGCATTCCTCGGTGCTGATGGAGGCTGATCCTGGCAGGGAACACTTGGTTCCTGGTAAAGGGTAGACCAGGAGGGGACTCTGCTAGGAGGAGCAGAGTCACTCAGCGCCCCCTAGGGACCTACATGCATGTCTGTGTGAACTCCATGTAGAATGACTCTCAGAAGTTGCCAATGGGCCCTAGGTCGGTAGCCCGGCTTCTACAGTGTTTATCTATTGTGTACGTTGCCCTGGTTTCAATTCCATGCACCACACCAGCTAGGTATGTTGGCACATGCCTGTAATCCCAGCACTCAGGAAGTAGAGGTTGGCAGCCAAAAGTTCAAGGTGCAACTCCATATCAATTTCGAGGTCAGACTCTGCAAGGAAAAAAATTAAAACCCCAGCCTAGCATCTCTGAGCGTCCAGAACAGGTTTTTTGAAAATCTCTTAAAAGCCCTAACATGTGGCTGGGGAGGGGGGGAGGTGGGTTCAGAGGCCTTTGACTGAGCAGCTAGGTTCCCCAAGGCAGAAGCTCTTCCCTCCCTGTGCAAGCTGAGGCACAGAACCCAGGCTAGCCTCGGAACTTCCGCAGTGGGGGTTGGTTGTCACACTGCTATTTCTGGACAACTGCTACAGCTGGCACCGTCAAAGCCCAGGACTGAGCTGGTGTGAGTGATACAGACACACGTGTAGTCGCGTGGAAGCAGGCATGGCTAGCACTGACCTGGGGAAGGGACGATGGCAGCACACTCCCCATATTGTGGGGTTTGTGACCTGCCTGCTCAGCTGCTGGGTCCCAAACACGAGTGAACTCAGAGTCAGTCGAGCCTGTCTCTACTATAGGTTTTGATCATCTAAGAGCAAGTGTGTAGAAGCCTGGCTCCTGCTTGAGGTCACAGGGGCATTGGCTCTTGGTACTCGATGGGGACATGATGTTGTGGGCACGCCAGGGGTGCAGATATCCTCTCTCCATGCCCCCCATGCAGATCACATTCCCTTCTCAGCACATGGGAGGTGGGAGGGGCCGAGGTGAGTTTCCTTCCCACTCCCTGCCCCAGGAGCCAAGGCATCTGTGTCTCAGCTCACTGAGGACAGATGCCCACAGTGGACCTTTGGGACTTCTCAGGACGTGGACAATGCTGTGTGCACAGCAAGTTGACTTTATTTATTTTGTGGAAAGAAGAGACGGTATTATTTGCAGGGACTGAAAACTGTACGCTCATCAAGAAGTACAAGTAATAATAATAACATTAATAATAGAAACAATTCGCATGCCGCACACACATTAGGACACCTGAGGACCACGCAGAAGATGAGACAGGACCAGCTCATGGAAGCCCAGGATATGATAAAGAGGTTCTGTGGGTCTCTTATTGTTCAGAAGTACAATAGGAGGGCCCTCTGCTGTATTGCTTTGCTCAGCTGTGTGCAGCAACAGAACAACTCAGGCAGGTGGATGGGTGGGTGGACATAGCCTTGAAACATCCCCTGAGGCTCAGCCATCCAGGAAAAATTCCCAGGTTTGGAGAGGGACAGTGAGGGGAAAATGACTGGACATCTCTTTGGGTGCTGTGCTAGAATTATGCTTAGGGACTCAGCATAGGGCTAGATGGAGAAATGGCCTTGTTGGTGGGATGAGACAACTGCTGATCTAACCCCAAAGATCAAAGGGCACCCAGGTGGCCTATCGCAGTGATTCTTATCATTACTGGTGTCTGGCCTATGGTGGAAAATGCACCCATTGTCTCTCTGGCCGGAAGGGAGGGTAGGAGGGGTTAGGAGTAGCAGATGGTTTGATCCCATGCCCCCAAATCCCTCAGTCCTCTTCCACACTAGAGCCCACTTCAGTCGACCAGGGGGTTGGTCCTTGAGCGCCGCTGGACTCTGGAGGGCAGGCGCATCCTCAAGGCAGTTCCACCACAAAAGTAGAGGGATGGTTCTAAGATGGGGGGGCGGCGGGAGAAAGGGGTAGGGACCAGACTTCCGAGAAGCCACATGGGTCCTCCCAACTTGTACACCTGGGAAGAAGGGAACTTCACTAAAACCAGGGCCTGGATCTGGTGTATTGCTTATGAAGATCCTGGCTCAGCGAGATGCAAGGAGGCAGTGAGTTCCCGGAGCATAACTACATTCCCTCCCAACTCCAAACACTCTCTGAAACAGTGGAACCATGCCTTACAACTTAAGAGTACAGGCAGAGCCTGTAACTTCCAGTGTCTTAATGCCAGGAGGTGGTGCACATGCCTTTAATCCCAGCACTCGGGAGGCGGAGGCAGGCAGACCTCTGTGAGTTCGAGACCAGCTCTGGTCTACAAGAGCTAGTTCCAGGAGAGTTTCCAAAGCTCAGAGAAACCCTGTCTCAGAAGAAAAAAAAAAACCGAAAAAGTGTCAAGATCCTTTGACCTGTGTCCTTGTCACTGCAGGGGTACAGACTCCTTACGTATTCCTGCAGATAGAGGTACATTGTTCCTTTACCGTGGCCTTGCTGTGGGTCAGTTTCTGACCAGGCGAACAGAGCATCCGTGTCACCTGCCTCCACTATATTTGGGCTTGAACTTTGCCTCCCATGTAGTCTCCACCTCCCCTAGATATTCTAGTCCCTGGTTCTCACCACCATCCTCCACTTCTGGTGGGTCCTGCAAATGTTTCTTTTGTGCTGGTACCTGGACCCAGTGCCCTGCCTTGTGGCTACATGGTACAGGACATCTCCTTCCCAGGCTGAACGATCATGGCATGTGCGTGTGTGCTCAGGAGTACGTGTGTGTGTGTAGGGGGATACATTCTGTTCTGCCTCCAGTGCAGCCGCACATAGCCCCAGCCTCTGTCACTGACCCGCATGTTCTCATTGTGGCTGCAGATAATCTTCCAAAGCCTGGTTCTGTCGCTCTCGTCTGAGAGCTGATAACTCTCAGAGTCTGCTTCATGGACTAGAATGTGAAACCTTTCTCCTGGCGGCTTGCCTGCCTGACTTATTTAATTAAAAACGAACAAGCAATTAATTCTATCACAATCCTTTGTTTTTTGTTCTCAGCAGTAATTGAGCCATAAAAATGAAGAGAAGAAACACCATTCGAGGCAGTGAGAAACGTGTGACTTACACTGTGACCCTTACCCAACCACTCCCAAGCGCCAGAAGCCCACGAGGAGCGTGGGTGAACATAGGTGTCAGGGCCTGAAGAATGTTATTTATGATCCCAAGGATGGCGGGTCTGGTGAGCCTGCTCTGCGGCACCAGATGGAATCATGATGTCTGAGACACTCAGATATTATGGGGCAGGGACTGGGGCATTGACCCACTATGAGAGGACCTGGTGACAAGGGCCGGCTTTGTCACAGTCTGGCCTTGGACAAGCCACTTACCTTACCTGGGTTCACTTTCACTTGGGGGTGAAATATGTAACTGCCCACAAACATTGTCACCCAAAGCCATGTTAGGGATTTAAAAGTCAGTTAAAGGGTGGCTCTTTGCATGCCAAGATATTGCTTGAGGCTTCATTCTGCCTGCACTAAAACCGCAACAGCCCCGTGAGAAGATGGCTAAGAACCCTTTCCGCTGAGCAGTGTCGCGGAGTCCCTTCAAGATGCAGCTCTGTTTCTCTGCCATTGTGGCCTTGGTGTGAACTAGATTCCAGCCCTGTATCAGTCAGTTTCCTGTTACTAGCACACACATACCTAAGGCTGTTGGCTTATAAAGCGAAAAGGTTTGTTTGGGTTCAGGGTTGGGGACATTTTAGTCCATGGGCCAAACCATTGTGTCATGGCCAGAACATGAAAATAAAAGAAGAGGAAGGGGCAGGGACCCACTGTCCCCTTCAAGTGCGTTCTCAGAGACCTGAGGACCTCCCACTGGGCCCCACCACTTCTTCCCACCCCCACATGCCAAGTAATGACTGTAACTCCAGGCATCTGAGAGCATTCTGGATGCAAAGGATAGGAAGCCCTCTTGTCACCTAAGATGCTTCAGGATGAAACAGATGTTTCCCCAGGGAGAAGGGAAGGTTCATGTTGAGACACAGGGAGACCATCCTGGGGTGGGGTCTGGGGTCTAGGAGCTAGGGGGTAGCTGGGCAGAGGTGAAAGAGCAGAACCCTGAGGGCAGAGGCTCCAGAAGTGGAGAAATGACAGCAGTGAGGCACAGCACAGATGGATGGGAACTCCCTGCCTCCTAAAACTCAATCTCCAGTCATACTATTTTCCCCTGGTCCCAGTCTTAGCAAATTAAAGCATTTCCATCCTAGCCTTCAATGCTCCAGCCTGTGCGATCACACCCAAAACGAATGATCCCTTTACAATATGGCAGGCACTGGCCCATCTGCTCTGGGCTGGGCTTCCTGCCACAAATGACCCCGACAGAAATAAAATGGTAATCACAGAGTAAAGAGGTCTGGACACCCACCCACCACCTTAAGCCACCAGCACAGCAGGAAGCCTCTTTCTGCCTCCTACCTCACCCTCTCCTTTCCCTCACCCCATTCAGGGCTCCTGATTCTTCTTGCCCTACGTCCCAAGCCATCAACACAGGACTTGGGTACCATGAGGTCCTGAGATGGTTACCTACAAAAACTGAAAAAGCCACTGGATCATCTGGGACCCATCTAGCCTGGAGCCTGCAGCAGCGTGTCCCCAAGTACATTTAGGGTTGTGTCCCCGCTGCTTTTTTTTTTTAAGATTTATTTATTTTATGTACGAGTGCTCTATTGACTTTAGGTCAGAGGAGGGCATCAGATCCCACTATAGATGGCTGTGAGCCACCATGTGGTTGCTGGGAATTGAACTCAGGACCTTTAGAAGAGCAACCAATGCTTTTAACTGCTGGGCCATCTCTCTAGCACACCCCCAGCTGCTCTTGAGAAATTACTGAGTGTGTTAGTTTATCTAAGGTGCTGAGAAAGGCCTAGTTCCTTTGATCAACATTAAGGATTTCTCCACACAATTGTGCCTGCTCACACCACCTTTGGACTTTTTGAGGTAGCATCTCACATAACCCAGGGTGGCGCTGCATTTGTTGTATGATTGAGGACGACCTTGAACTTCTGATCCTTCTGTCTCTATCAACGAGTGCCAGGATTACAGGCATGTATCACCATGCCTAGTGTATGTGATGCGGGAATCAAACCCAGAACTTCGTGCATACTGGGCAAGCACTCTATAAGATGACCTACAGCCCCTATAAAGGAGAGAGGGAGAAGGAGAGGGAGGGAAGGAGGCAGGGAGGGAAAGGAAGGGAGGGAGGGAAAGGAAGAGAGGGAGGGAAAGGAAGGGAGGGAGGGAGGGAGGGAAGAAGGGAGGAAGGGAGGGAGACAGAGAGAGACAGAGAGAGAGATTCACTATGTATCCCTAGATGGCTTGGAATTCACTATGTAGACCAAGCTGGCTTTGAACTCATAGAGATGTGCTTGCTTCTGCTTCTCCAGCGTTGGAATTAAAGGCATTCATCACCATGCCTGGTCCCTTTTTCTAGCCTAAAAAAACCATTAAAGGTGAAATACACATATGACACACACACACCCCCCTCCGTGTTTAAGAGCACTTGCTGCTCTTACAGAGGACCTGGATTTGGTCCTCCCTCCCTGCCGGTGCCCACATCAGGAAGCTCCCAACTTCCTGTAACTCTAGTTCCAGAAGATACAATGCTCTCTTCTGGACCCTGAAGGCATCTTCATGCCTGTGATTTATGTACAATAAGCAGGCGTGGAAAGACACGTAAATAAGTTTTAAAACTACTTTAAGGCCCTGGCACTCTCTAGAACAGTTTCTAGGCACCCCACAGAGAAGCATTAGAACTCAGGGGCACAGAGATGGTGGTGGGGAAGTGGCTGGTGATAAAAACCCCAGGGTCATGTTCAAGGGTCCCACCCATCCTTGTGCCTCATCAAAACGTTGGGCAGGGAATGGGGGTATAGCTGTGAGATGGGAGCTGCCATGAAACACTGTGGGTCAGAGTTCACGACACCAACCCCCCTGCCACATAAAATCTCCTGGCACCCAAACCCATGGTCCTTGGCTTGTCAATTCCTATGTGTGGCGACCAGTCCAGAGCATGGGACTCAGAAGTAGACTGGGCGTAAACACGTCAGGGTGCTATTTTAGAGAAAACAGTGTCTGAGATAGCCCTTAAAGGAGCCCTTACTAAAACAGCTGAGCGGGTTACTAACAGGGAGGACATTCTCGGGAGTCCTGCTGTCACCACCTTGGTGTCACAGTGTCTTCTAAGAACAACCAAACCTCAGCAGCAGAGGCCTCAGGAAGGGAGAGAGGAAGGGAGGGGGAGGGAAACAGTGCAGGAGAATGACAGCCGGGAGGGGTTCAGGCTGAAAAGAACACGCCCAAGACAGCTCCAGACCTTCAAGAGCATCAGTAGGTGTGTGCACACATGCGTGCATGAATACACACACACACACACATGCAAATGTGCCTATACACATACATACACATATTACACAAACATACCCATGGGGTGGAAAAGGCCTGAATGCCTGCCCTGCAGGTAGTTACTGAAAACTGGTAAACAGACAGTGGCCCTGGGAGGCTGTGCTTAGAATTTGGCTTTGATGCCAGCCAGAGCAAAAAGGGGGAAACGACATGAGAAGAGCCCTGGATGTGCTTCTTCCTGTGCCAAGTCAGAAGGAAGCATGGGATAGAGATGAAACCAGGCAAAGATTAAAAACAAGGCAAAGTCAGATAACCTTGGCCTCCTAAACTGGCAAAGATTTAGCCAGGCATAGTGGCATGCACCTTTAGTCCCAGTACTCAGGAGGCAGAGACAGGCAGATCTGAGTTCAAGGCCATCCTGGTCTACAGAGTGAGTTCTAGGACAGCCAGGGCTACCCAGAGAAATCCTGTCTCAAAAAAAAAAAAAAAAAGTAACCCCCGGGAGTGAGGAAACACTCACACACACACACACACACACACACACACACACACACCTAACAGGAGGCTTTGAAGGACAGTTTGGAAACAAGCATGTTCCAAGCTCCCCAGCAGATCTGGTTACAGGAACTTGCGCTGAGACGTATTGTTAAACATTAAAGATTTATAATGGTGGAAAATTGGGCCCCCACTATGTGTTGAATAATAGGATGGTTAAATGAATTATGGTTCTCCACATTATGGGTTCCCTGCACACTAAAACCATGTTTTAAATACAGAAAAAAAATTTCAAAGTTTTGTTTTTGTTTTGTTTTCGAGACAGATTTTCTATGTGTGTAGCCCTGGATAAATTGGAACTCACTCTGTAAACCAGGCTGGCCTTGAACTCACAGAGATCTGCCCACCTCTACCTCCCAAGTGCTAGGATTAAGGCATGCGCCACCGCCATCGGGTTCAAAGACTTATTTATATGTATGTATATGTGTATGTGTCTGAACCAAATATATGCCACAGACATGTAGGTTCCACTGAGGCCAGAAGAGGGCCTTGGATCCCTTGGAGCTGGAGTTATAGGGAGTTGTGAGCCACCTAACTTGGGTACCAGGAACTGAACTCGGGTCTTCTGGAAGAGGAGCAAGTACTTAGCCACTAAGCCATTGCGCCAGCCCTTGAGACCTTGTTTAAAAGAGAATGAAATATGAGACTCTGTTGGCAAGAGAGCACAGTTACATACATTATGGCTCTTGCTGAGGCAGGAGGATCATTGCAAGTCTGAGGCTATCCTTGGCTCCTTAGTGTGTTCCAAGGTAGTGTGGGCTCTAGAGCGAGACCTGTTTCAAAAGTCATTTGACTTTTTAAGAGGGAACTCCTCTGAAGAGTATAACTCCAGGGCCTGGCTGTCCAGGTTCAAAGCCATCCTTGAACAGCTAAGACCTCCCAAGGTTTCAGCAGAAATACAAAACAGAGGCTGAGCTCAATAGTCTGATGGGGTGAGAGGAGGCGGCAAAGATGCCCTAATAGAGGTCTTTGCATCTTGTTGTCTAGTGACATCCCTTACCGTTTCTCTCACTATTCTGGCTAATTACCGTTATGGTTACTAACATAATAAATGCAGTTGGGGTGGGCTTTGCCTTACTCCTCTGCCCACTCAGCCTCAAAGAAAGTTGACTGAGGAAGGTCAGAGAATGGGAACAACCTCCAGTTGCTTCCTGTCTCCTTCCTGCCTCCAAAATGGGGCCAGATCCTGTCTCCACCCCACCTTATCTCTTCCTGTCTCCACCTCCCAAGTAATGGGATTAAAGGTGTGTGCCACCGTTGCCCAGCTTCTATAGTTAACTAGTGGCTAGCTCTGCCTTCTGATCTCCAGGCAAGCTTTATTTGTCAGAATACAAGCTATCACACAAAAGTTGGCCCCACCAGCTCGCCTCTGGTTTCCTAAGAGGTTTGGCCCACATCCACCAGCACCTTGGTATCCCAGCTTCTTCTCACCTTCCCATAGAGAAGGCTGGGAAGAACAGCCCAGTAAACACTGGCTGATCCCAGCATGAGACTCAGAAGCCAATGCAAATGTATAACTTCACGTTTGATTTGGGAGGAGAGACACTGTAGCAGGTGTGAGATGAGAACAGAAAGGGACTCGGGATAGTTGAGCAGAGCCCGTCACTCATGGCCGCGGCCCCTTTTATGGAAGACATCTGGCTCCAATGTGGGGCTGATTTTAATAAATCCAAGACATCTCCCTCAGCTCAACAGACTGAGAAGGAGCCAAGGGGAAGCCTGTGGGGCTGTCACCAGGAACACTGGGAGGCAAAGAGTTGGATGTGAAAGAGGAGAATGATTCATAACCAAGGGGAGCACCAGCACCCATGTGGTGACACCTGACATGTGTTCAGAAATAGAGATGAGGGCTGGGGACATAGCTCGGTTGATAGAGTATTTGCCTAGCATGCTTGAAATCCTGGGTCCAGTACCCATCACTGCACAAAGCAGGTGTGGTGGCATTCACCTCTGACCCCAGCATTTAGGAGGCGGAGGCATGAGGATCTTGGCTACATCGGGAGTTCAAGGACATCCTGGGCTACATCCCATCTCAAAGAAGTATGAAAAGAAAAAGAAAAACAGAAGTGGAGATGGGTAGACTGGGCTAGACACCAGGGATGCCAGGAGTCACCTCTGGTTATAGCACAGGTACACACACTCTGGAAAAGCAGTAGAATCAGAGAGTAGCAGCCGACTTGGCCACCCCGCTGGTTTGACACTGCAGCCATCTGCTTGGGAACATCTGGGTGAGTATAACATTCTAGTGACCCGAGACAGGGCCAAGGAGCTGGCAAGAGCCCCGGGAAGGGCGGAGGGAAAGCACTGGACTGAGAACACTGAAGAGAAGTCAACCAAAATGACGCGTGATTCCTAGAAGTTCCCACGCCATCCACGTCCACCACTGGTCTATTGCTCCGGACGAGAGATTAATTCCTCCTGAATCAACACCAGGAAAGCGCCAAAATCCAAGAAGAGGGTTGGCAGGGCGTGAACATGGTGTGAATGGAGCTGAGATGCAGCTGAGGGCAAAAGCTGGGCTTTGTCAAGCTTTTACAATTGTTGGCAGAGTAGCTTGCCAAGAGGGGGGAGGATAGGGACTGGCTTCCAGAGCTGAGCCTGGAAAGAGAACAGTGTGGGGATGTTTACAGAATGGCAGCTATGGCCTCGCTCTCCCTTAAAGATCATACTGTTCCCCTCAGGGAGTGAGGCTGCTCCCCCTCAGGAGGAGATGAGCTGGGGGCTGCTGAAGAAGATGCCAAAGTCAATGCTTCTCCTTTGACTGCGTCTAAAACCAAACAAGACCAAGGTGGCTCTATCTGCAAGTCTAGCACTTGGGAAGCAGAGGCAAGGCAGGAGGATCATTGCAAGGTCTGGGATAGCCTGGACTAGTCTATGAATAGAAAGACCCTGTCTAAAACTACAGAAAGAAGAAAAAACCACCTTTCTGAACTACTCCAGTATTTGCTTACTCACTATGTGTGTGTGTGTGTGTGTGTGTGTGTGTGTGTGTGTGTATGTGTGTGTGTGTGTAGTTGTGTGCACCATGGCATTTGTGTGTGTCTGAGGATAACTTACAGGAATCAGTTTTTTCCTTCCACCATGTGGGATGAACTCCTGAGATCAAACACAGTTTGCCAAGCTTGGCGGTGAATGCCTTTAACTCCTGAGTCAGCTTGCTAGCCCTGGCTACATTTGTTTTTTTAATTTAAATTTTTTTATTCATTTTATTTTGATGTATATGGATATTTAGCCTGTCTCTCTGTAGGTCTGTGCACCACAGGTGTGCTTGACGCCCTTGGAGGCCAGTAGAGGGTGTCAGATTTCCTAAGCCTGAAGTTACAAACAACTGTGAGCGCCATGTGGATGCTGGGACCCAAGTTAGACACCTGGGTCCTTTGGAAGAGCAGCTGGTGCTTTTGAGCACTGAACCATCTCGCCAACCTTTTCCCACCCCCACTCCCCAGATACATTTTAAAATCTCCCTCTGGCTCTCACACTATCCTGTCCCCAGAGGCTTGTTAAACCCCAATTTCTGGACCCAACCCAGCTGTGAGGACTAATACAGCTGGTTCTGACCCAGCAGGTCCGTATTAGCACTGTGAGGATTCATAATACAGCCGGTTCTACAGATTTGAAACCCATCTCTTCCCCTTGTCCTCAGAGAGGGACCCTGGGGGGTCTAGAATAGAGTGTGTGATTTGGGTTGCTTAGAAGTGTCCAGAGAGGAAGATGTAGCGGGTACATGCCCGTGACCCCAATACTTAGGAGGCAAAGGCAGGAGACGCACAAGGTACAGGCTAGCCTAGACTACATAAGGAGAAATGACTTTAAAAAAACAAAGGGGAATAAATAAAAAGAGGATCCAGAATGTTTACAGCGACCATTATTGTTTCCGTTAGGGATACCATGGCTGTGATGAACCACAACCAAAAGCAGCGTGGGGAGGAAAGGGCTTATTTCACTCACAGTTCCATGTAATAGTTTATCATCAAAAGCAGTGAGGATGGGGACTGGAGAGATGGCTCAGAGGTTAAGAGCACTGGTTGCTCTTCCAGAAGTCCTGAGTTCAAGTCCCAGCAACCACATCGTGGCTCACAACCATCTATAATACATGAAGGCAAAGTATAGTGTTCATACTAAATAAATAAATCTTTTAAAAAAAGCAGTGAGGGCAGGAACCTAGAAGCAAGAGTTGATGCAAAGGCCATGGAGGGATGTTGCTTACTAGCTTGCTCCCTCTGGCTTGCTCAGCCTGCTTTCTTACAGAACCCAGGACCACCAGTCCAGGGATGGCACCACTCACCATGGGTTGGGCCCTCCCACATCAATCACTAAGAAAATGCTCTACAGCAGGCTGTTATGGAGGCATTTTCTCAACTGAGGTTCCCTTTTCTACGATGACTTTAGCTTATATCAAGTTGACATAAAACCACCCAGCCCATCTCCCAAGGCCTGGGAAGGATAAGGCTAGGCTGCCGCTTGTCCCAGCATGGAGCACAGATGTTCAGTTCTCAGGCAAGTGCTCAACCTGGGCCAGAACTCAGCCCCTTTCCTATGTCAAGAGATGTCTCTCTCTCTGATTGGCCAACATCAGCTTTGAAGAGTTCTGAATCCCTGCATCCTGCTTTTCCACGTCTTGACTGAGAACCAGAACTGAGCTCTTGTCCCAGCTCTCAGGACCATGGTACCCTGATGCTCTAAGTTTCTCTCCAGTGCCTCCCCTGACCCTTGGGTTCCCAAAGAAAAGGTTCCTTCCATAGCAGATGACACACAAGTCCCCAACTCTTGCCTTCCTTAGGTCTGGGCACAAAACAAGTCGCTTTCATTGGTCCATGAAAAAGCCCAGTGTCTGAGGGTCCTCTGCCTAGCAGGCTAGCTCTGGGAGGGACTGACCCCCAGCTCTGCGTAAACCCCCCTGGTGCTCAAAGAGAGTGGCCCTGTTCCATCTGGGGCCTGGCAGCAGGGCACCATGGGAAGAAGGAACAAAGAACAGATGGTGAGAACAATGACTTCACCGTGGGGTGGAGGCACTCCAGTCACATGGGGAAAGGGCAAGCTGGCCACATCCTACCCAAGGGACTCTCCAGGAGAGACAGCTGGCAAGCACAATATACCGTGACCACACATCAGTGTGGGAAGATGGTAGCACAGACACACTGAGTTCTTTGGGGTTTTTGTTTTTTGTTTTGTTTTAAGACAGGGTCTCATTTAGCCTAGCCCAGCCTTGCTTGTAGCCATGGTTGACCTTGAACTTGACTTTCTGATCTTCTTGCCTCTACTTCCCCAGAGCTGGGTTTATACCACGCCTGGTTTATGTGGTGCCAGGGATTGAATCTGGAGCTCCACGCTTGCTAGACTCTTATCTGCTGAGCTGCCTCCTAAGCTCCTGGGACCCAGAATTTCAATATGAATTTTGGGGCAACACTATACCAATGGTTAATCCATAACACTTGGTTAAGCTCCTGGGTAGACAATAATGTGAACTCAAATCTATAAATGTAACTTTCTGCCCAAGGTGATGTAACCTCTCTGGGATGGAATATCTAGAGCAGTGGCCTTCAACCTTCCTCATGCTGGGACCCTTTAATACAGTTCCTCATGTTGTGGTGACCTCCAACCATCAAATTATTTTGTTGCTACTTCACGACTGTAATTTTGCTACTGTTGTGAATTGTAATGTTTTTATAAGGAATCTGTGTTTTCCAGTGGTCTTAGGTGACCCCTGTGAAAGGGACATTCCACCCCCAAAGGGGTCGTGACCCACAGGTTGAGAACCACTGATCTGGCATTACGTACCCATAATGATGAGAAAGCCCTGGGAGTCCTTGCCAGCTCCTTCCCGGCAAAACCCAAATCCCAGACAACCACTCCCAATAATCAATAAACCAGAATCCATTTCAAGGCTTCCAAGCAAAAGTTGAAACCTTTGAAAAACCAAGAGTCCCCTCTTCATTTACTTCCCTTTCCCAAATGGGACTCGCTGTTTGCTCTGGGACAGTCGTTGGACATGTCTTCCAGCATCGCTAGATGGGTAGCAAAAGGAGCAGAGACCATGCCAGATCTGGAAGGGGAAGCAGCTAGCCATCATCTCCCGCCTGTCCCCACTTAGACAGCAAGCCCAAACAGAGGCGCCTGTGTATGCCTATGGATGCTATTCCTATCTACTCCCTGCTTTTCCCTGTTCCCGGAGTCCATTGGCTCAATCCCTTAAACATCTTTACCCACCGTCTCTACTCAGGGAATGCTCTTAGGAGAAATGTTGGCTTGTGTCAGGGGTTCCTTAACCCCCAGGGGGTGGAGAGGAGAGGACAACAAAGAGGGAGGTTGGAGCCCAACATTGTCACTTTCTGAGTGACATCTCCAAGGCCCAGTTTCTCCATGCGTCCAGTCCACACAGTGGAAAGGGATAGCGCTTCTGGTCACATGAGCTTTGCATTCTTGCTTTGTGAACCCCACTGTTCCAGAAACATTAATAGACAAAAGAAGAGATGAGGGGGGCTGGCAAGGCAGTGGTCACAGTGAAAGTCATGGGGAACATCCCTGTAGGCAGACTAAAAAGTCAGGGTTGGGAGAGGCTGAAGCCTGGTGGACTTGGCTCAGAGGTACTGTCCTCACAAGGAGGGAGGGACAGACAAGCATTCTGGGGCTCTTAGGCATAAACCTGAATCATGCGGACACCATTCTGCTGCCCTCCGCAAAGTCTGGCCTCTTCACACCCTTGTTTTTGAGGTTACATCTCAACGTGTGAATTTAGGGATCCAGACATTCTTATCAGCGAAGCTCAGAAGATGAAAGATGGGCCGTGCGCACAGGTGTAAGCTCACCACTAGAACCACAGTCAGGCCCCTCTGCGTATGACTTCAGTCAGTCCCATCCTTTGGTCCCCAAACCCACAGAAAGTCTAACCAGGAAGGAAACAGGCAAGAAAACCCGAGGCTGATATAATTAAGCAAGAGGAAGAGAAAAACAAAACACAAACCAACCTCCTGCTTACAGCTGGCCTCGAAACCACCAGTGCAGACCAAGGGAAGCTGGGTGTTGCTAACATTGCTTCCCTCCGCTACCATCTCTGCCTGAGGCCCTGGACAAACCTGAATGAACAAATGAACGTGAGGGCATGACGTTCCCAGGTGTGGTTGAGAAGGCTCGTTGTAGCTACGAGGGAGAGCGTAGACAGACGTTATGGGAGGGTCCAGAATGAACGCCATGGGAGGCGGGGAGAGAGGGAGCAGAGAGAGCACCTGCAACCCCCAGAGATAGGCGTAGCCAAAATGGCTGGATTATACAGGAAAGAGAAACTGGGCTTTAAAGGGGTCCAGCTCATTCCCTGGGCTAGAGAGTTTAGGGTAGGGGCTGGTGTGTGCCAGCCAGAATGAGCCTGTAACAGGTCACTGCTGGTGGCCAGCATCTGCTTTGATAAGGTATTAGGCAACCTGAGTTGTCCAGGGTTTCCTTAAGACCAATAAAACCAAGGCATCATTGTACCGAAGTTCACTCCGGGGCGCTAATGTTCTTATTGTGCTTCCTTGTAGAGCGGTGGGTGAGGAGTGGTGGACACACACATGGGTGACCTCAAAGCACCCAGTCTGGTGAGCCCCCATTAGTGTATGAACAGAGAGCCCCCTCTTCTAGTTTTCTCTGACCCATGTACCCTAGCCCCTCCCCAGAACTTGAGGCCACGTGCAATTGGGGCAGACCCGTACACAGCTGGGTGGGAGCTGTGGCTGGATACCCAAAGTGAGGGTCCAAAGACTCTTCCTTCTCTGAGGGACGGTGGCAGTCCCCAAGCCCAGCTGTGATGATGGTTTGTAAGTGGGCACAGTTGAGCTAATGGCCCAGGTGGCAGCTTCTTCCAGCTCCTCCACTCTTCCCAATCCTCCCACCCCTTCCAAAAGGGTCCCTGAGCCCTTAGAGGAAGTGACATAGATGTCTAAATATTCTCCTCTAATTCCAGTGAGGTACCAAGCCCTGCGCCCTCTCATTATCCTTCCAAATCCAGAGTGCAGTTGTTGGCAAGTCTCAGGGGTAACCCTCCTGCTACAAACGCAAATGGAAGAGAAGAAAATGGGGAAGTGGAAAAAATACCCAGTTGGACACAGGCTGCAAACACAAGCGTGGGGAGGCACCTCAATCAGGAGAGCATTTGTAAAGCAGTAGCATTGCTTCCCTGCTGGAGCCTATCACTTCCCGGGGTACAGGCTTTTCTCTAAGTTCCCAGCGCCCCATGTGAATCTCCCTTAGGAAGTGGGCCGAAATCCAATCAAGAAATTGTCCTATCTACTCATGCCGTGATCGTACAAGGCGATCCATCTTGCTGACATTTCCATCCTGATGCATATAGGAACCGCAGCCGACTAGGACTTCTGGCTGTAACTCTTCCCCGGCAAACTCAGTAGCACCTTCCAGCACTGCAGGCGCTAGGCTGCAGGGAGGGGACACTGGCAGCTCAGTCCTAGCTTTAGACAAAGCATGTGTTGTCTTCAGCAATAGGGGCTCAGCATTCAATTATGGAATGTAAGCAAGAGCAATAAAAATAGCCTTTTATTATCTTAGGTGCCTCCAGGGCGTCCATAGCCAACAACCAAGGGAGGTAACTGTTCCAGCATCAGGAGTCCCAACTCACTACCTTCTGGAAGTGCCTGTTTTTACCTTTCGTTGGCTCTAACATTTATAGGCACAGGCTGTTGCAGATTTTCCTCAATCATCCTGGTGGGTGGCACCTATGCCTCTCCCGTGAATGCCACAGCTCTCCCTAGCCTTTGTATCCTTTGTAAATCGATTTCCCATGCTTGCTCCTTCAGGTCCACTCTCCTGTTTCTCAAGTGGGTTCTCAAATCTTGAGAACACTCAGGGGCTAGCATGGTGTCATCTATACAACAAAACCTTCTTCTAGGGAATGAGCAGGACATCAACACAATGTCCTGAAGATAGATCAGTGTCAGGGACAGGAGCATGGATGGGAGGCACTAACTCGGCTCTCCACAATCTTAGTCATTCCCTCTGAACTATTCTGTTTCCTCCACCCTTATGAACTCTGTGGGTCTGGTTCAAGTTGCTTAGCCTTACGTAGGGCCGAGAGGAAACTCGGCCCCATTTTCCCCTGCTGCCCAGTGTCCTGATTAGAGATACCGTGGCTTGACACTGGTGCCTGTAGCAACGGCCGTTGCTTCTCCACCTACAACACCTGGGTGCTGGGGGAGGCCCTCGCTGAGCAAACTGTCTCCACTCCTAGTACATGCTCCCTTTTTAAAGAGACATTGTTTATGGTGCCCAGGAATTGAACCCAGAACCCTGCAAGTGTTAGACAAGCACTCCACCGCGTAGCTGTATGCCCATCCCTAGCATAACCTTTTGCAGGAAGAGTATATGTACCCTGCTTAGGCTGGGGTGTGTGACCCTTGCCCACCCCTGGGACAGACCTGATCATCTTCACCTGTATTGTTTTATCATGGATGCCATCTGTGAGCTGCTTGTCAGTCTAAATACAAATTCTGTCTTGAAGCTTCCCTAGCCAATAAAATATATATATTTTCTAATTCCACCCCACCTTATTTTCTCAGAACACGGGCAGGATGCAGACAGAATCAGTGACCTCTAGCCCCATTCTCAAAAGAGCCCTTGCTCACCTCTGAAATCCCATGAGTCAATATATCACTGTCTGCATTTCTTCGGCATTCTCCCACTAGAATGGCCCATTAAACTCTGCTCACAGTATGCTGGGGTTTCTCTAGGCTGCAGCTCCAAACCCTTCCATATTCTACCCGCAAACCAGCTCCAAAGGCCTAAGAACCTCATGGCCATTTTCAGCACAGCAACAACTCCACTCCCGAGTTTTCTGTATTAGCTACCTTTTTTTACTGCTTTGAGAAAATACCAGACAAAATCAGTTTAAGGAAGGAGTGGCCTGCTTGGCTCACGGTTGGAAGGTACTCTCCAATGAGTGGTGCTCTTACCCACTGAGCCATCTCTGCGCCTGTGATAAGTTTTATTGAGGACACAATCTAGGACCATCTGGGAAGGGAGTCTCAGTGAGGGATTGTTTAGACCAGGTTGGCTTGCGGGTTTGAGTAATGGCTATTCTTAGTGTCAACTTGACCTGAGCTGGAACTTTAAAACCCACGCAGTTGATGGGAAGTCTCGGTGGAGGCGTGTTGGCGAGAGTATGGGCAGCTCGTCACACTGCGTGCCGTTGATACTGAATAACCATCACAAGCCACATGCGGGAAACAGGCTACAAATGTGTGCTGGGAGCTGACACTGTTTTTCTCATTAGGACACCAGCCTTTTGTTGGAACCTCACGGGGGGCTGTGGTTCTTAAGATGTTCAGAATCATTTGGTGACGGAAGACCAAAGTCAGACAAGTAGGTTTGAATTCCATGGGGTGCAGCACACAACGCCTGTCTGTGCTCTATGCACTACCATACAGTTCGTGAGCTTCGGGCAAGGGGCTGGAGGTTGAAACACACAGAGACACAGACCTCCAGTCATTGGTAAGAAGCCCTTTATTCACTAGCCCCACAGAGGCGTATATACCCAACAGTCAGGTGGGCCAACAGGTGAAAACCTTATCCTCTGATCCTCAAGGCCAAGGCAACACGTGCTCGTGAAGCAGAGCTGGTAAACAACTTTGACACAGCTTTCAGTAACTCAAATCAGAAGGAAAGTAAAGATTTCTAGCAGGGAAGAGCAGCTGGAGGCCAGGACTCCAAATGGTCCCAACAATGGGGTGTTGTTTATAGCCACGGGGCCGGCTCAAGTCTCTGAGCTTTCTGAGGCTATGTCTTGTCCTTATGGTGTGACACTTGTGTGGCTATTGGGAGGACAGGAGAGTGTAGCACTGACCTCTTGGTGGTTAGGGAGCAGTCAGATGAGTTTGCTCTGCTCTTATGTCTGATGTCACACTGAAGTCTCTACACCGTTGTACCGTTTCTGTAACATCTTGATATCTCCGCTATGCCTTCCATGAAAACATCATCAGTAGGTCCACACAGAGCCTGCCAGGGGCTCTAGGGGACATGTGCTGGTATTGCAGTCAACAGGCCTGATAGGAAAAGGGACAGGCCTACATGGACACGGCTGGACTTCTCTTTGATCTCTACCCAATGGCAAAGCCGGTCCATAATGATCTTAACTACTGTAACATGTGACAGACAGCAGCCCCTCTTCCCCTCCTGCTAGGTGGAGATTTACAGTAGAGAGGAAGGAGGGGGCCTGAGAGTGGGGGCTGTGGTGTCTAGTGTGGCTCCGGGGAGCTGCAGCACCGCCAGTCTCCACTCGTATGTCTGAAAATGGAGCAGGTTTACTTCTGTCCTGCGGAAGTCTCGCCCCCACCCCACGCACCACCTGCCCATCTGTGTGTTCATTTTGAGGGGAAGTGGGATTAACCCAAGGTGTAGCTCCATGGTAGAGTGCCTGGCTAGAGTGTGAGAGCCTGGGGTGTGACTCCAGGAACACAAAAAGAAAATAAAAACCCCAAACAAGAATCGGAAGTGAACAATGTGTCCATCAAGAAAAAAAGTGGGGCCAGTCATGGTTTACACGCCTTAATCCAAGCACTCAGGAGGCAGAGGTGTGGGCAGATTTTTCTGTTCCACCAGTTAGCTCTGTCCCACTAACCCACTCCCAAATAACTACACAGAGATTTATTATTACTTATAAAAGCCCAGCTGATAGCTTAGGCTTATTACTAACTAGCTCTTACAACTTAAATTAACCCATATTTTTATCTATGTCCTAATGCATGACTAAGTACGTTTTCTCAGCACAGCATGTTCATCTTGCTTCTCTGCATGTCTCTTGGAGACTCTGCCCTTCTTCATCACAGAGAACTCTCTCCCTATCTGCAAGTCTGGCCTAATGTCTTCCTGCCTAGCTATTGGCCATTTAGTTCTTTATTAAACCAATGCAAGCAACTCATCTTCACAGTGTAAAAAAAGATTGTTCCACAACAAGCAGGTGGATCTCTGTGAGTTTAAAGCCAGCCTGGTCTAAGTTCCAGCTGTGCTAACATAGTGAGATCCTGTTCAAAATAGTGATGGGTATGGAGGGCTGTTCAGGTTAACAGCACTTACTGCCCTTGCAGAGGACCCGAGTTTGGTTCCCAGTACTCATATCATGTATCTCACCACGGCCTGGAACTCCTGCTCCAGGTACCTCTGCAGGTGCCTATGCTCACAGGAACATACCCACACCGACACATGTCCCTCTCCACACATAATTGGAAATTAAAATATAAAGGGCTGGAGAGAAGGATTCAGCATTTAAAAGTACTTGCTATTCTTGCAGACGGTCTTGGGTCAGTTCCCAGGACACAAACTGTGGCTCATAGACACCTGGAACTCTAGTTCCATGAGATCCAACATCCTCTCCTGGCCTCCACGAACTATCGCAGGCATGTGGTACATACAAACTCATGTAGGCACACATGTATACTCATACATACAAATTAAATAAAATCTTTAAAATATATTTTTCTGTTTTGATTTTAATTATTACTTATTTGTTTTGTGGTGGGAAGGTCAGAGGGCATCAGATCTCCTGGAGCTGGTGTAACAGGCAGTTGTGAGCTGCCGGATGTAGGTGCTGGGAATTGAACTCGGGTCCTCTGCAAAAAAAGTAGTGTTCTTAACCAATGAGTCCCCTCTCTGGGCCCAAAAGTTAAATTTTTTAAGCTAAAGAATAAGATAGGAGCCAGGCTTGGTGGCACACTTCCAGAGTCCTAAGTACTGGGGAGGTTAAAACAGGAAGATCGTTTAGCCCAGGAGTTAGGGGCTAGCCTGGGCACCAAGTGAGATCTTTCTAAAGGAAGGCAGGATGAATTATATGAAGGCATAATCGTTCTGGAGCCTGGATACCCCTTTGTCACTAATGAAGAATTATACTCTTGGAGGGAGCTGTGAGTTTTTTTACTTTGTTTTTATTTTTTTGATACAAGGTCTTGTATGGCCTCCAGTCCTCTATGTAGCCAAAGATGATCTTGAATTTCTCATTCTTCTGCCTCCACCTCCGGGGATTTCAGGCACACACCACCATATCCAATGTACGCAGTGCTGGAGATTAAACCCAGGGCTTCTTCTATGTTATGCAAGTCCTCTGTCACTTGAGTTCCATCCCAGCCTCCCAAAATAATATTCTGGAGTTAGGACTGTACGAGTGATTTGAGCATGTCGTTACCAAGGACCAGAGAATATAATAAAACTATATGAGTCTCAGAGCGAGACTTTTGGCCAACAGACTATGAGCAATAAATGTGGTTAACTCTTTAAAGGTAAGCACACTGACATTAGATGGTATCCATAAAATAAACAGCAAACCAACATTGCCAAACAATGTGTGTGTCAAAAATCACCTACATAAAAACAGACCATCCACTCTCAACACACACTTATACATAGAGAAGGGTCTGGAAAGATACATAGACTATTACAGCCTCCAAAGCCTCACGGGGCGGTCAGTGAAGATGTTCACTGAGCACTCTGAAGCGCTAGCACTAGGCCGAGCAAGCCTGTCCTACTGTAACCCCAGAGCCAAGGCCGGACGGCAGTGCTGCCTCTGGAGTGGCCGTTCTGAGTGGCTTCTGCACAACCAACTTTCCCAGCCACAGAATATAAACCAGAGTACGCTGGTGACAGCCGTTAGCCCAGAACCCAGATGGGAAGTGTTGCTTCTCACTCTCACAGCCACAGGGTAAACACACTGAGAACCCAGGAAGGGCTGCTGGGTAAGGCCTGTGATTCCAGAACTCAAGAAAGGGAAGCAAGAGGACCCGGGAGTTCCAGCTTCAGTGACAACGCAAGTTCCAGGCCAGGGCTGTATGAGACCCTGACTTTAAAAAATAAATGAGT
This sequence comes from Microtus pennsylvanicus, assembly GCF_037038515.1. Classification (NCBI taxonomy): domain Eukaryota; kingdom Metazoa; phylum Chordata; class Mammalia; order Rodentia; family Cricetidae; genus Microtus; species Microtus pennsylvanicus. The sequence goes on from NC_134585.1 coordinate 23,649,587, forward strand.
AAATAAATAAATAAACGCCAGGTGGTGTAGTGGCGCACGCCTTTAATCCCAGCACTTCGGAGGCAGAGGCAGGAGGATCTCCATGAGTTTGAGACCACCCTGGTCTATGCAGTGAGTCCCAGGACAGCCAGAGTTACCTCATGAGATCCTGTCTCAGAAAAAAAAAAGACACAACAACAAAAAATTCCAAAAAGTAGGGTGTGCTGGTACACATCTTTAATCCCAGTACTCAGAGGCAGGCAGAAATTTGAGGCTAGCCTGGTCTACACAGCGAGTTCCAGGCTAGCCAGGAAAAAAATGTCAAAACAGAGGGGTAGAATGAGATGTGGCTCAGTTGGTAGGATGCCAGCCTACCACACATGAGACTTAGGGTTCAATGCCCAGCACTGGAACCAGGTATGGTGGCAATGCCTATAATCCCAGCACTACCTAGTAAGTCCAAAGCTAGCCTGGGCTACGTCAGACTTTGTCTCAAATAAAAGAGAAAACACAAACAAAAAACCATGGAGACTCTGAGGTTTGACCATGCTGACAAACCAGGAAATTTTCCTGATGTAGCTTCCTGGCCTCTGTCTGGACAGAGGACTCCTGGGACAGAGGCCAAGGACTTCGGTACTGGAGTATAGCCGGCATGAGTTCAAGCTCCCTTTGGCTCCCTTTGTGCAAGTCCAGGGTCACTGTTCTCAGACAGCTTCCAATCTAATGAATGATTCTAGCAAACCTGCCCCATTTGGATTCTAGAAAGAGACACCGTCTTCGTTATCCTCCAAAACCAGTGAGCAGCGGGTCTGCCATCTTCTCCGGAGGGGATATTCTTCCTGTCCTCAGGCCTTATGTTATGAAGATAACCCGGAAGACCATCTCGGGTGCTGTTGTGAGCAACCAGAAGTGCCCACCCTTGGAAGAATCTCCAAGGTCAGGCTGGGTATGGGTACTGGAGAGATGGCTCAGTGGCTGAGAGCCTTTGTCACTTTGCAGAGGACCTAGGTTCCATTCCCAGCCTCCACACGTGGCTCCTGACATCTGAAACTCTAGTTCCAAGGTGTCCAAGGACTTCCCTCCTCTCACCTCCTCGGGTATCGAACACAGATGTGGTGCACATACACACATGGGCAAAACACTCACACAGAAAATAAATGCATCTGAAAATGGTTTCTACAAACAGGTATGGTGGTACACTAACCCCAGTGCTGGGGAGGTGGACACAGGCCAGTGCCCAGGGCTTGATGGCCAGCCAGTCTAGCCTACTTAAGCAAGCCAATGAGAGACGGTGTCTCAAAAAATAAAAAAGTGCACAGCTCCTGAACAATGACAGTTAAGGTTCTCCTCTGGCCTCAGTATCTATGCACACACATGCCAGGGCACCTGCATATACATCACCAAGGCAGACCCAAACACAGACGCGCGCGCACGCGCGCACACACACACACACACACACACACACACACACACACACACACACACACACTTCCAGAGCACCTACTGGGGCTGTGGGGAGCTGAGAAATGGAGTCACCTCCCATGGGTCATTCAGAACAAAGCAGGCTCAACACCTTCTGCCTCCACAGTGGCCCATTAGTCTAGCCCAGGATCAAAACCCACCTCCAGGATTGCTTTAGAAGGAAGCCAGGCGCGTGCAAGTCGGAAGGCTTTAGGAGAGAAGAACCCTGATCTTGCCTCACTATGTGCTGTGGCCTCACTGTGTGCTAGCGCCTGGCCCAGGCACACCTGCATCTGAGAATGAAAATTCCTCCCTGGTTGCCCTGTGGGATGTCGCCACGGAGTGGGGACTGAGGACTCAGCTTTTGGAGGTGGAAAATGATCTTTCCTCTTTAGAAGGGAAAAAGACGTCATGCTGGCCTGTATTTATTTAAATATAAAATTTATTTGTGGAGCAAAAAGAGTATTGGTGTTCCCAGCAGGAAACAGGCAGGCTTGTTTTTGTCTCCTTTAGCCTTGTCCTCCAGTGACCTGACCGGGGTGTTTAGACTCAGAGTCTGCATGGCTCTCAGGTGACCCTGATTCACCTTCTGGTCTCTGGCGCCCCCTTCTCCATACCTGAAGAGTGGGCAGCAAGAAGATAAGGCTGGCACTGGATTCATCTGTCATCCCCATTGGCAAAGTGTATGTATACACATGCATGCACACACATACACACACACTACATGCACAAACATACTACATATACACACCACACATGCACAAACCACATGCACACATCACACACACATACACACCACACATACCACACACACACCACACATACACCACACACACACCACACACACACCACACATGCACACACCTCTCTCATAGATAAGAGGTAACAGGTGAGGCCTGATATGAGCATCTGTAGTGGCAGATGCAGAGGAAGCAGCTTGGAGGTGGTCCATCTCTCAAGCACGTCTCTGTCACTTCGATGCCATTGAAAGCCGGCCCCTGTTGTAGCACTCCTCTACTCTGCTAGCCATGGAGGAGGACATGTTTCCCTTCCTGCCTGAGGTTCATATACTCAGGCACTGGGCAGTGCTGAGGCTGGGCTCCTGCCCTGCAGACACTGAGACCTGCCCCACCTAGGAAATGTGCTTAACCTTGTTCTTTTTACTCAAATATCGTAGCACCCTGGTGAAAGATGGCTTTGTCTCCATTTTGCAGCTAGAGAAACTGCCTGTAGCAGGCTTCTTAGCTGATGGAGGCCAGAGATGAGACTAGAATTCAGGGCTTCAGCTCCCACACTCGGCTTGCTCCTATATTACGAAGCTTCTGAAGCAGGGTGCCAGGTGGGCAGCCTACACCCCAAAGCTTCATTTGTCAGAGCATGGCCTTTGTCTGACAGTCCCGTCCCTTCCCACAGCACGGGACAACTCAAGCTCCATGCCACTGGAGAGGCCCAGGAAGCTCTAAGTTCTCCTCGATTGGAGCTGTATTTTAGTCTAGAAAAATCCAGACAGGGCAAGAGACATGCCTGGGATTACCCAGGGTATGAAGCTAGGACTGGGACAAAGCCTTGAAGCCCGGGCTTTGGTACCTGCACCTCTGTGGCTCAGGCCTCAAAAAGACATGTTGGTGGGTGGGCTGGTACTCTGTGTCAGGGGAAGACTGGAACATGTTTTCTCCCCTGAACAAGACCATTCCCGGGAAGGTTTTAAATAAGCTCCCAGGGCAGACAGGAAAATTATAGGGTAAGACATTTGGGCAGACCTAACTGCCCACACTTCCCTGTAGGTAGGGATGATTGACAGTGGTGGGGCAGGTCATAGCCACAGGTGTACATGAGGCCCTTGGAGAGGGGTGGAGACGTCTCTGATGCCTCTACTTGGATCCCTCCCTGCCCAGCTCCCCGGCCCCAGATCAAAATCAAGACCTTCTCCTGAAGGTCTGTGGAGCAGTCTCCCCCCACCCCCACTGCCCCACCAGGCTCTGGTCATGCTTGGTAACCGTGCCAAAGAGAACAGAGAGGAGCGAGGCCTCTCTTTGGAAGGGTGGGGTCATAGCGTTCTGTTTATAAAGCATTGTTGTGGTTTGATGGGAACTGTCCTCTGCGCTGCAGATTGTGTGTCCCTGCACCCTGTAAAGAAGGGCCAACTAGTCAGAAAGGTGGCACAGGCCTATAATCCCAGCACTGGGGGTGGGAAGAGGAGGGTCAGGAACTCAAGGCTAGCCTCAGCTACACAATGAGTACACAATGCCTGGGCTACACAAGACTCTATCTCAAAACAACAAAGCCCGGACATTTTATTGCAGTTCCAAACATTTCCCATTAAGAAACACTGCTGCGTGCCTTGAGTCCCCCCAAGAGCAGGAACCTGGCTATGGGCTTGTGTCTCTTGTGTCTGCGTAGAAGTGTGTGTGTGCCAGGGAAGTGGCCTGGGGCTGTTCATGAAGGATGAGAGAGGTGACAGAAGTTGGGAGAGAGTGATGGGGCCTTCTGCCCTTCCTCCAGTCCTGCGGTACGCGCCAGGGAACGAGCACATGTTGTCATACAATGACCAACACTGGGAAAGGTTTGAGAAAGCCTCTTAAAGGAAAAACGGTACAAACAAACAAACCAACAAACCAAAGATAAGATGAGAGAGGAGGAGGAAAGAAAAGAAGGAATAGAAGAGGAAGAAAGTGAGCCACAGGCTCTGGACCCCACCCCCAGCTCAGCAATCAGCACACCGAGCCTCCCGCAGGACCACAGCAGCGAGTGTGTGGGCAGCACCTGCCAGCTCCTGCCCCAGCCACACTGAGCTGGCAACCCCTGGCAGTCCAGCAGCTGTCCTCCACTGACCACAAAGGTTCCTTTCTCTGGTGGCTGTTTGTGTTGGGCCCTGTCCACTACCATGGCTCCCTGTAGCCTTTGCTGACAAACACAGGGAAGTCTGGGGCCCTTTCCTGTGGCTGAAGGGCTGGCTTTGTGGGCCCAAAGATCAGCGGCCGGAGCTCTGGCCCTGGAAACCAGATGTTTCCAGGCTCCTGCTCTTCCAGAAGGTAAACATGGACCCCATAGCCACCTGAGTCAGAGGCCACCTGCCCCCCTCTCCTCCGCCCCATTCCAGAAGGGAACACACAGCCCCTATTTCTCCTAAAACCAAAGCTATTATCAAAGATGCCAAGGACACCATGTTGCCCTCCTCCCAAAGGCCTCTCCTCCCGAAGGCCTTGATCGGTCAGGCAATGTCCAACACCACACACCTAGGATACTTTCAATCATAATGTTCTCATTTTTGAAGTACTGCATTATATAAACACACCGTGCCTTGGGATGTGGCCCCATGGGTTCTTCGCCTGGTCTCTAGGCTTCCTAACAGTATGGCAGACTCAAGATTTCAGGTCTATGCATAGTGCAGGACATGTGGGGCTTCCAGGACAAAGTTTCTAGATGGGCAGATTATTTCTGGAGTTACCTGGAAATCCTCTGTGCAGTTTCTGTTACTTCCGGTGTTTATGAGCAGGACATAACCCCACGGGGTTAGAGGACAGCATTAAACCTTCTTCAAGGTCATTCAACAGAGTGTAGACTGGGAGATGAGAGAACTAATTTTCCACACGGAGCCATCAGTATTGAAGGCAGATAAGGATGCGCGAAGGCCAATGAATACCTGTGACCTGTGACCTTTGACTTCTGCTAGTGACACCCCTAGACCTTTATCAACACAAGCTTCAGGCACCGTGGGCCTCAGTTAAACCTGCAAGTACTGAGCTGTGATGTGCAGGGGCACTAGAGACTGAGCAGATGTGTGTTGGCAGCGGCCATCTTTGCCTGGTAGCAGAGCTGGGTTGGGTTACTGTTGTTATTGGTGAATACTGGGTTTGGGTTTTGTTTGATGCTGGGGTTGAACCTAAGGCTTTACCACACACACAAAGCCACAACTGCAGACCGAGGGCTGTTGTTTGAACACACTATTGAGTTTGACACATATTCTGATCTTTTTTTTTTCATTTTTGTTTGTTTTGAGGCAACAGTCTCCTCAAACTCAGTATGTAGCTGAAGAGGGCCTTGAACTCCTGATTCTCCTGCCCCTGTTTTCTGAGTGCTGGGGTTAGAGACATGTGCTTCCATGCCAGGTTTTACTTTAGCTGGGGATGGTATCTAGGGCTTCTGGCCTTTTAGGTGCTTGCGTTACCAACTGAGCTATGGCCTCAGCCCCTAGTCTTATCACCAAGCCCCTGAGTTCTAAATGCAATTCTTTTTTTTTTTAATTTTGAGATTACGATTTGATTCCAGTATTTCTCCCCTTCCTTTCCTCCCTCAAGCCTGCCCATGTACTCCTCCCACTCATCTTCAAAGTCACGGTCTCTTCTCTCACTAACTGTTGTTACATACATATATGTATATCATATTGAAGGGACTCTAGCTCTCTCGAGCACGGCAAACATGGCTCTATCAGGTCTTGCCCTTCTCCCCCATTCCCTCATCTTGTCTTGCTAAAAAACATTAAAATACATTCCTAACCTAGCCCCCCAAAGTCTATTCCCTTGTTTGGCTACTTCCTCCTAAGGCTGACTACCAAAGTCCAGCTATCAAAGTATTGAAGTCCAGCAATCACAAGGCCTCTTTGACTGCCCTAATTAACATGCCCAATTAAAATTAAATACCTCATCCTAACATAGGGTTTCCCCTTTTACTTTCATAAACTGCCGTTTGCCTATGGGCCACATCTGTCTCCTCTATTCAGAAAGCACACCGGGACAAACATCTCTGCCCTCCTCCCTTGATCCCTTCCCTACTTCCTCTTCTTCTGTCTTTGTCTCTTATTCCCTGTCCTTTGCCCCTCTGGGGGCAAATAAATAAATCTCCTTTGGTCTGGGGGTTCCTGAGATACCAATCTTTCACACACACACACACACACACACGTACACACACGCGCACGCACCTAAATACACCCTGTCCAGTCCATATAATGTTACTTGTATGAATATTTCCAGTACTGACCTTTGGGCACCAGATTATCAGTTGGTGTGCTGTTCCTTGGGAAGATCTCCTCTCTTGCTCCCAGCTTCCCTCGGTTGTTTAGAGCTCTGTGAGTAGGGTGGAGGTCACGTGGGCTCCCCCACCCAGTCTGGCATGTCCACTTCTGTCATCCTTGTACCGCTCATGTTTGGGTGGTCATATTGGTAAGACTTTATGGACGTGGCTTCTTTTTATTTATTTATTTTTTATTTTTTGAGACAGGGTTTCTCCGTAGTTTTTGGAACTAGCTCTTGTAGACCAGGCTGGCCTCGAACTCACAGAGATCCGATGGACGTGGCTTCTGATGTTACTAGGAGACACAATCTCATAGCAAACTCCCAATCCTCTGGCCCTTGCAATCTTTCTGCCCCCTCTTTTGCAGCATTCCCTGAGCCTGAGGTGTGGGAGTGTTTTATAGATGTCTCCATTGGGACTGGGCTCCACACCTCTGCATTTTGATTGGTTGTAGTGGCTTTCTGTAGTGGTCTCTGTTGCAAAAATAAATACAATTCTTGATAGCATAGTCCCAACATTTATTTATCTCAGAAAAGGTTTCCTTATACGTAAGCTAGCTTCAAATTTATGATCCTCCTATCTCGGTCTTAGGAAGTTTAAAAGTTCAAGGTTAGTTTTTAAAGTTCAAGGTCATCATGAGCGCTTGTCTCAAAACAGTTCTTAAAAAGGAAGAAAGGAAAGAAGAGAGGGAGGGAGGGCGGAAACAGCTTTGTCTTTAGTCTGATTCCTGCCTACACCTTCTCACCTCCTTCTTGGAACTTGAAAAACCTGATTAGCTTTCAGTCCTTGGTGGCAACTCTCCTGGTTGCTAGAGCCTTGTCTAACACAATGTTAGAGCGCCCTCTGGTGGCTATGGGTAGGAATACTTAGGCCCGGGCCCAGGTCTCGATTTCTGGTCTACCTCTCTGGCTGGACTCCTCTGCAGCCGCTTCGCTTGCGTTCAAGTTACTCTGCACGGCGTTTTTCTATAACTCCTCAAGTCTTCCCAAAACCCAAGGTGCGGACTTATCTATGAATGGGGCTTTACAGATGTAATTAATTGGCTAAGAATCCCAAGAAGTCATTTTGGATCTTGGGCGGGCCTAACTCCACGGTCTGATCCCCTCGTAGAGGAGGGGCGTGATGCCGTATGAAAACAGCAAAAGGCTGGAGCGATGCGTCTACAAGCCAAGGATGAGGCCAGCAGCAGATGCCAGGAGGAAGGCACTGCTGGACTCTGCCTCAGAGCCTCCCAAAGGGGCTTGACCCTACCTTCATGTCGGTCCTCTGACCTCCGGGACCCAGCAGAACATACTTCTGTGATTTGACTCCGCCCTCTTTGTGGTCATTGGTTACTGAAGCCTTAGGATCTAGCATATAATCCCAAGAGGTCCTGTCTTTCCTACAACATCCCCCGAAAAGGCCGTTGATCTGAGGCCTCCAGGGTGGGGTGCTCACAACCTCCCACCGGGATGACAGTGTCCTTGGTGGAGAGTTCTTTCTTCTGACCGATTGGGGGTACCACCGGTGTTAGAGCTTGTCATCCCTGCTGGGTGAGGATCCAGGAGAGATTCATAGGGGAGGTGGCACCCAAACTGGACCTTAAAGGATGGAGGGAGTGAAAAACAGCAGGAACGCGTCGGTGCTCGGCATGGATCTGATGACAGAGGCTGTAGAAGACCCTGGTGTGGGTCACGGACCCTTCTATTTCTGGGCAACTAAGCACTGAGCAACAAACAGAGACTGTGTGGCTGAATGGGGTCAAGAGGTTAGCTTGAAGATGTGAAAGGTCCCTAAGAGATGGAGAGATGGCTCAGAGGTCAAGAGCACTGACTGCTTGTTCTTCCAGAAGCCCTGAGTCCAATTCCCAGCAACCACATGGTGGTTCGCAACCATCTGTAATGGGATCTGATGCCTTCTTCTGGCACGTAGGCATACATGCAGACAGAGCACTCAGACCTAAATAAAATACGTGAATAAATAAAATTAATTTAAAAAAAATAAAATAAAAAGATGTGAAAGACCCAATCTTTCAAATTCCCGAGCTTCAGCCATACTAAGTGTGTCACTGTTCCCAACCCAGGGGAGCTCTTCCAACTAAGCTACTCCACTCTTCTCCTGTATTAAGGGGTTTTTTGGTTCTGAATTTGTCCAGGAGGAATCCTTGGGTCCCTTCCTCAGGTCACAGACCTGTGACTAGGCTGCACAAGGGAGGCTATGGCAGGAGGGTGGTGGGTTCGAGCACTTCTTGGGCTGCCTAGTGACAGTCTCAAATGACAGTTTAGGTATGGTCAGCGTGGACCATCATTGGAGCATTGATGTCACAGCTGCCATCCTCAGGTTCCTAGACCCTTTGGACCTCAAAGCTGTGCCATAGCCCCCCTTCTGGGAGAGCCGCTGTCACCATCCAGGTCAATCTGGCTGGCGATGCTTCCAAACCCAGCCCCCGCTGACCAAGAAGCCCCTGGAGCAAAGGAGGAGGGAGCCTTCCAGCTCACGGCGGAGCCCTGGCACTTTCTGAGGAGTGTGAGAACCCTTGGTGCTGTGTGAGCAATGCTAGAGAAGTCAGTACAGTCAAGAGATGACCCAAACCTCCGTGGTGTCTCTGCCCCACACTTTTTTTGTTTGGTTGGTTGGTTTTTGTTGTTGTTGTTTTTTCAAGACAGGGTTTCTCCGTAGCTTTTGGTTCCTGTCCTGGAACTAGCTCTTGTAGACCAGGCTGGCCTCAAACTCCCAGAGATCGGCCTGCCTCTGCCTCCCGAGTGCTGGGATTAAAGGCATGCGCCACCACGGCCCGGCTGCCCCACACTTTCTACTTCAGAGAACCGTGTCTTTGTCTTAAGGCTCCTTTAGAAGTACAAGCTCAGAGAGAAACTCGAAAAGCCAAAAGAAGCCAATTTGCCAAAATATCAACATGACTCACTTAGATAAATGCATACAACAAATCCCCGAGATTAGTTTGTTTTCACCGAAGATGTTTTCAGAAACTCATAATGCGTGAAAATTTTTATTTTCAAAACAGAAGCAGGAGGAGGCGAGGGTGTGGGCGTGGCACCCTCTATTAGTGCTAGGACAGGGGAGGGAAACAGAACGACCACGAGACTGAGCCCAGCCTGGGCTACATGGGGAGGTCCTGTTTAAAAACACAAGTGAGGGATGGCTTTGGAAAGAATTTGCTGGAAGGCTCTATAGGAAAGAATAAATCGTAGCTCAGTTAGTAGTGCTTGCCCGGCACGTAGGAAGCCATGAGTTTGATCTCCAGCACAACATAAAACTACATAAGCTGGTGCATGGCTGTAATCACAGCACCTAGCGGGAAAAGCAGAATCAGGTGCTCAATGTCGTCCTTGGCTATGCTGCCAACTTAGGGCCAGCCTGGGCTACATGAATAGGATCCTGTCAACAGAAAAGGAAGAAAGGAAAGAGAGAAGAGCAAGGTCACTGGAATCCACTGAAGAGAGGTGATGTCCAGCTTGTCCACAGGGCAAGGCATAGGCACAGAGTCTTTAGACACAGACAAATATTCAAAACACAGCAACACCGCAAGCAAAGAAGACGGCTGAAAGATGACGTCAAGGCTGATGTGGAGCAAGATTATATACTCGGTCATTTCATCTGTTTATCATGTAGTTTAACATATGCATCCTGGTGTCCTACAGGCCCAGGCCTCGGGGCACAATTGTGACCTGTGCCCGTGGATCTGGGGTGGGGGTGAGGGAATCCCAGAGAACCAAGGAGATGCAATTCAGTGGTCCTAGTGCAAGACAGAGAGAGCTTCATACAAGGCCAGAGAGAAATTCAAGTGGCTTGAATATAAGTTTCCACATGGGAGAAATAAACATGCACAATGTGAAGAGACTACTCCCACCCGGGGAAGATATCCTCAAACGCTCACGTGACAAGGGACTGACATCCAGAGTGTGTATGGGACTCCATCAGCCAGCCCCACAGCAGAAAGACAGTCTGGCTTTAGACAAGGTTCTCAGCTCTAAAGACATTCGTCAGAAGATGGGCAAATGCTCAACCAGGGCCAGCGAGATGGCTCAGCAGGTAAAAGCGATTGCCACTCAAGCCTGATGATCTAGTTGGATCCCCAGAGCTCACAGTGGCACAGTGGAAGAGAGGCTGGTTGTCCCAGAAGTGTCCTCTGATCTGTGTGTGTGTGTGTGTGTGGTGTGTGTGTGTGTGTGTGTGTGTGTGTGTGTAATCCATCGACCAGAATAATAACCTTCAATAAATGAAGGGCCAACACAATTTTGAAAAAGCACTTATGGCCCCTACCCGCTGGGGAAAGCCAGATCAAAGCCACAGTGAGGTGCCACCTCATGCCAATCAGAAGGACAAAATCTAGCCGGGCTTGGTGGCACACACTTGTAATCCCAGCATGTGGGAGGCAGAAGCAGGATCGGGAGTTCGAGGATAGCCTCAGCTATAAAGTGAGCTAGTCTGCGTTATCTGAGACCCTGACTCCAAAGCAAAGAAACGAAGAACAAAAGCTGGTGACTATGTGAAGAAAAGGGGACCTTTTCCATAGCTGGCGATGATGCGTAGTAGCTCAGTCACCCTGGAGGACAGTTGGGTGGTTTATTTTTTTATTTTTTTAAAAAATAGACATAAAACCACATGGTGCAGTAAACTCAAGGCTGATTATATGCCCGGAATAAGGGAAGGAAGCTGGCATGCTAGAGAGACATCTGTCCATCCCCTCTCGCTGCAGCACTGTTCACAGCAGCCAACTATGGAATCAACCCATATTTTAAATGTGCTGCACAGGGGATGGGCGAAATGACTCGGTGGTAAAGATGCTTGCTGCCACGCCCTGTGAGCTGCGTTCTATCACCAGGACACACACAACGGAAGGACAGAGAGGATTCCCACAGGTCGTTCTCCGACTTTCACACGCATGCCGTACCATGCACATACAAACAAATTAAAGAAATAAATGTGCTTTTAAAATGTAGCCGGGTGACGGTGCACAATTTTAACGCCAGCACCCAGGAGGCAGAGGCAGGCAGATCTCTGAGTTCAAGGCCAGCTTGGTCTACAGAGTGAGCTCCAGGACAGCCTGGACTACACGGAGAAACCCTGTCTCAAAAAAAAGCAAAGCCAAATGCTACATATACGCATGGCCATTAAAAGAATGAAATCCTGTCGTTTGTGGCAATATGGATGGAACCAGAGGCCGTTATATTAAGTGAAACAGTTCAGACATAGAAAGACAACTGCTGTATGATCTCATATACAAGCTAAAGAAGCCCATCTCACCAAGTGAGCACAGCTGTAGTCGAACAAGAAGCGTGGGGGAAGGAAGAACACGGGGAGCGGGTGGCTGATTGGTACAGGTGGCTAAGGGCGAGGATGCAGGGCTAACACCTGGAGTTCTGTAGTGAGGTAGGGAGACCATGGTTGACAATGAACGGTGTATTTCAAACAGCTGGTACAGAGCGAAAGAATGCGATGTTGGAATCCAGCTCAGGCCACAAGGTTTGCATCCGCCTCCTCTCACAACTGACCGGCACTTTGCTGAGATGTTGTCCATAAGCCTTTAGCTGACAGCCATCCCTGGGGCAGGATCTGTCACCCAGGAAAGTCAGTTTGCAACAGAGGGCATATTGGTAGCCCTATGTTCTGCTCGCCACCAGCTTCCCTGCCTCCTTCCTCCAGTGAGCCTGGCTGTGGGCTTGTACTGTGAACCATCCCCCATCATCACAGAAGAGACACCACATCTACTGCGTGGGCCCCGATTTCCTCTCTTCGGGGTGCCTGCCGTGTTGTCCATCTCTGGTTTTAGAGCCTAGATTCTCCTCAGAGCTTCTGCCATGCTTTCACTTCCTCTTTGTCTGACCGTGCCAATAAATGCCTGACTTCCCCGTAATCCGACCCAGTGTCCTTGAACTAGCTCCCGTCTTCTGAAGCCCTTCAGAGAGGATTTTGAGTGTTGCTAACATAAAAAGGGATCAATATTTGTGGTGACAGACACGGCGGTGCCCTGATTTGCCTGCTGCGCGCTGTATGTATGTACTAACAGAGCCCACTGTGACCCGTGAATACCAACCATTTCACATGTCCGTTAAACATTGTGCTGGTTTGAAAGAAAAGGGCCCCCCCAAAGGCAGCAACACTGTAAAGAGGTGTGGTCTTCTTGGAGGAAATGTGTCACTGTGGGGGCGGGCTTTGAAGTCTCCTTTCTCAAGCTTCACTCTATGTGACAGTCAGTCAACTTCCTGCTGCTTTCTGGTCAAGATAGAACTCAAGATAGAACACTCTCAGCTCTCAAAGCATCACCTCTGCCTGCATGCCACCACGATCTCCGTCATGACAATAATGAACTAAACCTCTGAACTGGAAGCAAGCCACCCCAACTGAATGTTCTCTTTATAAGAGTTGCCATGGTCAGGGTGTCTCTTCACAGCAATAAAAACCCTAAGGCAGACATATATGTGTATGGTAGGGCTTTTGTTTGGTTCCAGTCAAGTACTCTCTCCATCTCTAGACACCCTAGAACATGTGTGGGGGTCAGTCATAGGCACAACTTTGGGGAGGCAGGTGGTGGGAAGGTGACCTGTGTAGCTCAGTTTTTGTGCACGTTTGGGTCTTTCTCTTTTAGGGTTGTTCTCAGCTGTCCCTGCCCCTTTCCCACACCCCCTTCCTTCCCCTGAAACCTGAGCGAAGTCAATATATCAATATATATTTTGTCCGGTCCCCAGAAGTCTAAATACCAGAGAGAAGCAAGTTGTTAGCAGAAGGAGAGGTGAGAGGCTGGCTGAATTCAGGGACAAGTCCAGGGAAGCCAGGGACCAGTAGGCACCCTGTAAGTCTGGATGGCTTCGGCTATTGCTGCCAATTGGCCTGGGTCTGTCCCCAGCAACACAGTTTGCTGCTAGCCCAAGCAACACTGGGAATCCAGGCTGCTGAGATATGGTGACAAAGAATGAATCCTTCTGGAACAAATGCTGATCCGTGAAGGGCAAAAGTCAAACATTACCTGAAAGTTGGGGTGCTCGTTTAGAGGACTCCCCAGGTGAACTGGGGCATCCACTGTGCAGCCTCCTTGGAGCTGAATGGAGATGCCATTCAGCAAGCCAGCTCTAAGGCCTGGGTTCGTGAGAGGCTCAAGCCCCCATCTCTCACGGCTCCTTTGGTTTTGAACCTGCAGGCTCCCACAAGCCCAGGCTGGGAAGCCCTTCTAGGGTCTGCATTCTCATCTCTGCCCACTTCCTCCTTCCTGCTGGGAGCACAGTCCCCCAACATATCCATCCTCAGGCTTCCTTCCAGAAAGGTGCCTATGACTCTGGGGTTGGCCTTCAGGATGGCAACGAGACAGAGGAACTAAGTACCAGCAGGGGTCCCTTCACCTTCACACACACACACACACACACACACACACACACACACACACACGTGTTGTGGCCCCAAAATAACCCAAGATGGGTCCCATCACAATACTGTTTGTATTAGCAGAGCGGAAACAACACCAGTATCCAAAAATAGGGACAGTATTAAATCATCAGAGTAGATCCATATGGGCAATATAAGTCATTTTCATATATATATATATATATATATATATATATATATATATATATATATATGGATTTTGAGACAGGGTTTCTCCATAGCTCTTTTGGTTCCTGTCCTGGAACTAGCTCTTGTACACCAGGCTGGCCTCGAACTCACAGAGATCCACCTGCCTCTGCCTCCCGAGTGCTGGGATTAAAGGCGTGCGCCACCACCGCCCGGCTCCTTTTTATATTTTTATTTCCTTTGTGTGTATGGGAATGAGGGTGTCATGGGTGCCACAACACACACACATATGTGTGTGTGTGTGTGTAGGTCAGAAGACAGCTTGCAAGAGTCAAGTGTCTCCTTCCACCAAAATGGGTCTCAGAATCAAACTTGGATCATCTGATTTTACCCGCTGAGTCATCTCCCACACCCTTAATAGAGATTTTTTTTAAAACACGGATTAGGGCCGGCAGACCCGATTCAGTGGGTGCAAAAAGCTCTTACCACCAAACCTGGAAACCAGAATCATCCTCAGGACCCGCACGTGCTGGTAGGACAGAGCCCGCTCCCTCAAGCTGTCCTCTGAAACTTCACACATGCATGGGTCACGTGCGCTGCGTCCGTGTGCGCATGCGTACACACATGCCTCAAATCAATGTGTAACTTTTTTTAATTAAAGGAAAAACCACAGGAGAGGTCCATAATGTGTTCACACACATACATGCAATTTTATCTCTGCTTTTAGCTGAGCCACAGGAGCGTGCTTAACTAGGAGAGGAGCTAATTTGCATGGGTGGCATTCTTTGCACTAATGCAGAGCCTGGTCCTCTGCAGATGAACTGGGCCCTGGCCTCTCCAAGGTCTCACTTGCAACAGTAAGAACAAAGAGCCGACTGGGGTAGTCTGGGCCACAGGGTCTCATCTGCAAAGGTCAGCTTTATGAAAACACTATGAGGCAGAATAACCAGATATCTCTCAGCGGGTGGTGTTTATAAAGTTTTTATTTTCCATTTTCTTAAAAATAACATTTGCTTTCCTTTATGCATGTGTAGAGTGAACTTGTTTCCCTAGGCTGAGTAATAGGCAGATAAAGACCACGGGAAGGTGCGGGGCCCCAGGTGGAGGCAGGTGGGTATGGGCGGGGCATGAGGGGATGTGGCGCAGAGGAAGGGGAGAGAGCGGGATCACCCACAGGACGCTTGAGTGCCCATCAACGCACACACGGGTCTAACACTTGTTCAATTTTTTTTTAAAGACATCTAAAATTACTGAGAGATACAATGTCAGCACTTAAATCTACAGACAGAACCCAAGCACTGGACCACAATTTTTAACTCTAAGCTCGGTTATTGCACATTAGACGGTTTAAGATGGACGCGGGCTGTGAAGCGGGATGCTCTGCCTGGGACTTGTGAGGGATTTCTTGAATCTCCTTTTGCAATCCCTGGTCCTCCTCTGGGACAATGGCAGGCCAGGAGGCCCAATATGACCCAGGTGTCAAAGATGGGCCCCTGGTTTTCTCCAAGGGCTGTGGGCTCAGGCTTTTGGTGCGATGATACCAAAAGACACCGCCCACCTACTTAGTGGTGAAGCCGGAAGCAGAGTTCAAGACAGGCCGAATAGGTGCCAACCCAAAGCAGGGGGGCTGGAGGAAGGAAGGACCTGTGCCCACCCATCACGTGTGGTCACAACCCCTGTGGGACACTGGGGGGATGTCAAGATGTCCCATGTCTCTCTCACCAACATTCTCCCTTGCAGAGCTCCCCAGGCTAAGCTCCATCCCCATCACTCCTGGGACCTCTGAGTGGTCTCTCAAGGCACGTTTATTCCCTCCGATCCCAACCTGCCCCACCCTGAACATCCTTCCCAGCACCCAGGGGCCCAAGGAGGCCCCCAGCTGGGCAGTTTCAGGGCCCCTGCAAGATGTGGCTCTGCGATAATTTGGTTGAACTCTTGTCAACATAGCCCTAACTCCGCTGCCTGCACCAAGGGAGTGAGAGCAGGGACTGAACCAGGAGGGGCTGGGCAGGCAGCTTAGTCAATGAGGAGGTCACAGGACTGACAGCCACCTAACTTGTGACCTTGTTCCTAAGGAAACCTGAAGCTTGCTTAACCAGAAGCCACCTGGGGATCATCAGCCCCATCAGGAACAGCTGCTCTGCCTACCTCTGTGGGGCTCCGTCTCAAAGGGGTGAAAAGCAGTATGGGGGCAATGGAGAAGGACAAGCTACAGGACCCCGGCAAGCCTGCAGCAGGCGAGTTCGACCCCTTCTGCTTTCTTCTGAACATATTTACAAAGTCAGATACACAGCCAGAAGACCCAGGGACACACAGAGCACAGCAAGCCCACCCCCCAGGAGGAGGGGGCAGAATGGAAGTAGAGGGTGCTTCTTCCTCTGTAACCCCATCCCCATCCCAGAGAGCCTAAAATCCTTCACAGCAACCCAGGAACATTCTGGAAATCCAGATGGGGCAGAGGAAGAATCAGACTCCAGCCTAGCGAGAGCGGGAAGTTTCAAGTAACTCCAGCCAGAGGAGGAGGAGAGGTGGGGTGTAGGAGGAGGATGGGGAGGAGGAGGAGAAGGAGGATGGGGAGAAGGAGAAGGAGGAAGAAGAGAAGAAGGAAGAGCAAAGACTGCTTCTGGAATGCAGAGGGCTGATGTGACTGAGCCAGGGACCAGAGGAAGGTGGCAGAGGCCTGAGGAAGGAAAGGAGGAGGAAGCGGGGGATGGGGTCAGGCGACACTGGTAGAGTCAGAACTGTGCTGTGGAAAGAGAAGCACTTTGCGGAACTTAGTGGCATTTCCGTATTTCTCCCAGGAGATGACAAAGAAGGTGGCCATTCCAAGGGTGGCAGAAAGAGATGGGAAGGATGAGGAGGAGGCTCTTCCCTAGAGTCCAACCAACACTCAGTGAATGCATCCAGCCAGTGCCCCAGGATGCTATGGAGAACCAGACTGGGGCCTTGTCCTAGAAGCCTTGGCACAAGAGCCCCAGGAGCTGCCCAGCCTCCCAGCACCCCAGCATACAGGTGGTCTCATCCTTAGCCATCAGAGTGGCCCCCAGATGTTCTCTCTCTCTCTCTCTCTCTCTCTCTCTCTCTCTCTCTCTCACACACACACACACACACACACACACACGCATACACACATGTGCATGTACCAAAAGGTATCAGAGGCCCAAGTACAGGTAAGAAATTCTTCATCAATATATATTAAGAAATTTCCATTGAAAAGGGAGAAATGGGAAACAATAAACATGCAGAACCCCATAGGGCATCTGGGTAAGAAGACCTCCCACTGGGCCTAGAGGTTTGGGGACATGGTGAGATAGGGCCTCAGAGCCTAGCTGCCCAATGCTTTCCCCTCTATGCATATATGCTGAAAGGCTTTAAATAGAGCGGGGAATGTAGTTCTGCTAGGGTGTCTTGGCTGTCTTGGGGACACTTGAGGCAGCGGAGACCCCGTGGTTGAGAGGACAGGGGCTTTGATGCCTCTCCTCCAGGACTATCTCAGGGTACAGGAAGTGGCGACTTCCCACTACTTCCTCACACAGGGTCTCAGGGACATGTCTTTCTATTGGTCTGGGCAAGAAGGGACCATTTCCTTTGAGGGTCGAGGAGGAGGTGGGCATACATATGCTGCTTTCTGGTCCTCCACTCCTTATACAAGGGGAACCCTACCCGGGGCACAGAGACAGCAGCAGAAAGACCTCAGAGCAGGCCGCGTCAAAGCTCGGCTGCATGATGACAGCCCCCGTTTGTCAAGAAAGCATCCTAGATCCCCACAGGGCAACAGGTGCTGAGTGGGTTAATCTGAAGTCAGGCATAGAGGATCCTCCCCTCCCTTCCTCACTGTCTCTGCCTGTTCTCCTGGGCTATCTGTGGTTTCTCGGGAATAGGTTAAGAGATGATCTACTAGGTGTATCCAGTCTTTGGACATTGACCATTGTCATCTACAAAGTTGACACTCAAGAACTCCTCAGTCGAGTTACCAAAAAACCGAACCAAACCAAACAAACAAAAACAACAAAGAAATTATGTCTTAGGTAGGTTTACAGTTTTGTGTTGGACCACACTGATAACTATCTTTAACCATACGCAGTCTAAGGACCATGGCTGGACATACCTGCAGCTAGACCTTCAAGATATCAGACAGGTCCACCTTGCTGTGTGTGGCGTCCTGCCTATTGTCACCAGAAGATGGCTGGGCTTTCGCACCAAATCAGCCTGATTTGGGGAGGGTGTCCAGCTTACAGCTTCCCTCTCTTCCTCTCTTTGACTCTAGAAGATGGGGGAATAAAGGCAGAAAGGAGCAGGGGAAGGTAACACTTGACTGAGCAGGGAGGAATACCAGGTGCTGGGCTGAGAGACAGAATCAGAGGTGTCTCATTTCATTGCTTTTGGCCTGTTACTGTGTACATATGTGTGGACCTGTGCGTTTAGAAATCAATAGTAAAGGAAAAGAAAAGAACTACAGGAAGGAAGGGGCCTTTGGGTGACTCACTGCCAGGAGCAGCATGGATCAAGGACACACGTCAGCACATCACACACGCACATGACATACATGCACACTCGTGCGCACACACACGCGCACACACGCGCGCACACACACACACACACCAGTCACACATGCCTCACTCTTCCCTCCAGTCCTCCCCTCTGGAGCCAGGGTCCTTCACACTGACTTCCGGATCCATTTGCTAAGTTGCCTGCTGTCGTCCAGGTTTCTTCTGGCCCGTCTCTCCGGCCGTCGGCACCCTGGCCTGCCGAGGCCCTTGAGGGCCATCTACCAGATGTAGCCTCCATCGTCTGCCTCACCGGCCTCACCCTCCTCCTCCTCGGCCTCCTCTCCTGCCTCTTCTGTCTCCTTTTCCTCCTCATCCTCCCAGCCGACGCCGCTTCCAAAGTCCCCTGAGAAACCCACGATGTCATCTGTTGGGGGAACAAGTGGAAGGTTGACAGGGAGCCCATTGTATCTTCTCTTCTCTCAGCTCGAGGTCCTGCCCCCATGTACACAAACCCCCAGGAGCAGGTTCTCAGGAGGCTTCCAGTGCCGCCAGCTCTTACCACAGTCAGGGTTCCCATGCATGCGTGTGCCCGTCAGCTCCAGGCCCAGCTGGTCCACGCACCAACAGTCACCACTGCTCTGGTCGCACTGCATCTTCCGGTAATAGCCGTCCTCATCACAGCTCGGGATGAAGACACCTGAGCGTTAGAACAGGAACCCTGAGGGGTCTTGTGTGTGTGCGGGGGCCCAGAGAACCTCAGAACCTGGCCAGCCTGGTACTGACACCCCGCCCCCAAGAAACCAGACACTCAGGGCTTGTTTCTTCCAGTACTACTGACAATCCCTGAGGGGCAGTTGAGGAGACTCTTGCCTACCAAGCCCATAAAACCCAGAAGGGTGCTTTCCTGTGTGGTCCTAGGCCTGGTCCTCCTATAGGTTCATCGTATGCCATAAAGGGCAACTGGAATCTCTGGGCCTCAAGGGAGCTCAGGGAAGCACCCCTGGCCTCTTCCTCTGTACCCCTCCTCACCTGGCTTCTTCTTGGCTGCCTCCTGGATCTGTATGCGCTCCAGTTCTGCCAGGCAGGGGGGCTCTGTAGAGAGAAGCAGTCTTAGGGTTGACCCATGGTGCTGAAAGCACCCCTAAACTTAGAAGCCATTGTAAGGGGTCTGCAAAATAAAACACCTGGACTCTCGGGTTTTATCTGACCACACCAGGGTGGTGGTGGTATGTAGGGGTCCCACTAAGATCCTCAATCCAGTGTAGGGCTCCGCTGGGTGAAAACTCCCAGTGTCTATAAGGGAGGCCTCTACAGCTTAAGACAAGCTAACGATCCCAAGAATCCCAGGGTTCTTTCACTAGGGATGTTGGCACTCATAGGACGAGCTTTTAAAAAATTCAGAAAAAAGCTTGTTGTGGTGGCACCTGCCTTTAACCACAACACTCTGGAGGGATAAGCAGGCAGATCTCTGTAAGTTCGAGGCCAGCCTGGTCTACATAGATAGGTCCAGGACAGCCAAGGCCAGATAGTGAAACCTTGTTTCAAAACAAAACAAAACAAAAACCACAAAACCCAAACCAAAAATCCTGTGGTAGTTTGAATAGGAATGGCCCCAGAGACTCATGTATTTGAATGGTTGGTCCATAGGGAGTGGCACTATTAGGAGGTGTGGCCTCGTTGGAGTAGGTGTGGCCTTGTTGAAGGTGTGTCACCTTGGAGGTCGACTTTGAGGTCTTAATGTGCTCAGGCTATGCTCAATGTGACTCACAGTCTCCTTCTGTTGCCTGTGGATTAGCCCTTCCACACATGCAGAAGGAATGGGTGAACATCAAGAGCCTGGGAGGGGACGTGCTGCAGCGGCACAGGCAGCAGGGGGAGTCAGCACACTGAAGACAGAAAAACTGCTCTTGGGGCCTTGCATCACCGAGGGATGCGTGACTCTCATAGCAGTGTGTACCCCGACTTCCTCAGTGTATGCTCGCCACAGCCTCTGAGTTAGATATGGTTATCTCCCAGAGCAGATGCAGGAAGTGAATCCACAAAGAAGTGGTCGTGTATTTGGAACCCCAAAGTAGCACATGATGGAGCCCTAGCCAAGTCTCGGCCTTCAGTGGCAGGTGCTTCTCATACAGCAATCATCAGGAAGGCAAGTACTGGGCCTCCTCCAGCGGCTGGCCAGGCAGCAAACTTGACCCTTTGGGAACAGTTTTTCTATCATTTGCCTCTTGGCCTAGGTGGTTTCTAAACACACCTCCGGCTCTGGCTCTGAGCATCCACCGCTAACAAATGTCACGCAGCAGGCGTGATGGTATGCCCTGTACTCCCAGCACTCAGGAGGCTAAGGCAAACAACAGGATGCCAAGTTCAAGGCCAGCCTGGGATAGAGAGTGATTTCTAAGCCAGCTTGGACCATATGATACACTGTCTCAAAAAGGATAAAGAAACACAAATAAAAGCCAAAGCAGGGTGTGGTGGTGTGTGCCTGAAATCCCAGCACTGGGGACTACAGGAAAGGTTGGTTTCAGATACATGGTGAATTCCAGAACGTTTACACAAGCAATAGCTTACGTAATCATTTGTTTGGGGCAAAGAGATGTGTCCATCAGAAGGGGAATCGCAGAAAAGCTGATGTGTCTTTGGCTCTGAGCCCTCACTCGCACCCTCTCCTCTCAGATTCTCCAAGGGGTCCCAAGGGCTTCACATAACTGTGTGTTTATCACGTGTATGTGAAGCATGTGTATATGTGTGTGTGTGTGTTCGTATATTTGAGAGGGCAGGCGTGTGCATGCCACATCACGCGTGTGAAAGTGAGAGGACGACCCTGTGCAGATAATTCCTTCCTCCACCTTTACATACGTCCTGGGGCTGGAGCTCGGTCATCAGAGCAAATGCTTTACCCCTGAACCAGCCCTTAGCCCCCACATTTATTTTTCTTTTCATGCTCTTATTTAAAGGTATCCAAAAGTGCACAAGCTTCAGGATCCACAAAATCCAGTCCACCCAGGAGCCTGCTCAGGGAGCGAGCTGAGTGTCGGCTGCCCTGGGTTCTAGTTGATGAGAGAAGCCCAGATAGATACAGCAAGGAGGTGGGCTGGGAAGGCTCTGGGCCTAAGCATGTGACCAAGAGGCAACTATTATGACTGCCGAAGAGAGGCTGGATCTGGGGCTCAACACCCCCCAAAAGGAAGTCAGTGCCAGAGGACCACAGGACCAGACTCACTCTCCCTCCAGAAGCAGAAGCACCACTCGGCGGTCGAGACACGGCCATCTTTGTAGGTATCGCAGGAGTTGAAGAAGGGGCGGATGCAGACCTCGTATTTGTCCAGGTTGATGGCAGCCAGTTCTGTCTGGTCCAAGAAGAGGTCTCCACTGGTGTCCAGCTTGGAGAACATCCAACCGATGGAGTCCTTGCAGCTGGCCCCCAGGTTCTTGTCCAGCCCTGGGAAGGAGACTGGAGTTCAGGTATGCTCTGCTGCCTGTCATCCATCTTGCTACATCTTTCTCAGCCCCAGACCTCTGTTCAGACTCAGGTTAACCTGAAACCTAGCCTTGGGGTACAGAAAATAAAGAACAGCCAAAGGTCTTTGCCTCTTACCCCTACATACTGAACTGTACCTGAACCATGTAAGTCCATTTTACAAGTCTGTCAGAATACATTTCTTCAGTACTGGGGATCAAATCCAAGGCTGCAACCATGCTCAGCAGGTCCAGAAAAATCTTCCCTTTCCCTTGGCTATCCCACTGTCAGGAACTAAACTCCTGCACCCACATCTTATCATGGCTGAAGCCAACCTCGCTTCTTCCAGGTGAAGCTCTTTGGGGGTTCACACCATAGGCTCGGGATCTGATGAGAAGGGGCACACCTGTTCACACCCGTCTGCAGGGCCCCTTCCTGTCTCCCTGACCCCACCCCACCCCAGACAGAGCATTGGTCCCCCATGCTACCTGCGGGGCTGGCTGCACTGTTGGCTGAGCCGTTCTGCTTGGAGTTCTCACGAAGGAGCTGGAACCAGTCACGGAGTCGATCCCCGAGGTCGGCCAGGTCCTGCCCTGTGCAGGTCTCTGCGGTGTGGAACAGAGCAGAGGGTTCAAGGAGGGACAGGGTGAAAGCAGCAGCCCTGGAGGCTGGGCAGTGTTCAGGGGAGCAGGAGAAGGGGAAGGGGCTTCCTCTCCTCCCATCTCCCAGCCCCCTCCCCTTCCTGTTTCCCCTCCCTCCCATTCAAAGTCTAACCAGACTCCTCTCCTACTTCCCAGAGACCCTGGGAAGAAAAAAGGGACAAAGCCCCAGTGTCCTGCTCTATGTTACCAGGACCCCAAATCCCACAGGTTCCAACGCCTTTCCCTGTTATGACCAATTGTTCCTTCCCAATCTGCAGACTATCCTCCAGTCCTGAAGGGCGTCCAGGTCACCTAGCTAGGCCCAATGCCCTGGGCCTGGCTATGGCCATCCACCCT
The DNA here is from genome assembly GCF_037038515.1 of Microtus pennsylvanicus. Lineage (NCBI taxonomy): Eukaryota > Metazoa > Chordata > Mammalia > Rodentia > Cricetidae > Microtus > Microtus pennsylvanicus. Next base: position 23,672,485 of record NC_134585.1, read on the forward strand.
GATTACCTGACTTGCCGTCGGTGGTAGACATAGTAGCCTGCTCCGTGGGGCAGGGACAAGGCCCCTCACATTTCACTGCCAGCTGCTTGCTGCTCAGGCATGCCTGCTGCTCCAGTTTACACTGCACAAGAGAGCACAGGCTAGGAGATGGGGGCTCAGCTGTGGGTCCTGCAGCCAGGGGCCCTGAGGGTTTCTATCACTCCAGAAGGAAGGACGGTGGGTTTTGTGCTTCATGCAAGGCCGAGGGAGGCTCAGGGCTGTGCCCAGGGCCAAGAGCTTTAGGTGGAAGCCAGACCTCCTAGACCCTTTCTGGCAGCTTCCTGCCCACAAGGCACCTTGTCCTCTCATGTGGGATACAGCTTCTTCCGCATCCCCATCTGCCCCCCTCTTTTTCTCCTTCCCGTCTTCCTCCCACTCCTCTCTCCTGTTGCTTCTAGCTTCTCTGTGAGCTCCATGGTTCCTACACACAGTCTCATACCTATTCTCTCTCCTCGTCCTTCCCCACCCCACTCTGTTACCACAATCCCCTCGGCACGGAACTCTTACCTCTACACCTTATGCCAACCCAAAGGCTCTCCCCAGGCCTGGGGAGAGGATAGGGTTAAAGCATTTGTCACAAAAGCATGGACGCCTGAATTTAGATCCCCAGAAATCACGTAGGCATGGGAACCCATCTGTAAGTCCAGCCTCAGAAGGCAGAAACAGGGAATTCCACTGGGACGATCTGGCTAACAAGACTAGCAGTCACGGGACTTTCGTTTAACTGAGAAACCCTAACCCAATGACTGAGAACCATCGAAAAGAAATCCCAACATCAACTTGAGCATACACACACACACACACACACACACACACACACACACACACACACACACACACAAACACATACAGTGGGGGGATATAAAAAGGAAAAAGGGGGGGATCTCAAGTCAACGCCAGCTAAGCAGCCCTAGCTTCTCACTTCTAGAAACTAGCCAGTGCCTATGCTTCCCTGGAACTCTTAAGTTTGTAAAAGTGCCTCCACAAATATCGTCTCATAATTCCAAAAATTCTCAAAATTTTCTGTTTGCTCCCAAGGTTCTTCCCTATGCCTTCTGATGAAGACTATGCCCATATTGCCCCCTGCTGGCTGGTGAGCATCAGGCTCTCAGCATGGAAGTCCTTTCTCCCCGAAAAACAGACCCTCTGAGCTCCCTCAGTGTGTCCAGTGGCTTACTCCACGTGTGTTACCTGCCCGAACATCCCTTCATGACTCTTCCCTGCCCTCCAGCTGCCCAAAGTCAGATCACCATGGCCAGGGCTGAAGGGCTGCCCTGAACACACTGACCCAGCCCTATAGCAATCCTCGGAACTCCTCAGGAGGTCAGTCAGTGGTCCTTCTGTTCCTTGTGGCACTGGGGACACCCCACCTCCACCTCACACACGACCAAGGCTCCTCACCACCGAACTGTAGGTATGGCCATCAGAGCCACAGACTGACGCGAGCTGGGCCATGTGACAGGGCTTGCAGGTGGAGTCTTTGTTTCCATGGAGTTTCAGAGCCGGCTGTTTGATCCTGTGAGAATGAATGGGGAAGATGTGGGGATGGAGGTAGAGAGAAGAGAGCTGGCAGAAGGTGCAAGAGACCCTTTCTGACAAGACCCCAGCCCTGCGACCTACAGGAGATCACTCGCCCACCCTGCCCGTCCTCTCCCATCACCCCTCCATCAGAGCCATCTCCTAAGAATGGACCAACTGGGCAGAACATGGACCCTAGCTTGGCCTTTTTCAGAGAGCAGAGAGAGGTCTGATTGCAAGAGGGAGCAACAAGTGGAGGTCATGGGCCACATCTGGCCCATCCAGTCATTTTGTCTAACCACCAAATGGTTACTGTTGTGTTTCTCATTAACATTTGCAAAATGGGAGAGTTGACATAGCCCCCCAAAAGGTCCCTCAACGTCTCCCCCATAGGCCTCAGAAACTAGTCTTCAGTACGTCGTGAAATCCCCACGTGTCCAAACAGGAGATTTCGGGTTGTCTGGTCTACTTTGTCTTAGACACAGGACACCTTGGTCAGGGAGGAGCTGTGACTCCCTAGGTCCTGTGTTTGGTGAGATGTGGCTCTCTCTTCCTCTCATTCTCTCTTTCTCTCTCTCCTCTCTTTCCTTCCCTCCTCCCCATTTCAATTCATTTATGGAAAGCCAGTTGCCCTAAGGTGAGGCTGAAGGTAGCCAAACCTCCCTATGGGTTTTCCAGTGACTATGAACTCCCACCTCCCAACAACAGCCAGGAGCCAAGAGGGAGGGGGACACTCCAACTCCAGCTTTCCCTGCATTGTCATGGAACTCCGAAGTTCAAACTTTCTCAAATATCCTCCCTCCCCTCTGTCCTCTGACACCAAAACAAAACCAAAGAATCTTTCAAGGTGAGAATCTGTTTCCTCCCGGGTTTTTTCATCTTCTCCCAGAGACCATGTCTTCCTGCCCAAATTGTCCCCTGCTTGCTGGTGACCGTCAAGGCCTCAGAAGGAATTGTCATCATCTTTGACCACAGACCCTGAGCCAGAGCCAACCAAACCAATAGAACCAAACTTGGGTGGAAGTCCTGACCCTGAGAAACAATCTGATCATGTGATCTTGTGAGCCACTAAATGGTGTTTTCCAGCAGTAGCTGCCTACTAAGACAGGAGGGGGGCTCTTGGCTCGGGTCACTCACCTGTGCTCCAGTTTCTTGCGGCTGATGCACATGGCCCTCTGGTAGCCTTGGGCGACGCACACCTTGTGCCGACTGCACTTGACCTTCTGACAGGGGTCCTTGGTGGTGTCCAGGGCTGTGGGGACACAAGGTCGGGACACTGACCACCTAGGAGAACCCAGGACTCCCAGCCCCACTGCAGACCCCAGAGGTCCCTCTCTCCAGCAGCCCTCGGTAACTTCCGAGTCCTGTGCCCCAGGTGCCTGGCTGTTGGAAGAAGCCCAAGGCAGAGTCCCACGGGTGTCAGACTCCTCCCACACACAGCTGGGAAGGACATGCTACCTTCATCTCCTTGCTGATTGTCCTCCCAGCTCTTGATGTAGTCATCCTAGGAAAAGATAGAGGGATGGGGAGAAAGGAAGGGCCTGATCACATTTTGGGGCTAAGGCTCAACTGCAGGGAGCAGGATGAGAGAGGCCTGGGCCACTATTTCCACATGATAACTCCACTTGCCCACCCAGATGCTGCCCAGAGCTTCCCCACACTGGATACACTGGATACCCTAGAACCCCTTCCAGTCTCTCCCACACCTCTCTTCTCCCCACATGGGAGCTGGCAGGGGAAGAGAAAAGAGTCGGGGTGAAGCCTGGGTTATACTCACTTCTACTTCCTGGAGACAGGATGCCACGGAATCCACAGGAAATGAGCAGGGGAGAGAGAGAGAAAGGAGGGACTTCATTGTGAGGCCCACCCTCAGACCATGAGCCCCAAGACATCCCTGACCTCCTTTGGTTGTGTCTCTAGGCCCAATCCCCCAGCAACATCATTTGGAGACCAGTATTCCCATATCTTCACCCCAGAAAACTTGCGCAACGGAAGCTGTAAGGTCAGGCCCGTGGTTTTGAAAGGGTGCCGCAAACCCCAGTCCAACGCTGGTCCTGCCATCAAGGCAGATGTCTAAGAGGGCTGTGCTGCCTGGGAATGGTGTTGCTCGTGCCTCTGCCCTGGGTGTCTGGAAGACATCACCCAGTTTCTCCCGTAAGCCCCTTCTTTGGCAGGCACCCTGTTGCCACCTGCCCACCCTGTGAGGGAGGTGTGAGGAAGAGGCCTCTCTTCCAAGCTGTAGGAAAGCTGGCAGAACCCAGATGGTGCACACTAGGAAGGGGACAACAGCACTGGTGGTGATGGCTTCCCTGATTATCAGGGACCAGGGACCCTGAAAAGTCCTTCCAGGTCACGTGAGTCGGCCCTTCCTGGACAGAAGGAACAAGGACATTCAGAGACTGGCAATTAGTGGATTCAGGTCACATGTTCACTGAACCAGAGATTGCCCAGCATAGCCCCCTCTTCCCAGTACATCATGGGGTCTCTGAGACCATAGGCCCTTGGAGACCTTCCAATTCTGTTCTAGCCCATGGCCTGAGGCCCCCCACCCAGCCAGCGGCAGAAAGCTTCCCATCCACCTCCCTTAGCTTCCTCCCTTTGCCCTTTGGGATAGAGACACTTATTGAAAGCCATCAAACTGCTTCCAGGGTATCTGGAAGAAACTCTTGCCAGGCAGGTAGGAGCAGCTTTAGGAGGACATTAGTGTTGAGAGCCAGCCACCAGCCTCCTGCATGGCACACTGGTGAGAAACCACATAGAGCCAACTGCAAACTCTCTTTATCTTTGCCATGCCTCTGTCGGAGATGTGCGAAGATGGCAGTGACATGGGCTGGCGTGTAGCTGTTATGGCCAGAAGAAGACGGCATGGGGCTCGGGTATCAGAGGGACCACAATGAAGAGATATCCATGAGGGCTTTGGAAGCCTCCTCTGGAAACTGGCAGGCAGCAGGACCGCAGGGATAAAGGCCCCCAAGGCAGAGCCCAGACGGCGACGGTCAAAATGGGAATGGGCCATTCATTCAGTCCTACCTAGATGCATATGTGTATGCCTAGGGGCGTGGTGGTGGTGGTGGTGGTGGTGTGTGTGTGTGTGTGTGTGTTGTATGCAGTCATGTGTGCACATGTATGCTCCTCACTTGTATGGCTTTGCACATAAGCATACAGATGTGCAGCACATGATCATGGGGCACTTAAGGCCATCCTCCTCCAGTGCCAGATGGCCTATACCAGAAATGAAGTAGCAGACCCCACTTCTGAGAACAGCCTCCAGTTTTCACACTCAGCCTTCCTGCCTCTTCCGTAGATAGGGAAGGTATTAAGAGATGGGTGGGAGAGGCGGGAGGGGCCCGAGAGGAACAGACTCCCTGGGAGGAAGGGTCTAGCTCTTAGGATGCCTCTGCCTGCCTCTCTAGCTCTCTGTGTCTCTCCCACCTGGCCTCTCCGCTACCCCTTAGCTCTCCTCACCCTGGGCCCCATAACATGCCCGATCTGTCAAGTGTCTTGGCTCAGGGTCAGCACTTGGGCTCGGGGTCAGACAGGAGAAAGGTCAGCAGGGCCCACTGCTTAGGGCTTGCTCTGGAGGCCACAGGACAAATGCCACCTGGCCTTTTGCTGGGACCAAAGGAGGACAATTCGTTCAGTTCTAGCCTTTTTCCAACAGCATCTCGGGGGCAGGAATCCTCTACCAGATCCTCCTTTATTAAAGATGGAAAATGGGATGAGAATGGCCAAGTAACTGAGGCCAGCCAGGATTACCAGGCCTGAGGCAGAAGTAGGAACCAGCCTCTTTCAGAGGGAGGGGGTGTCTCCTGTCGCTCTCATTCTGTCCTGGGAAGGGAGTGGGGATCTGGTTATGATGTGGGAGAGGGGAGGCATGGTGTCTCACATCTATAATTCCAGCAGTCAGGAGCTGAGGCAGGAGGATATCCAGTTCAAGGGTAGCCTGGCTACCTACTGAGATCCTGTTTCAAACGCAGAGGATGCTGTGATTGCCTGGGATTTGGGAAGCAGGTGTGGGAAGGCTGTCCTTGACCATCAAGATCTGTGCTTTCAACCCCCACCCGCTCCAGTGCTGGAGTGGGCAGAGCCTGAGGTAATCTATGTTATCCTATGACCCTTCCACTCGGGGACACCCCCTGAAGGCTTTGGAGCCCGTTCATAGTCTTCCGCTGAAACCCACTACAGCTAGACTATAGGTAGAATCCTTGGGCCTCCGTACAAAGTGACTTTTTAAAGCTTAAGGCCAAAAAGGTCTGATTTGAAACTCAAGTGATGGTGGGGAGGGCTTTTAAGAATCCACCGATGCCATGCCCCACCCCAAGGAGAGGGTAGCCTCCATGCTGACAGAGGACAGAGAGGAACAGAGGAGGCCCTTCTGGATAGGGGTGACATTCCAGAATCCAGCTAAGTCCTGTAGCCCCCGCTGCCATGCATAGCTGGGGAGGGGCTGGATCCCTTGCATCTCAGCCCCTCACTCCTGCGAGAGTAGAAGCAAGCAGCCAGGGTGAGGTGAACAGGAGGCCCTGCAGTTACCCAGGGTCCCAGCTTTCCCTTGCTGGTGCCCAAGGCACACTCCTGGCCTCTCTCAGAGGAACAGCCCTCACATCAACAAGAAACTCAGATTTAGGTGAGGACAGAGCTGAAAGATGAGGGCCCTTGAAAGCCGAGGAGAGAGGAGGCATTGATGGAGAACCGAGTTCAGTGGGAATGGGAGAAGAATCGCTCACCATAGGGGTCACAGGGAGAGGTGACAAAGGCATTTTGCCGGCAGCATGTGAATGGTCGTTCTAGGGTAGGTAGGACTGGGGAAACACTGAGGTCAGATGGGGGTGGCCAGCACCATCTACAAGCTGATGAAGGTGATAATGGTTCACTGGGAATTTACACCCTTCCCGCCGTGTATCTATTTATGGTACCCAAGTGGGCTTATTAGATAGAGGCTGTGAGAAATGATCAGATGAGAGCACCTGGGGAAAGGATGCCCTATGGCTCTGCCTCAATCCATCCTCACTTGACAGGGTTTTGTGAGCCTCCAGAAGGTTCATCTTTTCGTCTATGTCTGGCCACCTAGTCCAGCATCCGTCTCTCAGCTGACCATGGCTTTGCACAGCTGCCCCTCCCACTTGGCACATGTGTTTATGTCTGACCCCGGCCCAGCTAGCTGTCTGCTGCAACCCAGCCTCGGCATCATCTCCCCCATCTTTGTCTTATCCTACCTGGGAGAATCAAGTGTTGCTCTGGTGACACCCAGCGGGGTTACTGTTTCTGCTTCCCTGGCTTATTTACACAGCCAATTCCTTAAGGGGAAACACCACATAAAGTTCAACATTCCCTGCCCAGCACCCAGTACACGGTAGTAGTGCTCGTAACAATAGCTAATGTCTTCACATCGAGTACCACTGGGGAAGCATTATGCTAACGACTTTCTACTCGCTGCCTTGTTTATTCTTCATGGAAACCCTAAGAGAAACTTACTGTTGCTATCTCAGTTTCTCAAGTGACAGAACTGAAGTTCAGTGAGGTTAAGTGACTTATAAAGGATCTCACAGCAATTGCATGACAGAATACTGGTCCCAAATCCCACATCCCTAAACAGCACACCATAAATGTGAACGGATAAAGGCCTAGGTCGGGTAGAACCAGGAAGTCCCATCCCAGGACTTATGTAGTTTCTCCGACCGTGTCAACAGACTTTAAGAAGTATGGAAGCCAGGAGGGGAGAACTGGCATTGGAGGAGGGCAGATTTCGGGGAAGTAGGAGACTCTTTACTCCAGGCTCTTTCCAGAAATCCCTTCATCCGCCCCTGGTTTTGCAGGTTTGGAGCTAACCCATCTCCTGCTTTGATCTCTGCAGCTCAGCTCGGTTGCCATGGAGACAGGCCCACTGCGCCAAGCTGGGGAAGCGATGAAGTGCGCAGGCCTAGTGGGCTTAGGGGGCACATGCTGGGTATTTTGGAAGCTGTTTACTTCCTGTCATTTTAATTAGCACCCGAATCGCCAGCTCACTTCACAGCTTGAATTAACCCAATCACTTCCGTTTGCTGGGGGTAGTGGAAGAGGGAGGGAATCCAACCGAGAAACGCCCTCCAAGACCCCGACTCTGCAGCAGCGTGGTGAGGAAACTGACCACTTACCCCGAAGCCAAGCCTGGAGTCAGGGTGCTGGCTTCCTGCTCAGCCTTACCCCTGGACGACAGGCAAGGGTCTCACCTACCCAAGACAACAGACTTGACTTCCTTATTCAGGAAAGAGGGATGAGCCCTCGCCACTCGCTGCAATGCTCAGAGCCAAGATGGAGGGAACCGGGGATAAATGTCACGCTTTGCAGGTGAGGTACCGACTAGGACCACAGAAGCCAGGCTCTCTGCATTTGCTTGGCAGCATGAGGACAGAGTTGGCTACAAGGGGCCACAGATTCAGACTTCTGCCATCATTTGTCAATGAGGAGACTGTCAGCACATCCACAGGGGAGAAGCATGCCGTCAAGAGACTGTCACTAACCTCAGCTTCTGTAATTCTGCTTTGGCATTTTTTTTTTCTTCTGAAAAATCAAGACTCTCTAAAAATTTCAGTGAGCCAGGTCTCACCTAAGCTCCAAGAGGTCTGGTATTTGGCAATCATTTCAGTTCATTCCAGAATCCACATAACTGGGGCAGGAATGTCCTACTCCCCTGGGAAAGGCCCGGAGTTGGGGAACCTTATACGGTACCTTCTCTTGTCATTCCCAAGATACACCCACAGCCACAGCCACAAAAACTGACCCCTTACCCCGACACCAAGCCTGGAGTCAAGGTGCTGGCTTCCAGGTGAGGAAGGGACGGGTTGGAATGCCTGGCACGGCCTCTGTCTCAGTGAAAGGGAGGGCTGGCCAGGGTGAGGCCATCACAAACACCTGCTTTTCTCTCACAGGGCTGTGCCCACTGTGTGAGGCCTGGACAAACAGACAGAGACAGGAATCTGGGAGACACCGCCCCCCCACCTCTTTTCCCCTCTCAGGAATTTCCTCTAAAGGTAAAAATGTGCTTCTCGTTGCTCCCTGCATGCCAGGAGCCTGGCTCAGACTCAGGTATGCTTGCACCAACGCCCCTGCCAATGCCAGACCAGGCCAGAGCGACCAGGTCACCTTCCGTGACTCTGAGGATCTGTGTTACCACCCTAGTCCTTGGATCCTATACCTGGCAGTGGTGATGGGCATGGGCTCCCTTCTGAACGGTCTCAGGGCCTTGGTTTCCCTACTGGACCCCCGAGGATGAATCAAGGTGCCAAGACCGCTGAGGACTCCAGCCATGAGCTGAGGAACATGGGCCAGTGTGGAAGAACATTAGACCACAAGAGCACAGAGAGTCTTGGGTACCTAGCCTTTGGGGCCGCTTTCTTCATAGATAATCTGTAGGGACTGAACACTGGTTGAGGCCCCGGCGATCTGTCTTCCCAATCTTTCAAATAAAGAAAGGAGAACAGAAAGGGGTGGAGGGAGGCAGAGTAATCCCAGCCTCTCCACCATGTCCCCAGGCCAGTGCCAAGGAGCCAGGGGGCAGGAAAGGTGGGCACCTGCCTTCAGCCAGGCACAGACACAAAGGCCCCCTTTCCTCACATCCTCATCACTGAAAAATAAATCACCCAGCCCAGGGCCCTTTCCTCGCCTCACCCTCTGGCCTGAGCCCACGGAGCTGGAGCTGGCAAGTCAGTAGGGATTTAGAGGTTGGCGGGAAGGGGTGGGACCCTTCCTGGCCAGCACACTTTCCACTGTGGGAACACATCTGTGGGGCATCTAAAGCACTGAACAGTACTGGGGGGGTTGGGTGTGCCCAAGGCAATCTCCAGATCCTGCCCCGAGGGGCTTATGGTTACGGGAGGAAAGTGACAAACACATTAACTGCTCCAGCGGGAGGGCCCTTGAGATCCAAAGCAATAGTGCTTCCCCGAGGCAGCGCCCACAAGTGCCAAATGAACCTGCAGCCAATGAACAGCGAGGGGGGGGGATGTCTAGTCCTGCAATAGGAGGGCTGATGGTATTCTTGGGCAGGGAGGGGGTGCTGCCAGACCCTAGCTCACCCCAGAACCACAGCTGAACCCACATCTGCTCAGCAAAGTTGGGCACGGTGACATTTAAACTCTGCATCCTAACTGCGCTCCTATAATCCCATCCCTCAGGAGGATGAGGTAGAAGGATCAGTTCAAGGTCAGCTTTGGCTGTGTGGCGAGTTTGAATCTAACCTAGCATGCGCTATACACTGACTTCAAAAAAACAAACTAACTAAACTATGCATCCAGGCCTAGGCCTACACCTACGTGTTCCCCATCCACAGTCCCTCGTGGCTCCAGGGAGAGAGAGAAAAAAAGACTATGTTACAGGCTACATGTCTGGGGTCTGCCCCCACTCCAAACTCATATACATGTGGGGAGGTATCAGGTCAGGTGACAACCTTAGGAAGTAACTAGGTTTAGATGGGGTCATCAGGACAGAACACTTAACGGCGCGATCAGAGTCCACATAGGGAAAGAACAAAAGGGCCAAGGGAGAGAGCACGGACTGTTCTTCCAGAGGACCTCGGTTCCATTTCCCACACCCCCGTGAGGGCTCATGGCTATCTGGAACTCCAGTTCCAAGCACACACATGGCACATTTATATCTTAAATGCAGGTAAAACACCCGCACCCTTAAGATAGCATAAACGTTTTTTTAAAGAAGAGGGAAGGACTGGTGCTCAGTCTCATGAGGACAGGACCAGGAGGCCACCAGCACCACAAGGAAGCCCTTGCCAGACAGTGCACACTACACCTTCATCTCTGACCTCCTGCCTTCCGGACTATACGAGGTAAAGCCTTGCTGCTGGTGTGTGCCCATCTATGACACCTGCAGCAGACAGCAGAGAAGCTGGGCACCTTTAATCCCAGCACTTGGGAGGCCGAGGCAGGAGGATCTCTGTGAGTTCAAGGCCAGCCTGGTTTACAAAGTGAGCTCCTGGACAACCAGGGCTGCATAGGAAGAAATAATGGAGAGGGCTGGTGTGCTGAGCTGCCAGAAAGCCTATTCCTCGGGAGGAAAAGCCTTTCCTTGAACTCAAAGACTCTCCGCCCCATCAGGGGCCAGGGGTGGGAATGCTCCCGTGCCCCATGCCTGGGTCATGGAATGTTCAGAGATTAGTGGATCATTCCCATTAGTCTGTGCATTAAGCCAATGAGAAGATCAAGGTTCAAGAAAGGAAAATAGTTGTCTCAGGGCCACATAGATAATCCATCTACCCAGCAGGAAGATAAAGAGAGCGAGCACTCTGCCTGGGCCCTTGGGACCTGAGGCAGGACAGAGCTCTCCTGTTCTCTAGACGGCTCTGACCTCATGAAGAGAGAAGTGGCATGGGCTATCTGTCTCCCTGACAACGGCTGGGAGTCAAGAGGAGCAGCCTGCAGCTTCATGGAGCAGCAAGCCTTTTCTCTTCCTCTCTTCCCAGGTCCGGCGTCCTGCTGGCCTCTCAAACCCATCAACATGCTGCCCTGTTCTGGAGATGCCAACCGGTGAGAGGAGAGTCAGAAATCAGAGTGGAGGAGGAAGCCGGTGAAGGACCTGGCCTGCTCCCAACCCAAATTATAGAATCCCTTCTGACCCACTTTTGGGTTCTCACAAACCCACACCTCCTCACAACGTATGCACAGATTGTCCCTACGCTCACATTGGAGGTTGGAAGCAGGAGGGGACAGTCATCCGGGAACCCTTTGCGGGTTTTCCATGTTACTAGCCTATCGGCATGCACAAAGACACGAGAGTAGGACACGGTCACCAGATAAAAGCCCCGAACCCCTGCTCTGCATCATCATGGAACCCCAGATGCACACACCCAGATTCATAGCAGACGAGGGAACTAATCAAGCCCCTGTACCGCTCCTGACATGAAGAATAAGACAGGTTGTGGACCAGCTCCAAAGACAGTTTCTGTATGGCCAGGGGTGGCCTGCAAGGGATGCCCTCCCTCCTGGGGCAGGAAGTGCACGTTCATGCCAGCCTCCCAATCTGAAACCGAGGTTCAGAAGGCTGGTATGATGAGCTTGGTGTCCTGTGGGAAGAACCTGAGCCCAGGCCAAACTGTCCTCAAACTCTGCACTCCCTGTTGGTGGTTGGCTGCTGACAACACCGGGTCTTTGTCATTCTTCCAAGGAGATGCTGTTCCTTCCTGGGACAGCCTTGGAAGCTGATAAGACACTAGCTGGGGGACTCTTGGTTCATTATAGCTGACCCTCCCTCCCCCATTCAGTGAAGATGAGGCATGTCAGTCATCCCGGAAGCAAAGCTGAATTACATGACCTGGATCTAAATCCAACTTCTAGAATTGGGGATGTGGTTCAGCCGGTACAGGGCTCGCCTCGTGTGCACATAGCCCTGAGTTCAATTCCCAGCACTAAAGAAACTGGGCGTGGTGGGTGGTGTGTGCCTGTACTCCCTTACCTGGGATACTGAGCCTGTCTCAAGGGAAAAATAAAATCCCAGGCCTGCCATTTCCTAGCCGTGGATCCCCAAATAAGTCACTCGATGTCTCTGTGCCTCCGTTTCTTTGACCACACAAGGGTAGATGACCAAGGGACAACTGTCTCCTGGGTTGCGGAGAGGCGCGAGAGACAATGCATATCAGGAAGGCTCACTGCCATTGTCAGCTCAACATGGATTAGCAGTGTGCCTCTGGGTGCCAAGCACTACGTTCAGCCCTCACAAATATAATTAAAAATTAATGGAAGTGGAGTGCAAAGCAGAGAAGAGCCAAGAAGAAAGAGAACAATCCGTTCTTCCCAGCCAGGCTCTTTGGAGCCAGCCCTGGAGAGGCCCTGTAATGGCCTTCTCCTCTCAAGTGCCCGTATCCACGAGACCCATAGACAAGTCTGACCCAGCTCTGCAGAGAGTGAATTTGGACATGGGAACACTGATGAGCAGGGCTCATGAGAAGCATAAGACTGCACCGGGCAGAGGACTTTCAAGCCATGGAGTCTAGCTTAGCCCACTAGCTTTCTAGCTATTCCCTCATGAGTCCACTCCTCCCCAGAAGAAGAGCAGTGGCATTAGAAAAGACCTATGGGCCCAGGATAGGAGAGCCCTGTGCCCATTGGAAGGGAGGAAGATTACTCTGCTAACAAAGCCTGCCTCTCTGATTGTCTTAGTGCTCACACAGAGAGCAATAATCTAAAGGCCCTCCTCGACCGAGTCAATTCTGGACATCCAAGCAACACCCCAGAGCCTCACCCTCCTCTGGCCTCTCTGACATGATCTCCTCCATCTTCCCAGTTCGTCTGTCAACTGTTCAATGAGACAGCCCCTCATCCGTGTTACTGACGTTTCCTGAGAGGGGTCTTGTTCTCTGAGAACAGCCCTCTTTCTTGCTTGCCTCTCTCTCAGCCAAAACCAGTGGCCCTGGGCCATCTGTGATCACTTATGAACCAGGGTCAAGCTCAACCTGGCAATCTCTTAGAGACTCCCCCCAACCACCAAAAAAAATCCCTTTTCTTTCATGAAGAGCTGATGTTTTCATATTTTTCAGAGCAGCCAACCCGATGAAGATGGATATAAAGATCTGGGTTACAGTGTCTCTCTCACTGGGGGCTCCAGCCCTTACGGTGGGATGGGAAGTGTGTGCAGGCAGGGCTGGCAAAGCCTCTGAGTGCAGTCTGTGCGCCACCTAACTCCAGGAGGCGCCATTCGCAAGGTGGCATGGCTACAGTTATGCAAGGCAGCGACTCCGAGCTAGCAGCCCCCTTTTTGCCTTTCAGTGGAAGCTGCCAACGGATTCCCACAAGGCCACGCCCTCTCCCTCATCCTTTCTGTCCTACTTCTTTCTCTGACCCCATCCTCCGGCAGCCAGGGCTCCCCAGAATGGGGCTTTAGAGAAAAACCCGCGTTTCCAAAGCACAAACACCCCCTCTCCACCAGCAATGCAGGCTCTAGGAATCCTGCAGGGGCTGGTCCTGCAATTTTAATGCTAGTGCCTTTCTTCTGATGGGGGAGGTAGCGCCAATACAGGCAGACAGGTGGGCAGCCCTGAGCTGGGGGTCAAGCTAGTCAAGCATTTATTGGCAGCCACTGTGTTGGCTGCTGGAAGCAGGCGGATGGAGAGAAGGGAAAGGACTCTTTTTATTTTTAAACCCTCACTGTTCTGATTAAGCGTTTCTTTTTCTCTCTGACCTTCACTAGTCCCAGGCAGATCAAAGAGCCAGAGAGTCAGAGGGAGGCTTGGACCAGTGACACATGGATTCCTTCCGGAAGGACCAGCTTGCTGCTACCCCCTCATTGCTGGACTGCAGACCGTGACAGGAGACTGCGCTAATCTGGGCTGGTCCTGCAGGTGCCTGGAAAAGGCTTTGCTGGGCCACAGGCTCTCTACAATGGTGGGGGAAAGATGGAAATCATGGCCCACTATGTGGTCCAGGAGCCGGATGCAGTTGGTTGTTCCTTCCCTCTACAAATGAAAACATGTCAGTTTGACTTTGAAAACAAAAAGCATCCGAATCTCTGCCTCTTCTCGTAGTGTGGCTGGGTGCCCTACGTGTGTTTAAAAAATAATGTCTAGACAGATACTCCAAGCCGGTTCCAAAAAGAAAAACTGTAAATACCAGTTCTACATGCTCTGACGGAATGAGTTCCCGGGCTCCCCCAGGCTTCTGGGTCACTGGGCATCTGTTTTCTCGGTAAGGACCCACAGCATGCCGTATCAGTAACGCACCTTACAATATTAAAATAAAATCTTTATTCTGAACCAGGATTAAACTGCTGAATAGAAAAATAAATTATCTAAGGAACTTGTGGATGTTCGAAGTTTAAGAAGTGAGGGCAGTCATGGTGTGACTTGTCTTGTACTGGGTGGGTAGGATGAGAGAATCTGGGGAATGCTTTAGGAGGTCGGGGAGTCAGCTAGCGCCACATCGAGGGGCTCTCTACATCTCCCCCTCCCCTCATCGGCTTCTGAGGTGCCCAGGGAGCAGCCACGCCCTCCCTTCCTCACCCCTGCCCACGCCACCATCTGCGAGGCGCGGCTGCGGCCGCCCTGCGGGAAGGAACGCGCCTCCTATTCCCTCCCTGATCTACAGGTGCGGGTAAACAGAGCTGCGGCGCCGGCCGGTCCGCAGCCTCCTCCCCACCCCCGCCCGCAAAGCTCGGCCCAAGGTTAAGTCTAAATGTGGTGGGCGCCCTCCAGGGCCCCCCAACCCAGCACCTGAGGCTCTTGCTTCTGCTTCTCAAGCCCTCTGGACTAAGGATGGGTCCCCTGGGTTTCTAGCCTTGCTTCCTCTCCAAGCGTGGTCAAGGAAAACCATGCCTAGGTTGTTACGTTCAAGGACCGTAGCCTGGTTCTGGTGGCCACCCTGAGGGGGCCTTGGGCATTTTCACTGTGCCGCTCTCACCCCATTATGGACACGCCTTCCACCATCTCTTATGAGGGTTCGGGAACCCTTCTCCAAACTCAAAGCCTTGGCCACCGCTCAGTCCTTGCGCCTTAGGTACCCTTCTTCCCAAGCCCAAGGCGGGAACCGAGGACACCCAAGCGGCCGCTACCTTCCCTGCTGGCCCCACCCAGACATGCTGCCTTTGCCAAGGCCCGTGTGTTTAGCCTGC
This sequence comes from Microtus pennsylvanicus, assembly GCF_037038515.1. NCBI lineage: Eukaryota > Metazoa > Chordata > Mammalia > Rodentia > Cricetidae > Microtus > Microtus pennsylvanicus. Next base: position 23,687,629 of record NC_134585.1, read on the forward strand.
AGCATCCACCCGGCAGAGGCCTGGCCCCGGGACCGATGGCAATAAGGGGACAGGCGGGGCCCAGCAGCAGCCCGGACCCGGGTCCCCACATCCCGCACCCTTGTTCCGCGTCAAGCCACAGGGCAGACCCTGTCGCGAGCGTGCGCCCTCCAAGCATGTCCCTCGCCTGGGACTCTTTGAGAGGCTGCGGGACTGAAGGTCCCAATGTCGATGGCCAAGCGAACACGAGAGGGGCGCAGGGTTGGGACTCTCGGTGTTGTTTACTCTTGGCGCAGTTAGCTCGGCAGGCCGGAGAGGCTCTGGCTCCAACACGCGGTGGTTGCTCCCAGCGCGCTCGGGGTCCCTGCTCCCCGCCTCCCTCCCGGAACCCGCGCCCGGCCCGGCCCGACCCTCCCTGCCCCGCCGCTCACGTCTCGGAAGCGGTTCCAGTGCTTAATCTTGCCGCTGTACTGCGAGATGGACGACAGCCATTGCTCGTCCTCCATGAAATTGCCGGGGGTCTCGCCCTCCTTGAGCCCCTTGGCGTCGCCTTCAGCCAAGGCGACCACTGCGAGGAACAGCAGCGGCAACGCCAGCCACCCGTAGCCCGGAGCGCTCATCGTGGTCTGGGCTTGGACCTGGGGGGGGGGGGTCTCGACTTCTGCAGGATTTGATGTCCTTTCCTCCAACGCGCCGCTGGCGAGGCGCTGCGGTCCTCTTCAGCCCTCCTCCTGCGGTCTGACTTCAGTGACTGACGGAGGGTGGGTCGTGGCTGAAATGTGACCTGGTTAGCAGATGCACTTGTCTGAAAAAGCCCAGCGCTGGACGCGGAGAGGGAGAGAGAATCAGAGAGGCTGCGCCAGCGGGGGCTGTGTCTGTAACTGTAGCATCAGCATCACGTTTGACATCATCATACCTGGTTTAAAAAAAAAAAAAGGAGGGGGTAGATTTCAAAGCAGAGCGCTGGATCAGAGCAGCCAAGCTGCAGCGCAGGGCTGCGCAACCCAGTCCAGCTCTCAGGGAGTTGGAAACCAAGGAAGCAGAACCCTGAGATGTCCCTGCTATCTATCCAAGGGTAGACAGCAAAGAAGGGCCCCGGGGTCTTTCACTGGGCCGGAAAGAAAATGAGAACTCTCGGGTTACCAAGCCAGTCAGGCTCAGGTGTCTCAAAGAGAATCTGGCCATCGACAGCTTCTTCCTCCCTTGCCTCCCACCCCCCAACCCCTAGTGGCCCGTGCCACAGCTCTGACAGCTGGCTCCCTACGAGTTATGGCGCTACGGTAATGGGTGGCTTCCTTAAGACAAAGGCGGTCTAACAACTGGCTGCCTCTGAACTATTGCTCCCCAGACCCACCGCTCTTTTCAAAGCATGGCCTGGGCTCTGAATGGCTGGTGAAACAAGGGCAGATGTCCTTCTCCCCAAGCAGCTGTTTAGGGGCTGGCACCGTTTTGTTTGCTTTTCCTAGGGCAACTCGAAAGGACGCTTGTCTAGCCGTCTCATCTGCCTGGATTCTGCAAATCTAGACAGGCCCATTTGCTTGTGATTTGACTTTATATTGAGTTTGATAAGCCACTGGGAAAGGCGACAAGGTGGGAGGAGGTTGGTTTCATTCGAGGTTGTTTAGGTTTTTGTTAAAACTGTGACCCTAGTCATTGCCTATAGACATGTGTTGACTCACCAGCTGGGAAGGCTGGCAGCTGGGCACAGACCTATGATCAGAGTAGAAATGGGATTTACATTACAAATAAACTGAAGAGTATGACAGGAGAAAACATATTGAACTTTTGGGCCCCAAGCCCTAGAGCGTGTTTTTATGAAAAAGGCTTGGCTGCTATGAGGTTAAAATAAAAAAATAAATAAATAAATTAAAGACAATGGAAAACCATGATCTTAATCAGCAGGAAAAAACACAGGGTATGAGGTTTATGGGGCCTGGCATGCCTGAGAGCTGCATGCCTCAGTGGTCTGGCGGGGGGGGGGCACCCTGGGGAAAATACAAAGCAATAGCTCCCCTTTGTGCTTCTTGGATTTCCTGTGGTATTGCTGCGAGGTCCAGATACTGAAGTCTGCATCCCACGGTGGTGCCGTGGCGCTTCACAGCCCAGAGCTCAGCTTGTCATGTGGACTGGAGGGAACTGAGGATCCCATTTCCTACCTCGAATTAAGGTTAATGCTACACATACCATACAATGGCTGTGAAACATGAGCAAAATGATCCCAGGCTTTTAAAAAACAAAACAGTCCGTCCCTCTGGTTAGAAAGAGGTGATAACCATTCATTGTTCTGAAGATTTACCAAATCTTACCATCTTTCCTCCATCATCTTTTATTATTATTAATTTTTATTGAGCTCTACATTTTTCTCTGCTCCCCTCTTTCCCCCATCTTCTTAATCCTGGTCTTTTTATTTCAGACAGGGTGTCCCGTAGCCTGGTCTGGCTTCCAACTTGATTTGTAGGTTCAACTTCTGATACTCCTGTATCCACTTCCCAGGTGCCTTCTGGTGCATGTGGTGCTAGAGATAGAACCCAGGGCTTCACTCGTGCTAGGAGAGCACTCTACCAATGGAGCCACATGCCCCTCAACCCTAGCCTTTTAGTAAAGTTATCTACACACCGCCAATGCTCTTAGCAGACAGCTCAGACCAAGGGTTCTAGTGGTCTAGTTACCAGAGCTGCTTAACAAGGAATATGGAAACTAACCCAATGCCTTTCAGGAAGTCATAGCTGCCTTCAGACCCATGAAGGTCAGAACATTTTCCACACACGGGCAGTTCATTCAAGGGGACGCGCCTCCTATAGTACACAGCCCAACACACTTAGCTAAAGCCAAAGAAGAAGCTATTTAGGAAGAAGAGTGCAAATTTTTAGATGGAAGTTCTAAGAGTTGTGCAAAATAACTAATAACCTTGTTTATAAAGAAGAAAAAGGGTTTATTCTAGAGAATTATTGGCAGGTCAGCCTTTTCAAACCACAGGGCCCCAAATATGAGGTGATGCCAAACATGTTTATTAAATTGTGTATGTGTCTTTTACATTTTTCTGTTGTATTTAGTATTTAGCAATACAAAATGGAGAACCTCAATTTTCTACAAAAAAATGCCAAATCTGTCCCTAAAAAAATTGCTCTCATTTCTAGATGCTATAAGTTCAAAAATATAATTGAACAAAAATACTTCAAACTTTTTCTTAACAACCATATCTAAAAACCAATCCATACATTTGTGATGGCTATTCTTCATTGTCAACTTGACTACATCTGGAATTAACTAAAATCCAAGCAGCTGGGTACACCTGTGAGGGCTTTCTTTTCTTAAATCATTTTAAGTGGGAAGACCTACTCTTAATCTGGATCTTTTAAAATTATTATTATTTTCCTTTCCAAATTAACATTTTCTTTGCTTCTCTTATCTTTTTTAAAAATTTTATTGGTTTTTATTAAGCTCTACATTTTTCTCTGCTCCCCTTCAACCCTCTCCCAAGGTTCCCATGCTCCCAATTTACTCAGGAGATCTTTCTTGTCTTCTTCTCCTTCCCATGCAGATTAGATCCATGTCTGTCTCTCTTAGGGTCCTCTAGGTTCTCTGGGTTAATCTGGATCTTCTGAGGCAGGAAGACCCACCTTTAATTGGGGCCATATCTTCTGGTGGCAGTCTGGGTAAAGGACACGGGAGAAGGAAGCTCTTGCTCTTTTCCTGTTCACTCTCCCTCTCACCGACAAGTCCACTTCTTTACTGGCATCAGAGCCTACTCCTTGGGATTCTGGTGTGTACTGAGACATCTAGTCTTACGGACTGAACTACTGGATCCTTGGACTTTCCGTTGCTAGACAGCCATTGTTGGATTTGCTAGACCATAGCCTGTAAGTCATTCTAACAAATTTCCACACATATATGTAGAATTTATATGTGTGTGTGTGTGTGTGCGTGTGTGTGTATTCTATAAGTTCTGTTCCTCTAGAGAACCCGAATAAACAACTATAAATCAATAACCAACTTGTTAAACTTAAAACTGTACCAACAGCTAGTCCCAGCAGTGTGCATCTGTAGTTGCAGAATTTGGGAGGCAGAAACAGGAGGGTCACTTCAGCACAGGGAATTTAAGTCCTGCCTGGGTAACACAGCGAGAGTCAAACAAAACACCTATCTAGAAAAACTACTATAGAGACATAAAAACTGATGCAGATCTCTACCTATTGAAAGATGACTATGGATGGGAAGAGCTCATCTGGTTTATGCTTCATGGGCTGGGGATGCAGGCCAGACTCCCGGTGCTGCAAACACTCCCCAAATGGTCCTTGTGCCTTTTCGCTTTGTGTCACTGTCACAAAGCACCTGAGAGAACTTCTAACATGTTTACTGTGTCATGTGCTTTTGGACGGCCCTGCTTCTTTGGTTTGGTGGCAGCATTGCAGCAAGAAGGGCAGAGGGAGCCTGCTCATCTCGTGGTGACTGGAAAGCAAAGAGAAAACAGAGGCTGGGACTCCACTAACCCCTTTAAGGTCACTTCCCCCAAATGGTCCAGCTTCCTTCCACAAGGACTCACTCACTCCGCAATGTTCCACTTCCACTTAATAATGCCGCCAATTAGTGACTAAGCTTTTAACCTTGTGGGAGGAGCTTCCAAACCACAGCACTCTCATCGAATGACCCCATAGGGAAGACAGCACAGCAGCAGTGTTTAACTTTCTGGTCTCAGGCGCCTTGTGCACCAAAGTACTACTGAGGACTTTCAAGAACTTCCGTTTGTGTGAAATACACATTAGTATATTTGAAAACAAAATTAAAATCTCAACAATACACTTTAAACTTTCATATTAACAGAACAATAATGCATTATATGAGAAACACAAATCCCTCCCAATTCGGGGAGAGAAAGTGGCATTGTTTTCTATTTTTACACATCCCTTTAATGTCTGGTTCAAAGGAAGACAGGTAGCCTGTGAGCCTGTGCCCTCGCAGCTGTCTGTGAGAACTGCCATAACAAAGAGCCACAGACCAAAGGCGTTCATAGAGCCAGTTTATTCTCACAGTTCCTGAGGCCAGAAGTTCAAGATCAAAGTGTTGGGGTTTGGTCTCTCCAGAGGCCACTGTTCTTGGCTGGTAGATTACCACCTTCTCACGGGGTCTTCATGGTTCCTTCCTCTGGGTGAGTGCTAGTCCTGTGTCTTCATGAGTGATCCCAAATTCCTCTTAAGGACTCCAGGCCAGAGGGACTTGGATCCACTCTAATGGCCTCATTTTCACTTAACTGCCTCTTTAAAGGCCCTGTCTCCAAAAACAGTAACATGGAGGTACGAGGTCTGGGCAGGACACGATCCTAATAACAAGTGGGAAAGAAAATCACTAGTAAGAGTCCAGAAGGACTGAGGACAAAATGAGTTAGTTAACCTCTAAAAACACACGATGAGAATCATAAAACCCTCCCAATTTGGGGAAAAAGTGGCATGCTGTGCAGGCCGGAAGAGGGCACTGATCCTATTATAGATGGTTGTGAACCGCCATATGGTTGATGGGAATTGAACTCGACCTCTGGAAGAACAGCACGTGCTCTTAACTGTCGAGCCCTCATAATGACTTTTAATAGCCCAGAGAACACAAAACACACAACAAGTATACACTACATTTAACTACCAGAGTGACATCATTGTATTAAAAGTGTCTTGGAGAGTAAAAAGGCAAAAAACCACCTTGTTACTTTTATAAAACTAGTCTGGATCTCACAAACTTCTCCTAGAAGATTCTTGGGGATTTCTGGCAGTCCAAAAACTATACTTGGAGACCAAAGGTCTCAGGTAAAATTTTAAATCTTTTAAAAAAATTTATGTAAGGGGCTGGGAAGATGGCTCAGAGGTTAAGAGCATTGCCTGCTCTTCCAAAGGTCCTGAGTTCAATTCTCAGAAACCACATGGTGGCTCACAACCATCTCTGGTGCCCCCTTCTGGCCTACAGGCATACACACAGACAGACTATTGTAAACATAATATAATTAATTATTTTTTAAAAATTGTGTATTTTTTAAATGTGTGTATGTGTGTCTGTGTGGGCGTGTCTGTGAGACATGTGTAAGAAGCCGGAAGAGGGCACTGTATCTCCTGGAGCAGGAGTTACAGGCAGTTGGGAGCTACCCGACAGGTGTGCTAGAAACCAAAGTCAGGTCCTGTGCAAGAACAGCAAGCACTCTTGGCCACTGAACCATTTCTCTAGCTCTAGATTTCTTACTCTTGTTACTCCTCAATTTGAAAAACAGGGATAATAATAACACCGAGTCTGGAGGATTGCTTGAAGGCTGAGTCAACTGCAAATAAATAATAAGAGGGTGTGTTCTGTTAATATTGGCTATTACTGCTCATAAATTTTTTTTTTCCTCAAATTTGGCCAGGTGTAGTGGGCATGGCTTTAATTCCAACACTTGGAAGACAGGGGCAAAAGGATTTCTACTAGTTTAAGGCAAGCTTGGTCTACATACCAAGTTCCAGGCCAGCCGGCCAGGGCTACATAGAAACATTATTTTAAAAAACGAAAAGTAGCTTTTTAAAAATCCCATTAATATACAAGATACTACAGAAGATGAGAGTCTGCACATGCATCCCATTGATCGACTTCCTGCCATCAATGCATTCCGCCTCTGGAAAACTCCCCTCCTCACCTGAGAAATCAGCAAACAATACAGTCTCTGCTTACAAGTGTAGGGGCGGGAACCCTGAGCTTTGATAACGGAATTCCTAGTTCTGTTAAGAATGAAGTATCTGACATATAACACACTGCAATTTCCAAAACCAAACTCTTACGGGTTCCTACAAGGGTAAGTCATTAATCCCTGACACCTAAGAGATGGTATCTGCAGCCAAGTGGACAAAGGCTACCTGACAGCTGGGGAGCTGCGCGCTGGGGAGGCAAGTGGGGTCAGTCAAGTCATGCGCTGTGCAGCACCCTGAGGAGAGATATAAACTGACTATCACTAGAACAAAGTGGAAGCCTTTTGGGAAACCGGACCTTGGTGCACAAACAAGTGAGTCCTTGATAAACAAAACAGCTAAGTCAGTAAGTACTGAAGCCTGTAGCCCAACACAGTGACAATGGCCATAGACCATGGCTGTCTGACATATTAAAGAGAATACGGCAACTTGGGAATATCATTTATTTGTGGATGTTCTGTCCCACCCCATAGAGAAGCCAATCTCCACAGCATGGTGATCTTGACACAGAGCTCAGTAACAGACTTCACAGAAAGGAGGGGTCTTGAGGATAAGGAACGAAGAACAAGAAAGAAAACAAGGAGGAGGAGAAGCGAGGGTCAGAGGGGAGAAGTGTGGATTGCAGCTCCCTTCTCTGCTGGTCAGCTGGAGGCCGGAGTGCCTGCTGCCTCCAGACTTCTAGGCTCCCGATGCTGCAGCCACGGTTCTCTGCTCTTCTCCTGAGGAGGAAACGGAAAAGAGCTATCACAACTCCATTGGGGATGTGGGAGGGTGACGTGAGATGTGGCAGAGCAGGATTCTAACAAATTTGTTGCTTGCTTGTTTTAATATTTATTTTTATTTTATGTGTATGGGTGTTTTGCTTGCATATATGTGTGGGTACCATTTAAATGTCTGGTGTCAATGGAGGCCCGAAGAGGGCACTGGATCCCCTAGAAGTGGAGTTACAGATGGTTGTAAGTCTCTATGTGGGTACTGGTAATCTGGAAGTGGGTGTCATGTGCTCTAGAAGAACAGCCAGTGCTCTTAATCACTGGTCCAGGACTCCAATTCCTACGGGTTTGTGTTGTTGTTGCTGCTCTGCTACTGCTGCTGTTGCGGGGAGGGGGGCTTGGTCTCAAATATCCCAGACAGGCCCTGAACTCTACGTAGCCAAGGATGACTTTGAACTTCTGATCCTCCTCCTCCCAAGTGCTGAGACTACAGGCATGGGCCACTACACACTGATATATATGGTGCTGGCACCTAACCCACAGTTTTGTGAAAGCTAGCCAAGCACTCTACCAGCTGACGTATATCTCCAGCACCCCAAAATAATATTTTTAGAAATTAATTTTAGGATGAAAATAAAGGAATCAAGGAACACAAATGTAATCATAACTGCTACTAAAGTCTCTGACTAGTGAGGGAATGAAGCGGGGTGTGGAAGGGACGTCTGTGCACCCAGGTCTGAACCAGCTCCATCCACAGTAGCCAAGATGTGGAAGCAACCTAAGGGTCAGCTGTGGATGGATGGGTAAACAAAATGCGGTACGCATACAATGGAATATTGTTCATCCTTAAAAAGGAAGGCAGAACTGTCACAAGATATGACACGGTGAATTCTGAGGACGTTATGCTAGGACAAACACTGTGTGCTTCTACTTACATGAGGTATTCAGCTATCACAATCATGGACAGAAAGTTAAACGGTTGCCAGGGGTTGGAGGGAACAAATGAGGAAACCACTTAAAGGTACAGTTACAAGTTTTAGAAAATGAAAAGTTATGGATGATGGTAACGACAGTACAATGTCACATATGTATTTAATAAACCAAATCTTATACTTAAGATGGCCAAGATAATAAATTTTACATTGTTTATAGTTTTTCCTAACATACAAAATAGAACAAGTCAAAGGTTTAATGGCTCAAGCTCTCCTTGTACCCACAAGCATCTTGGCAGACATGGCACGACTGTGGACAACCATCAAAGGCAACATGGAGTTGGGAATTTGGAGGGGGCCACTCAGGACAATCAGCATCTGCCTCACTCTTGTTTTCTATTGCTGAGATGAAGACCATGACCAAAACTAACTTGGGTAGGAAAGGCTTGGCTTACTGGCTTGTTCCTCATGGCTTACTTGCCCTGCTTTCTTAAACACCCTTGGACCACCTGCCCACTTGCAGTGGGCCGGACCCTCCCACATCAATCATTAATCAAGAAAATGCCCCACAGGCCTGCCACAGACCAATCTCATAGATGCATTCCCGGCACTGAAGTTCCCTCTTCCCAGATAACTAAAGCTTGTACCGAGCTGACAAAACATGTACCAGCAGATCCTCCAAACTCCCACCCCACTCCCCACCCCCCACCCCCCAGGGACTGAGATGAAGCCCTTCTTTACCAACTTAGGAAGACATTCCATTTCTAGAGTTTTCCATACCCAGTTCAGGAGAAGTCAACCTGTCCGCAGGAGGCATAGTTCCCAAAGCTGTCCACTGTGAACCTCTGGGAGATGTGAATAGAATTGAGCTTCAGGGAACCAAAGTAGAAGTTCTCGAATGTCTGCAAAGGAAGAATTCAGAGGAGCTGGAAATGCGAATGCTCACTATCCCATCTGCCTTCAAACACGGCAATTCCAACCTTTCCCTGCATGTTTCTCTCCTCAGTGTTTATTCTGAATAATGATCCTAGAGAGGAGGGATGGGGGTGGAGTGAGAAGGAACAGCCGGCTCTTCTTCTCATTAATCCTGAAGTCTCCCCTGAGAAAATACACTAGAAAGGAGAGCTGCAAAGTCAGAGCCGAGATGGGTCTACTGAGCAGAGATGACCAAGAATTTGTAAAAAACATGCTGGGGATGCAATCAGACTCACAGGGCTTGGCAAAATGCTTTTGACTCAGTGACTAACCAAGACCCGTTAGTACTGAATTTTCTTAGGGCAACATAAAAGTCCACAGAGCACATTCCTCTACCTTGTCAACAGCTTTTACTAGGAGCACTGACAGCACAAGCAGAAGATGAAGCTCAGTGCTGCACACATGATGGGGACAACTCAGTAAGAGGCACTCAATACTCAAGCGCGCACTACCACCAGAGGAAGCTGGATGCTTATGAAGGCCCTTTAATTAGATGGGGATTCAGGCCAGCATCCTCCAGGAAATGTTCCATACTGCACTCTTCCATTCTGAGTGCTTTCAAGAGCATCAGGGGGAGGGAAGGACCTGACCTTGTGAAGATACATTCAGAAGGCGGAACCTGAAATGCCACTGGAATTCATCCCAGGGAACCGAGGAAGGGCAGCCAAAGAGGAGTCTGTGGCTGTACCACCCTGAACACACCCAATCTAATCTCAGAAGCTGAGCAAGGTCAGGCCTGGAAAGTCCTGGGATGTGAGGAGTATCTGACCTTCTGCCAGGAAGCAAGAATTGCTCTGTTTACAGTCAGAAATAACCCAAGAAATCCTCCCTTTCTCCCTATTTTTTTTTTTTTTTTTGGTTCTGGGGTTTGTAATCAGGATTTCTCTCTGCCTGTGCTCCACCTCCAAGCAACCTTTCAATGCAAGCACCTAAAAATGCTGAAAAGAATCTAAGGGTGGAAGGATGCTTGGCACTCTGGCAACTATCTCTTCACTGACTTTAAATCAGCTCCCACACCCATGAACTCCAGACATTGCCACCTTTCTTCTTCCTGCAATTAGTGACCTAGAAAGATGTTTGAGGTTCATTAAAAGCTAACTTTACATAGTCCAGTAAATATTGATTCTTCAACACGACATCAGTTTGACCCCAAAGATCTCTGTGGAGGCTGTAAGCTGCACTGTCTTGTCTTTCTGAAATGAGACCAGCTCTCTCCAGTGCTGACTACACAATTAACTCTGCTTCCTAGCTCAGGCAGCCTGTGCAAACCATATCCACTCTCCTTGAACAGAAATTCAGGCTGAAATAGTTATCTGCTAATCCCTTTGTCGAACATTAATTTGAAGTGAAAACCACATAAACAAGACTGACAGATTTACAGCTTTGCAAACTGAAGCACTCTGGGCACAGAAAATACATAATAACCAAGAGGCAAGAGGAGGGACAAAACAAAGCCAACAAGGGTGCTTACATCCTTACTGTGGAAGGACTGGTGGTCTTTGTGTCCTCTACCTCATCTGTGTCCACAGTCCCAAGTAAAGAAGGCATCGCAGCATGAAGCTGGAAGTGACCCACCTACGACTGTGCTTTTCCTCGTGCAGAACCCCCCAGAGACATGATCTGCCCAGGAGAATCCTCACTATATTCAGGTTGATGAATGCAAACAGTGAACATGGTGGTAATGAAGTCAGCTAGATGCGATTTCAGTGAAGTACTTAAGAAGATCAGGAGAAGAAGGAGCGGAAAGTCTTACACTTTATTAGGCCAGAGCAGGCTGGGAAGAAAAGGTTGCATTAACACCACTCATTGCACCAACCCATATGGGATAAATGATCACAACGGGCAGAGATTCAGTAAGACATACAAGCAAAAATGCCTTCTAAATTGCAAACTGTTACTGAGAATCAGGAGTCTCTTATGACGCTTCTAAAATCTCTCTACTCTGCATTTTACACTCATTTTTCTTTCTTAAGTTTCTGCCTTCTCTCACGCTTTTTGGTAACATCCCCTCAAAAGGATTTCCAACATAGAAATCTCTAGCTCAGGCTAACCTGTATAGCCTTTCCTACCTCCATGTTCCTGTTCTTTCTGAATGCTTGTAAGGACTTCGGAACAGATGACTCTGCAGCAATTTCTCAGTTATTTTACTCTTAGTCACTGTTATATTTTTAGCGAGAAGCCTTGCTGTTAGTCTATCAATTATTTCTAGTGACTCATCAGAATATAAGCCTTGTGGAAGGAGGAAATGAGCCACATTATATTCTGTAACAGTGTCTAGTAGTCTATAGGGGACCAACAAATATTTGATGGGCAAAATGACAACAAAAATTCAGGCTATAGATCTCTCCCTGTGCCTACAAGTTCACGGAGGGAGAAAAAGATGACATGTCATGTGTAGGCTGGAATTAATTTATATGTTACCATCAAGAAATCCCTGAAGAGGACTTAACAAAAATTGTATTACCTCTAATTAAGCTGGAAGTGGGAAGCATATCTCAATTCTAATTGGCTGTCAAGAAAGAACCTAGTTGGTAACGGAAACTTACAGACTGTCGGCTTTTGCTCTGTTTCTTGTCTACTGGAACTGGATTCTGCTCTTGGCTCAGTTCCTGACGTGGGGTATCACTCAGCACTGATGATGGACATTCTTATGCAGACACACATGGCAGGGCTCTGTCTCCCAAGTCTTAGGAGCCAGGAAGCAGATCAGAAGAAAGGAATGTGGAGGCTGTGGCTGTGATCTTACGCAAAGTCCCTGTCTTCTTTCCTCCAGATCTGAACATGTTTTCATGTGCATGTAGATATACATTCTCTACTTCAATGAAAACATCTACCTGAAGTCAGGATGCGGGGAATGCCTGTAATCCTAGTACTCAGGAGTCTGGGTCTGGAGGATTGAAAATTTGAGGCTAGCCTAGGCAACAGGGTGAGTTCCTGTCTGAACAACACAAATACAAAAATAATATATATAAAAGCAAAAACAAACAAACAAAAAACTCTACAGCAAATGTTAAATGTATGAGAGAACACACATTGTTATCTCTGAATCTACAACACACAACTCCAAAAGCATGTTTTTGAATAATGCTTCCCAGCTGGTGGCACATTCTGGAAGACCTGCTGCCAACAGGAGCCAGGGTCTGGCTGGCAGAACTGCTGAGCAGAGTGGGCCTTTGAAGGCTGCAGCCTAGCTTCTAGTTTTGGTCACTCAGCTTTCTGGTCTGTGATATGAAGACGCTCCACCCCACATTCCTACAGCCATAAATACCACCATGCTTGCACCAATATGGTGACTGTCACTCTCTGAAACTGCAGCCAACAAAAACCTTTCTGACCTTAAATGACCCTGTCAGATATTCTGGCCTCAGAAATGCAATGGTGCCTGAGGAAACACTGGGCTGTCAGTCTCAATGGAGGCAAAGTCACCTGGTGGAGACCAGAACATGTACAAGACAGGGTATGGGGCTCAGAGGCAGAAATCAGCATGGTGAGCAGGGCCAGGCAGTTAGATGATGGTAGGGGTCCTGAAAGTTACAGCAAGAAAATTAGGAGGGAAGACTAGGTTACAGAGGCCCTGGGGTCAGGTTCACAAGTTAGACTTCCTGCTAGCCAGAGGAAAGCACTGAGGAGGCTGTCAAAGTACTTCTCGGGGATATCAGCCCGGGAGCAGAAGGTCATCTCAGCTGAAACAGCAGCCATGGGAAGGCTGAAGCAGATGGGACGCAGCAGGGGGAGGGACAGAGAGACACTCTGGGTGTGGAGAAGATGCACGCGGAAATCAGAGCAGGCAGGCACAGGAGGGTGTCAGAGCATTGCTGAGAGGGAGCCACTTCTACCTGGCCTCCTCAGGCACCTGCACACTGCACACAGGCATACACGGGCATATTCTACACAGCCGTCTGTAACCGTGGCTATACCTCCAGCTATGTCGTGTCAGGTCCTTCTCAGTCTCCTGACGGTTGTGATTATGCATGAGACACCACACTGAAGCACAAGCATGTCACAATAAAAGGCCTCACAGTCATCCACTCTTTACCGAACTGTGAAGTCTTCACACATCAGGGAAACGACCCTTTGTCATGAATTACAAGTATGCCTTCGTAATTTGTTTATAAGAAGTTGTCACTTTTTTCTTTTGACTTTATGATGGTGCTCACTTATCAATTTAAATTTTTATGAGCTCACACTTATCATAACAAGAGACTTTTAAAAGAGTATCCTGACACCAATACGCTAAAAGATGAAGGTGAACATAACCTGCATTAGTAGTGACAACAATACCAACAAAGATGGCAAAAGCCAACACTTACTGAGCAGGTACTGTGACTGGATGATGCATCCTCACAACCCCAAGAAGTAGAAGCTACACTGAGCCCTCATCTTACTGTGAAGATGGAGGGAGGCTGTGGTCACTGGCACACTGAAGGTGGGGCTCAGGACAGGCCACCCCACAAACGGCACTAGACCATTACATTAAAGAAAGATGGGAACAGGACCATTTCTCTTGCCTTCTATGGCCCCTTTCCCCTGAAGTAGGCTCTAAGATACTCCCTGGAAGAGACTCTCTTCCTATGTCAGAGACAAAGAATATTCTTTGTGAAGATATGACACACATTGCAACTGCCCATGTTCAGAAGACCATGACTGCAGAAAGGAGAGGAAGCCCTGAGTGAATGTGTTGACATAGGCACAGCCATGTTAAGAACCCCACAGCCTCAGCTCAGAAGAAGGCAGAGTCTTCCTGGGGATTGTGAGTATTGACAGTGCACGCAGAAAATGTCTACTATGCCTTTCTCCCCCAACCCTTCCAATCCCAGATATTTATAGCCTAAAGACTACTCCCCTCCAAAGATCCCCTTAATCAAGCTACAACCATAAGCCCTGCCTCCTGTTTATCTGTATATGAACTCCTGTTCAGCTCTATATAATCAACATGCTGAGCTTCCTACATGTTGAGGCTTCTTCATCTGAGAGCGCAGCCCGTCCAGCCCCAGCTTTCTGTGTGTCTGCCTTTCTGTCTTTTGTTTCTTGTTTTTGAGACAGGGTCTCATGGTATAGCCCTAGCTGTCCTTCACTCTTTATGTAGAGCAGGCTGGCCTTGGACTCGCAGAGCCCCACCTGCCCCTGTCTCCCCAGAGCTGAGATTAAAGACATACCCCACTATCTATCTTTTCTTCATCCCTTGCCTTCAGTCAGAATCAAGTCCCACGGATTCACATCATGCTGCAATCACATCCTATTGCCAAGAGGAAGAGACTAAAAGTCCTCACTGTGCCCAGACAGACTTTATCATGTTCTGAGGGCAACTAGGGGACTGGTGGCCTGCTGGACTTGACCTGCACTTAACTGAGGACAGAGTTCTTGCCGTCTCTTTTCCCTTCGCCTGGCCCTGAGGATTTTGTACCAGTTACTGTTGTTATTCAGCCCTCTGGGTGTGCAAGCTCTTCGAGTTTCATATTTTCTGGGACTCCCATGATGTGTGCATGTAATAGACCTATGTGCTCTTTCCCCAGTAACCCAACTAATGTTAAGCATAATGATTAAACTCTTGAGAGGGGGGAAATTCTCTTTGTCCTCCATTATGTCTTTCCAGTTCACTGCTATCCCATCAAATTCTTTTTTTCTTTTCTTTTTCTTTTTTAGACAGAGTCTCTCTGTGTAGCTTTGTCCTGGAATTTACTCTGTAGACCAGGTTGACCTCAAACTCACAGAGATCCACCTGCCTCTGCTTCCCGAGTGCTGGGATTAAAGGTGTGCATCACCACTGTCCAGTCCTATCATACTCTTTTATACTCCAATTACATCTCTCCATGACCTTCTACTCTTTATCAAGCTTAAGAATATACTTCAAGCTGGGCGATGGTGGCGCACGCCTTTAATCCCAGCACTCGGGAGGCAGAGGCAGGCGGATCTCTGTGAGTTCGAGACCAGCCTGGTCTACAGAGCTAGTTCCAGGACAGGCTCCAAAGCCACAGAGAAACCCTGTCTCGAAAAAACCAAAAAAAAAAAAAAGAATATACTTCATTCTGGAGGCTCATGTGTTACATACGACTTAAATGGATGTGTGTGCTTCCCTCATTAATCTGCCTTTTGTTGAAGGCGTATCTACTCCCTCACATCTGTAACCTCCTGGTCCATAAGGGGTGTGTGTGTGGGGGGGGTGGATTTGTAAGTTGATCCTCCAATTCTCCCATTTTTGGTCAACAATCTGTCTCCCTCATTGCTGGATACAGTCCTTTTACTGGTTCTGAAATTCCCAGTCGAAATGGGTTCCAGTTTTGTAAGAGAACCTAGTGAGAGAGAAGAAATCTTTTCCTATCATGTGAGGGATAAAACTGAGATTCCCCTCAGGAAGGCTGACTCTAGAATTTGAGCCATTTAACCCCTCACTGTGGGCAGCTCCCTGAAGAAGAGGTCTCTTGAAGGCCGAGTCTAGCCGACAAAAGTCAATACATGGCTTGCACAGAAATCTCTTTCCCTGAACCTGGTTTATAGGTCAGGTGACTGGAGCTCAGCTGAAAAATTTAATTAGATTTTGGGTGAAAATAAGTACAAATCAATTAAATTGCTCTATTGAATTAGCTACCTAAGTGAAAAGGGGAGACAGAAGAAAAGCTTAAACTACAAGTTCAAAAACAGCAGAAAAAAAACAAAAACCAAAACCTCAATTTCTCTTTTGAATTTAAGGTAGAAGAGTATTTTGTTGTTTAGAAAATAATAGATCTCATGGGAAAATTTAAATCTAGTCAAAGAATGTCCTCCTCCTGTTTCCTAACAACTGCCCCTGGGACTCGGAAGCTCGGCATCTCTGTGCACTTTTCTGACACACACAGCCCTGCGCCTGTGAATCCGGAGTTTAAAAACTTACTGTAGAGGAACATAACAGACAGCTACGCAAAACTACTGATTATGTAGTAAGAACTGAAAATGGGATTTAAGACTGTCAGTGTTTGTGCTCTCCCTGGCCAACAAGAAGGAAGAACGAGGTAGTCTAAGGGGAGGATCTAACTCCTAAGTCTGAGGCATATGAAAACCGGGATGTACATTCTGCTATCCTGCACTGTGCACTCAAAGAAACTGAATTCTTGCAGGGCAACATGGCACGTGTGTCTAATCCCAGCACTTGGGAGACAGGCAGGTGAACATGTGTGAGTCTGAGGCCAGACTGGTCTATCTAGGGAGCTCTGGGTCAGCCAAGGCTAAGACCCTATCTAAAACGACACAAAAAAGGAAGGAAGGAGGGAAGGAAGGAAGGAAGGAAGGAAGGAAGGAAGGAAGGAAGGAAGGAAGGAAGGAAGGAAGGAAGGAAGAATCCTTTAATGTGTATTCATGTGCATGGGGACGCAGGTGTGTGAGTACATGTGCACATATATGTGCGTGAATATGCAGGCCAGAAGACAGTCTCTGCTTTGTTCCTCAGACAGCATCAGTTTTTCATTTTTTGAAACTGGTCTCACTAGGACCTTTGATTTGAAGACTAGGCTAGAATGACTGGCCAGAATGCCCCAGGGATCTACCTGTTGCTGCCTCCCCAGTACTGGGGTTGCAAGCACACTTTCTCATGCTTGGCGTTTTCGATGGGACTACACCCAGGACCTCATATATGCTAGATAAGCCACTCTACTACCGCACTAGACCACAATTCAATCATCTATTTTAAATTTCCATTACAAATGTAATGAAAGTAACCCAGAAAATTGAACTTTTCTGTTACCAAGTAAAGACGGAATTGAGAGCAACTGGAATGAAATGGTTTAAGATCAAAGCCAAGGACTCATGATGGGTATGGTAGCACATGCCTTTAATCCTAGCACTTGGGAGGAAGAAGCAAATGGATCTCTGTGAGGTCAAGACCAGCCTGGTCTACAGACTGAAGTCCAGGACAGTCAGGACTACGAAGCGAGACCCTATCTCAACACCCCCCCTCCAAAAAAAAAGTAAAGTGGAGTAGTGTTGGTACACACCTTTAATCCTAGCACTTGGGAGGCAGAGGCACATGGATCTCTGAATCCAATGCTAGCCTGGTCTACAGAGTGAGTTCCAGAACAGTCAGGGATACTACAGAGAAATCCTGTCTTGATAAAACGAAAATCAAACAAAACAAAAAGGGTTCCCCAAAAGAGAATTAAAAGTTAAAATTGAATCCAGTATCCCCTGATAGCCAGCATTCTCTCTCTCTCTCTCTCTCTCTCTCTCTCTCTCTCTCTCTCTCTCTCTCTCTCTCTCTCTCTCTCTCTCTCACACACACACACACACACACACACACACACACACACACACACACACACTTGTATTCCAGCACTAGGGAGAAGATGTAAGAGACTACATGTTTGAAATGAGTCTGGGCTACATATAGCCCTGTCTCAGAAAACAAACAAGCCCAACCAAGCATCCTGCTGCGCCCCCCCCCCCCCCCCCCCCGCCGCCGCCGCGCGCTCACATGGTCTGTGGAGTCCACCATGTTTAGTTGGTACATGTTTGTTTCCTCTGGAGAGCACAGAGGGAGTTATTGATTTCTGGTAACGTAGTGCTATACACTGAAGAAAAACAAATGGCAGGATTGAAGCGCTAACTGTGGTCATTTTTCCTGGCATTCATTCGTCTTGGACCTTCAACTCTTTCCTCTCAGCCTTGTGGCATACCCATCAAACACCAGAAAGAACTCCAGATGCAAAGAGCATGCAAAATGAGAGTGGAAATCTCAGAGTGGAGGAAGATGGAGAGGGAGCCTCTCACTTCTGTGACCTCAAGGTACAGAACTAAAGAAGGCCAGACCCCAGCAGAGAACAACAAACCTGCCAGGCTTCCTGTCTTCTTTGTCTCAGACAAAGCAGTGCTCATAGTCCTCAAAGATCCCTCTTTTGAAAACCAAGTTTATTTATGGGAGAGTGCGCTGGCTCAGCTGGTAGTGGCACCTGATGCTTAGAATCGACCACCTTGGTTCAATCCCTAGAACACAGAAAAGGGGAGGAGAGAATTGACTCCCCAGGAATGTCTCTGACCTCCACATGATCTATACACACACACATACAATGATAAATAAAAGGGTTTAATTTATTTACTATTAGTGTTGTGTGGGTGTGTGCTGGGCGGGTGAGAGGGCATGCTTGTACCAAAGCCATGTGTGGGTCAGTGGATAAGGATAACTCATGGGAGCCAGCTCTCTCCCATTGTGGGTTTCAGGGACTGAACATCAGGCTTTTGTGGCAAGTGCTTTTACTGGCTGGCCCAAAAATCCCTCTTCTAAGAAAACATACCTCTCATGCTGGACAGACTTAGATAACTTGACTTCAATAAGAGAAAATTCAGTTTTAAGTTCATAATGGAAATTTAAAGTGTGTGATGGGATTGAGGTTGTAACTTAGTGGTTGAACAGCTTACCTAGAATATGTGAGACTCTGGTTCAATCCCCAGCACCAAGGAAGGAAGAAAGGAAGAAGGAAGGAAGGAAAGGGAAGGGAAGGGAAGGGAAGGGAAGGGAAGGGAAGGGAAGGGAAGGGAAGGGAAGGAAAGGAAAGGGAGGAAGGAAGCAAAGAACGAAGGAACAAAAGAAGGAAGAAAGAAAGAGAGAAAGGCAGGCAGGCGGGCAGGCAACACACACCATATAAGGCCTACACAATTTAAGTAGTTCTTGGTACCCATACGTTAAGTTAACCTTTATGTTATACTTGGTGCAACTAGATGGTTGACAGTTAGATTGAGTGGGCAGTTAAGATTGTGCTGATCTCTCCCTAACAAAGGGTGCTGTCTCATCTTCACACGTGTTTAGACTTTGGAAGCCCATGGTGAAGGGGACATGCTAAGGAATACCAATGCATGCTAGTCTGAAGTTGCCCCAGTGTTTGTCTTTCATACTGTTTTACCAACTTCTATTTTTACACAATCGCCTTGTTTACAGATAAAAGTAACAGTAATGGTACTGTCTGATACTTAATGACAGCGCTTACCCACCCACCTCCCTACATGGGATGGCAGGTAAAAGGGCAACTGAAGACAGCCTGACCAGCACGGTGAGCTCCTTGGGAGGGTACTTCCAGGACAAAGCTTTGCTGTGGTTAAATAACACTGTTCATCTAAGGATCTAGAAGTCTTACAAATCCCAGCTCATTAACCCTTTAAACACTTGTTGTGATGAGAAACAGAGCTGAACTTAATTATTCTTACTTAAAAGATAAGAAACAGAGACGGGCTAGGACCACTAACTCTGAGATCAACTAACAGCTCCTAGTACCAGGCCTAGCATACTGGCCAGCAGAAGGCTGTGACCCTGAGGCAGTGTGCACGCTGTGGAGTAGATTAACAAATCTGTATCCAAGAATGCCAACCTGGGAGAAAATCCCACCTTTCGGCTATATGCATATGCTCACAGGCAAGCGTTCACTCATTTTGGGGCTGCTAGGGCTTGACTACAGAATGCCCTACAATACTTAGTCCTGAGCTGGTGGTGTCATTTTGGCAGGTCCTGGAAGCATCAGGAATATAGGGCCTAACAGGAAGACATTATTCGTGGTCCCTGGCCTCTTGCTTCATTCTGGTTCCTGCTCACCATGAAGTGAACATCTCAGTGACACGCCTCTGCTGCCATGATGCCTCACCATGGCCCAGAGTACAAAGCCAAGTACTGAACTGGGAACCAATGACATCACCATCAGAGTAATCATAAATTCCTCCCACAAGTTGTTTCTGTCAGGTACTGAACCGAAGTGATAATTAAAAAGCAAAAATCCCAACACCAAAAGTTGACATCGGAGAAGTGAAAGTCCTCTTCTGGAACTCACACTGTGGTTTGGAAACCTTTGGGACTGTTTGGGAGCCAAGTGGATTTGGAAGTGTTTGAAGAAGCAGGTACAAAAAGCTCAGAATGCTAGAAGCCCAGTATTATGGCTAATTCTGGTAGAAAAGTCAGCAGCCAAGGTTGAACTCAGGAGGTGTCAGACAGGAAGACCTTCAATAGGAACTGGAAGCCATTTGTGCTACATTCTGGCAAAGAACAACAACCTATGTCCTACAAGTTCATCAAAGGCTGAGTTTAAAAGCGGCAGGCTAACAAACCCAGCAGACATTTCAAGACAGTCTTGCATCCAGGTATGGCTGCTGGGTGCTTCTGACCAAGTTCATAGCCAGAATCAGAAGCGGAAAGAAGGGTCATTCATCACAGGGCAAGCCATATTCCCACACAGACACTCCTCTTCACCAAAAAAGAGAACATGGAAACTTCTTCAGGGTGGCGCTCAGTGATACAGAGTGCCTGGAGTGTTGGAGGCTGAGTGAGATCCCTTGCATGGAAAAATTCCTCGGAAGAGGACCTAGAAGGTTCTTAGGCAAACAAGGTCTTAATGCTTCCCCACCAATGAGCATAGGGCTAGTCTCTGTCACACATAACTACTTTTAAACAGAAAGGTATTTTATAAAGACACCCTATAGCTACGATAGGAAAAAAATGTTAAGTTACAGCTCCGAGTGCTGTGTGACTCAGTTTTCTGTTGCTGCGACACAAATCAACTTAAAGGCTGAAAGGCTTACTTGGCTCTTGGTCTCAGAGGTCTCGCAGCCTCAATGCGCTGAGCCTGTGGCAGCACACTGCACCTCATCTGATTGTGTGGCAGAGAAAATTTTACTCCATGGCATCCAGGAAGTGAAGGAAGTCAAGAAGGGACCAGGATCCCCAAATCCTTCTCTAAGCGTGCACCCCAATGACCCACTTCCTCTAAGTAGCCCCACCTCCTGAAGGCTCTATTTCCTCAATAGCACCACAGCTGAAAGACCAAGAATTTAACATATAGGAATGTGGGGGACATTCCAGACCCAAACTACAGGACACTCTGACTTACTATTACTCCCGGACAACAATCTCCATTAGATCGTTCCAGAAACAAATGAACGAGAGAACGAACAAACCCAGTTTCCTTGAAAGGGGAAAAAGAAAGTTTACTAGGAATCTTTACAGCTACTATCTGTCCACACGGAGCCACAATACTTCTCAAGACTGGAGCAGTAACATCTTCAGAATAAAAGGTCTTACTGTTGGCAAGGTTCTGTCATCTTTGAGTCATCTTCAAATACAGCCCTAACTCTGGGCATCCAGGCTACTTTTAATCTGAAACCCGACTGCAGTGATCAGCGGTGAGAGTCGATAACAACAGCTAATAATAGCCGATAAAAACAGGACGTGATGCTCTCACAGAAAGCCTGGGCACCTCAGCGCCAAGGAGCAAGGCCAAGGACATGGAAGAAGTGAATCCTAGCAGCAGGAGCCTCCATGAGCAAGTGCAAAAGGCTGTGTGCATGTTAGGGACGACCACACCCCTTCACCCTGTCAACATGCCCCTCCTGCTTTCTGTTCACCCAGGCAAACTACACCAAGGTGCTTCATGCCACTGACAGAATCCCCATCTCTACTGACAAGAAAGGCTTTCCTTGCAACAAGAGAAGAGGGACTTCCCTGTCATTCTGTTCCCCAGCCACCTGCAGGGCTCTGCTGGAATGTGCAAGAGGTTTGTTTATATATAGCCTGGCCCAGCCTAGGGAGGTGGCAAACAAGAGCGAGGGAGTGGAGACCATAAAACCTGCGAGTAATCGCTCAGGGTTGCACTTTTGGACGTCTGGCCTGCACCTCACTGCTGATGCAAGTATTATCAAGTTTAAGACTGCTGGTAAAGCCAAATGACCTATTAGAGAGTGAATTAAAACTGCTATATACAAACAGGATGCCAGACAGTTCTGCTGAGTACCTCAATATGCAAAATGCTAAGGGACTTCCCCTCCCTGAAGAGTGGGGGAGGAGGCAGAGACAGGAGGCTGTGCTGACAGGGCTGGAAAGCTGTGCTTGACTTCAGTGCAGGCCGCACATGGTGCCATTCGAGAACCAGCATCTGAGTGGGCCGATGGCAGCTCGATCTGTTGCCAAGTTTCCTTCCCAGAAAGCCCTGCCTTTAGGCATGGGTATTACTGCTTTACCACAGTAACCTGTCTGGTGGCTGCTGGCTGAGAGACTTCTCAGGCCTTAAGTCTACATACAACGTGCCAATCCCGAGGGTGGCTGCTCCCTCAGAGCCGACCCAGGTGATGTTCTGCAGATAGCTGCCCTGGGAAGAACTAGTGCTCCTTAAATTGTCACCACTCTCATTTTTTACTTCCTGTGTGGTCACCTTCCCGCAAACAGTACCTGTAGCTCACCGGTGCAGCAAGAGAAGGCCGACAGAAGGGAAGAGAGGTCAGCAGAAGAGAAGCCCTAGCTCTTGTCTCACAGGAGTTGGCAGCCTCAGTCATTTCTTAGTCTGGGGCTTTAGGGAGGTTAGGTATTCAAGCACTGACTGTTGGCTGTGTCAAACTGAGAAAAAGGAGATGAGAGAGGGGGAAAGAACTCAGACCCAGCCTACCTCCACTCCAACTTCTCCAACGAGGGGATAGTGTCCAAAAGTTAAAAGCAAATCAGATATCCTCAGGCAACAGAGCGTCTACATATGCACGAACAATAGCTGTCCAAATAATAGCTAGGCTAGGAACAGCTCCTCGCAAGATAGAAGGCAGACTGCCACATGCTATCAACTACGTTATTTTCACCTCGTTAGACAAGACAGAAGCCTCAGCCAGAGCCGCAGGAAACATGCCTTCAGTAGCATCACCCCTGCCTCACACATTGTGACACGCACTCATGTCTCCACGGTCCAGCTCAGACGGCCGCCTTCCCTCTGTGAAGGCGTGGCTGGATATCAGACAAGCAAAAGGCTTTTTGGAAGAAAGAACATTATCATGCCCAAGCATGCCTTGAGAGTTGAAAGCCATGACAATCTAAAAAACAGAGTAATTGGACTTCTGCTGGATTCCTAACCAGACTCTTTCTCCCTAGCTTTGAATTTCTGACAATAATGCTCAGCCCTGATTCTATATAGTTCGTGGCTGGGAGTCTGTCCTTTTTAAAGCCGTCACAGCCTCACAGTGCTACCCACTTCACCTGTTTTACTGTCAGCTCTCTAACATTTGGAACGATAATCAGATACCATCACCACAAGGCACCTACCCACCATTGCTTTCCTTCAGTCGAGAGTAGCGTGTGTGTGTGTGTGTGTGTGTGTGTGTGTGCGCGCGCGTGCGTGCGAGAGAGAGAGAGAGAGAGAGAGAGAGAGAGAGAGAGAGAGAGAGAGAGAAGGAGAGAGAGAAAGAGAGAGAGAGAGAGGGGTGTGTGATGGGATGTGTGTCTGTGTATGTGGTGATGTGGTATGCATGTGCATGTGTGTGCAGTGGGTGTGCATTTTAGGCTTGCAGGCCATGCCCAGGTGGAGTCCAGAGGTCAAAACTGGTTGTCATCTTTATCATTCTGTTTTCTCATTCCCCAGCACTATGAGTACAGGCACACACTACCATGCCCAGGTTTTATATGGGTGTTGAGAAATTGAACCCAGAGTCCTCCTACTAACACAGTGTGGTGGTTTGAAGAAAAAAATGTCCCCTAGTGGCTCATATATTTGAACACTTGGTACCCAGCTGAGGCACTATTCTGGTTAGGGAACTCTTAGGACATCTGGAACCTTGGTGTAAGAAGCACATCACTAGGCTTTGACAACTAGTAGTCTTGCCTCACTTCCAGCTTGCTCACTGTTTCCTGTGTGCACATGAAGTGTGACCAGCCGGCTTCCTACATGTATCCTCCACCACTATGGACTCCAGTCCTCCAGAACTGTGAGCCAAATAGACGTTCTTTTTTAAGTCTCTTCTGGACATGGCATTTCATCACAGCAGCAGGAGAGAACTAATAAACACAGCTAGCATCCAACCCACTGGGCCATCTCCCCAGTCTGTGCCCACATAGTAGTCTACTTCAAAGAGGATGTGTCCCACCATCGTCTCTGTGTCCGGATTTACATTCTGCTACAATGTCTCTCTCACATTGTAATTAAAACCACACAACTAATAACATTCAGTCATATAATAAGGAATGAAATTCTGGTACACGTCACATAGTGGATGAACCCCAAAACACACTCAATGAAATGAGCCACACAAAAGGACAAACCTGTAATTCCATCTATGAGGTACCTAGAATGGCCAGAATCATGCGAAAGGGAAGAAAGCAGGTTACCTGCAACTGCAAGGATGGGAATACATGGCTGCTGTCTACACAGTTTCAGCTTCTGGAAACAGTGGTCGGTTTCACAAACATGCCAGTTACACATATGCTGTTTATATTTTACAATGACTACAAAAACTACAGTGGAAGCTGAAGAGATGGCTCAGTGGGCAATGCTGTTTATGCTTGAGGACTGAGTTTGGATCCCCAGAACTTACATAAAGAAGCCAGATATGATAGGACACATCTGTAACCCCAGTGGTAGAGGAGGAAACAGGAGGATCCCTGTGGCTCATTGGCCAGCCAGTCTAGCAATTTGGTGAACTCTCAGTTTGGTAAAAGACCCTGTCTCAAAAAATGTTCTGCTCTTGCAGTGAACCAAGTTTTGGTTCCCAGCACCCACATGGTAGCTCATAACCATCTGTAACTCCAGTTCCAGGGAATCTGATGCCCTCTTCTGACCTCCACGGGTGTAGTGAGGAGGCGAGCAGGCCTGCTTTTTGAAGGAACAGCAGGCTGCGTTCCTGCCGCCCAGCTCCCAGCCTCCTGGCTAGCTTATGCCCAGAAATAACAACACACAAACTGTATTCATTTAAACACTGCCTGGCCCATTAGTTCTAGCCTCTTATTGGCTAACTCTCACATCTTTTTTTTTTACAGTTCTTACTTAGTTTTTATTCATAATCATAAACTTAACTCTGCAATCCAGCTAGACTTGAAGGGGAATGAGGAAAATATGGAACCCAAAGAACTTCAGTGACAGCAGAGATTACAGGGTACTCCAAGCAGATGGGGCTGGGGTGCTCTCCTAAGTTATAAAAGGAATGGTCTGGTGGGTAAGAAGCCCGCAAGTCAAAAGAATTAGAGTTGTCCACAGTCGGAAATGGTGATCTTCTTGCTGGTCTTGTCATTCCTGGACCCAAAACGCTCCATGGCTTCCACAATGTTCATGCCTTCTTTCACCTTCCCAAAGACCACATGTTTGCCATCCAGCCACTCAGTCTTGGTGGTGCAGATAAAAAACTGGGAACCGTTTGTGTTTGGTCCAGCATTTGCCATAGACAAGATGCCAGGACCTGTATGCTTCAGGATGAAGTTCTCATCCTCAAATTTTTCTCCGTAGATGGATCTGCCGCCAGTGCCATTATGGCATGTGAAGTCACCACCCTGGCACATGAATCCTGGAATAATCCTGTGAAAGGAAGAACCCTTATATCCAAATCCTTTCTCTCCAGTGCTCAGAGCATGAAAATTTTCTGCTGTCTTTGGAACTTTGCCTGCAAACAGCTCGAAGGAGATGCGGCCCAAGGGCTCGCCATCAGCCTCGATGTTGAAGAACACGGTGGGGTTGACCATGGCTGCAGCAAGCGGTGAGAGGGGACAGCGGCGTCTGCAAAGCCTAACTCTCACATCTTGATTAACCCATTTTTAATAATCTGTGTAGCACCACGAGATAGTGGCTTACCGGGAAAATTCTAACCTGCATCCATCTCAGAGAGGAGAGTTATGGCGTCTGACTCACTTCCTTTCTTCCCAGCATTCTGTCCTGTCTATTCCACCCACCTATGTTCTGACCTATCAGGCCAAGCAGTTTTCTTTATTAATTAACCAATGAAAGCAACAGATAGATAGAAGACACTCCTACATCACACGGG
The DNA here is from genome assembly GCF_037038515.1 of Microtus pennsylvanicus. Classification (NCBI taxonomy): domain Eukaryota; kingdom Metazoa; phylum Chordata; class Mammalia; order Rodentia; family Cricetidae; genus Microtus; species Microtus pennsylvanicus. The sequence goes on from NC_134585.1 coordinate 23,713,645, forward strand.
CATCAGGCACTTAGCGGGTACACATATGTATAGGTTTGCCATCCTCTGCCTCCTGAGTGCTAGGATTAAAGGCGTGCGCCACCACTGCCCAGCAAAATCTTTTTAAAAATAAATGAGGTGTAGCAGCTATCAAGTAAGATATTCAACATGAAATCTGACCTCCATATGCACATGTATCTACCCACCCACACAAGAATAAGTATGTATGTATACACAAACACTAACTACAATGATCTAAAGAGAGCCAAAACCAGACTCATTTCTTCAGCAAATAACACACAAAGGAAAATGAACAGATCCCTAGGCATGAATGCAGATGAGCATTTCCTCAGTAAGAACAGGTGCCCATTCAAAGAGCTCATGGGAATAAGCTCAGAGGACTGAATATTCATCCCCTTTCCTGGAATGCACCAAATAGGGACCCTGCTTAGCGCTGTACGCTTAGAAGACGTTCATGAAACATTACCACAGCAATGAGTCCAGGGACAGCAATGCCTACCTCTTGGTTTTGGTTTTGCACTTGCTGCCTTTGCCAAACTGTGGCCTATGTCCTGTTATTGTGGTAGCTAGACCCTACAAAACCTTGTCATCATCCCCCCGGGCCAAGAAAACACGGGGAAGGATTCCAACACCATTGCAAAGAGAAGTCACCAGTGACTGTGGAAAAGAGCCAAGGCAGGAGCAGCATCATGTGAGGAAAGACAGCCACAGAACAGTGAGGAGTATCTTTCCATCAAAAATCAGCTGCTGCTTGAATTTAGTTTCATTTCAATAACGGCTTCCCTCACTGACAGCTGCAGCTTCCGGCACCCTCATTAGTGTCTTCAGACTTCACTTTCCAGGCAACAGAACACACAGATTTAGAGTTTTTTTTGTTTTTTTTTTTTTTTGTGAAATGCTGTTGGATTTGGATGTTCCTCCTGTAAACAGCACACAGTAAGAGACCACACTGGAGTGCTTCAAGCTGCTATCCAGTTCTCCCTCAAGCACCTGTCAGGAGCCCTCAGACCCTCTAACATGAAGTGTACTTTTCGAGCATTGGGAAAAAGGCAACCCCCACCAATCATCCCCCACAGTCCTATTTTAATCATCAAGAATCGAGGTAGAGGGCCAGCAAGATGGCTCAGTGGGTAGACGCTTGCTGCCAAGCCCATGACCACGTTTATCATTAGCACAGCAAAGTAACCCCACCCGTAGCTTGACAAGTCACCCTGTCACAATCTCCTCCCCACACTCCACATTTTTCTGCTGTTTGTGCTAACGGTAAACGTGGCAGCCACTTGTAATTCCAGCACTCAGGAGGAAAGAAGGTGGGTTCAATCGCCAGTTTCCCAGTACCCTCCAAACAAACATGCTTACTAGAAATGAATCAAGTAAATGGAAATTCAATAGTACTCATTCACTGAATGTTTTTTATTAAATATTTATTAATTCATTACTATATCTTGAGGATCTGTTAAATATTCACATCAATAGCACTAATGAGGCAGAGGAAGTTCTCGCAAGTTTGAGGCCAGCAAACTGCAAGGTAAGATTCTGTTTTGTTTTTTAAAAAAGTGTGATATATCTAATAAATCAGAGTTGTACTGGGTGAGATGAAATATAATTAAACTAGGGGCTGCGAAGATAAGTTCATAAATTGCTTACCACACAAGCAGCGTCTGACTTCAGATCCCCAACACACACTCACACACGTGTACACACTAACAAATTTTTTAAAACCCAAAACCAGTTGTACAAAAGTTTTAACATACATTGTGAAGAACGACTGAGAAAGAGACCTGATATTGACCTCTGGCCTCCACACAAGCACACACACATACTTATGTACACACACACACACACACACACACACACACACACACACAGAGAGAGATAATTAACTAAACTCTAAATCCTAAGTCGGGATCAACAAACTTCTGTGAACGGCCAGATGGCCGCACACCCTTGGTCACAACAGTGCTACTGGTACACGTGACCGTGCTGTACTCCAGGACAGCTCTGCGAGGCCCACAGAAAGAGGCTCTGCTTTACAGTGCTGGAGACTGAGTCAAGGGCTCCCATATACAGCCGAGGGCTCTATCGCTGTGCCACACCCCTGCCCTCACAGGTTTGAGTTCCACATGATTTCCTCACATCCTTCAAGTCTTCCAATGTGTTCCACTTCCTGTTCTACACTGAAAACCACAGAGTCCATTCTTGGTCCAAGGACCCAACAACAGGTGGTGGGTCACACAGGGTCCTCAGACTCACTGCTGACTGCTGTCCCAAGTTCATGGCCCTAAGCACTTTTCAAAAGATGCACACGCTTGCAGACTTGCCCAAGCATAGAAAATTATTTTTCTTTCCATTTTTGGTTATTGAGGTAAGGTCTTCTTATGTAGCCCTAGTCAGCCTCTGGAGTGCTGAGATTACACACATATGTTTGCACGTGTACCTGAGCCATGATACATGTACGACATGGTGGCTAGAGGTCAACTGTGGAGCACGGTCTCCTCCCACCTTCTCTTGGGTTCTGGGGATTAAACTCAGGTCACCAGGCCTATACTACAAACGCTTTTCCTAAGGAGCCATATGCTGGCCCTGCTTCCATTTCTTAAAAGAAAATGAAATATATGAATGAAAGGTAGTGCTATCTTCTTGATAGCTCACTCTAATATGAGACACTTTGTTGCACAATTTGTTCATTGTTTTGTTGATATATAGTCTTGCTGTGTAGCTCAGGCTGGCTAAGAACTTTCAGTTGTCTTGCCTTGCCTCCCAAATGCTGGGATTGCGGACATGTTCTACCATACCTGGCCCTGGTTAATTTCTTCTGGCAATTCCTTTATTATTTTTTTTTAATTTCGGATTTTTGAGACAGGGTCTCACTATATAGCTTTGGCTGGCCTGGAGCTCACTATGTATCACTATGTAGACCAGGCTGGCCTTGAACTCACAGAGATCCAGCTACATCTGGGACTAAAGGTGAGCATCCCCATGCCGGAAGTACTTGTTTATTAAAGGTTCCCAGCTCCTGGATACATTCTAAGCTTTCCTTTTGCTTTTGTTTCTTTGAGTACAATCCAAAGTTGCCACTCTGCTGTGTCATGTCTTCATGAGTTGCTAGACATCTGGTTATTAGGAGTGGTTCCTTAATGCCTAGTTTGTATTGACGGCTTACTGGCCATGCTGGGGAGAAAAGTTCATTGAGAGAAGAGACGGTCCATTTTTCCAGACAGGAATTTCATTTGCTATTGCTGTAGATCTGGGGACACTACTGTCCAAAATCCCCTGACATGAGCTGAAGACCTCAAGGTCTCCATGTCTTCTTTTAGAACCAAATAACAAATTCATTACATTTTTTGCTTTGTATTTTAAGATGGTGCCTCACTATATAGCCCAGGCTAGCCTTGACCTCATGATATAGCCCAAGGGGACCTTAAACTGATACAATCTTCCTGCCTTAGTCTCTCAGCTGCTGAGATAGCAAGACCAGCTCAAATAATTTTTGCACTTTCTAAGGATCTTCGTTGCCAATTTTCACTCATTTTTTTTCCCTTTTGCTCCGATTTTCTTGATTTCTCTTCCAACCCCTGATGGAACATAGTGTATACGCTCTCTCTTTCTCTTTTTAATAACATCTTATTTTTATACACAAGAAAATCCTCCAGAGAGTCATTTCTCTCACGCCTAGGTCATGTGACTGTCATGTGGCTGCTTGAGATAGCACAGACAGAAGCTATTCCTAAGCAGGAGTGTGTCCAGTGAGTTGCATTTGGTGTAGAAGCGGGAAGAGCCTGCCGTGTGAGCTCCAAGTCCGACAGACGGGAACTCTGGAACTACTCAACAAAGGTAGGAAAGTTGTGAGTCACAACAGGGGCAACTATGGGGCCTTAGCATCGAAGATAGGAAACAACCACCAGCCAGGGAGAACCTTCAGAACTCATCAACACGTCCACTGCAGTTTCAAAGGGCATTTGCTTTATCACAGTGATCTTCCTTTTCCTAGCAGAATTTAGTCATTATGTGTGAAATCAATAATGACAATTTACAAAAAAAAAAAATAGATGACAGACGTGACATCTGCTTTGAGACTTTACTAAGATAAAAAATGTCACCTCCGAGGGGCTCGAGACACAGCTCAGGTTGTAGAGTTCTAGTCTAACTGGCAAACAGCTGTGCATTCCACCCCAGAACGTTACCAAGGGTAGGGGCGCACACCTGTAATCCCAGCACGTTACCAAGGGTAGGGGTGCACACCTTAATCACAGCACTTGGAAGGTGGAGGCCAGAGGATCTTGGCTACATACTGGAGTTTAAGGCCAGTCTGGTCTAAATCAAACTCTGTTTCGAAACAACAATGAAGTCACAGGCAGCAAAGATGATGCCATATGCAGCATGAATCTGGAGACTGTGACTTAGCCCAAGTGCAGCTGGCAGCTGCTCATCCTCCTCTACTGCAATGGATTTAGTGATTAGTCAAGGGTTAGTCAAGCTTTCAGAAAAGTTTGAGGTTTGAGGGGGAAAAAATTAAAAAGCCAAATAACAAAAAAAAAAAAAAAAACCAAAACAGTTTTCAGGGGCAGTAATACTAGAGCTGAGAATTCAATTGTACAAAACTATATAATAAATACAATTCTTCAAGTAGGAGAATATACTTTCTAGTGCTTTTTTGCAATCAACATTTTATGTATTTATGTTTATTTATGTGAGACAGGGTCTCACAAGCTGGCCTCACACTTGTTCATCCCGTCTCTGCCTCACAAGTGCTAAAATTACAGGCATGCCCCGCCACACCTGGCTCATAGGGTACCAGGGAGCAAATCTAGCAAGGTCAGGCAAGCATCTACCAACTGAGATATAGCTCTAGCCCTCAATAAACAATTTTCCCCCAGACAGGGTTTCTCCATGTGTCCCTGGCTGTCCTGTAGACCAGGCTGACCTCGAACTCACAGAGATCCACCTGTCTCTGCCTCCTGAATGCTGGGATTAAAGGTATATGTCACAGCACAGCAAACTTTTAAAAACAAAAAAAAAAAAAAAAAAAACTTGGAAACTTCTGGGTTTTGGTCCACCACCAAAGAGTTAAGCAGTCAACCTTCCATACTAAAGACAAGTAAGAGCCAGCAAGACAGCTCAGCAGATAATAAAAGTTCTTGCCTTGCGAGCCTGAAAACCCGAGTTCAACAGCTGGCTCCCAGTCAGTGAAGGAAACCAATTCTGGAAAGATGTCCATGGACTGCCACATGCACACCATGACTCATGTTACCTATACTCACCTTTCTCTCTCTGTCTCTCTCTCTCTCTGTCTCTCTCTCTCTGTCTCTCTCTCTCTCTCTGTCTGTCTGTCTCTCTCTGTCTCTGTCTGTCTGTCTCTCTCTCACACACACACAAATACACAAATAAGTAAAATTAACTAAAAACAAGTAGAACTCTCAATAGACCCAAAAGTCAGTAACTCTCCTTAGACCTACTATGGATGTGCGGTTGCAAAGAATTACAAACAATATCAAGGAGGAAAAGCTCAGGAAAATGAGCTGTAACTGACAGCCTGTTGGAGGTGCTGTGTGGAGTCTGAGAGCTGAAGAACAGGGGCAAACAATGCTGTGTGTGGTGGCTGGGGCACGATCAAGAGTTCAAGGTCAGCCTGAGCTACTTAGGGAGCTACTATCTCATAAAACACTGAAGCCCAGAACAAATGGACTTTACAGCTACCATACTTAATAGTGAGAAACGTGACGTTCTCCTGCTAAGTCAGGAACAAGGCAAAGATGTCCCTGTCACCCCTGCTTCTCAGACCCATACACAAAGTCTCAGCTAAGAAATAAGAGAGAAAATAAAAGAAATACATATTTGGAAGGAAGCAATATAACTGTCTTTTGTCACAGACGACATGATGGTCTAGGACCTAGACTCTAGGTAAAAAATCCAAAAGCTGGACATGGTAGTGCATGCCTCAACCCCAGCATTCAGGAGGCAGGTGAGTCCAACCTGGTCTACATAGCAAGCACAGTGGTGCCACACACCTTTAACCCTAGGACTCGGGAGACAGAGGCAGGCAGATTTCTGAATTCGAGGTCAGCCTGGTCTATACAATGAGATGTAGGACAGCTACATAGATCAGGTCTCAAAAAGAAAAAAAAAACCAAAACCTCTCTTAGACTTAGTAATAATCTATCAAGATAGAAGAGTAATAAACAAAACTCATTTTTATCAATGAACAATCAGAATTTGACATTAAAAATAGAGGCTGGAAACTGGGTGGCAGTGGTGGAAGTCTTTAATCCCAGCAGTTGGGAGGCAGAGGCAAGGGGATCTCTAGTTCCAGGCTAGCCAGGGCTACACAGAGAAACCCTGCCTTGAAAAAACAAAAAGGGGAGAAGTAGGGAAATGCGGCTGGAGAGATGGCTCATCAGTTAAGAGCTTGGCTATTCTTCCAGAAGACCGGGTTTCAATTCCCAGCAACTACATGGCACCTCGCAACCACCCATAATTCCAGTTCTGTGGGATTCAACACCCTCTTCTGGCTTCCCAGGGCACCAGGAATGCATGTAGTACACAGGCATACATGCTGAAAAAATATTCACAAAAATAAAATAAATATAAGTAAGTCTTTTTAAAGTTAAAAAATTAAAAGTGTAGCATCATCTATACTCATACCCTAAAAGGAAAGATATAAAACTAACAATGAAGTAATATCTTCCTGAGGAGAACCACAAAACTCTATTTAAAAAAAAATAAAACAACTAAAGAATTCATGAATACATCCAACTTAATCTATTGATTTAAAACAACCTCAATCAAACCCCCAGGATGGTGTGGGAGGTCATTCTATATATGTGTTGCTTTTATTGGTTAATAAATAAAGAACACTGCCTTGGCCTGTGATAGGGTGTTGGGGGTGGACAGGGATGGGAGACTATACTGAATGCTGGGAAAATGAAGGCACAGTCAGGAAGATGCCATGGAGCCGCCAGAGGAGAAAGACGCAAGCCACCAGCCAGAACCTTGCTGGTAGGCCACGAGCCTTGTGGAAAAATATAAAATAATGGAAATGGGTAAACTAAATATATAAGAGCTAGCTAGCAATACGCGTAAGCTATTAGCCAAGGAGTGATTTAATTAATATAGTTTATGTATGATTATTCAGGAGTTTGGGTGACCGGGAAATGAACAAGCAGCCTTCTACTACACCAGGAAAAAAAAATGATCCTATGGCTATCAACAGATTTTAAAGTTTATTTAGAAAGAAAAACAAAACAAAATAGCCAAATCAATACCAAAATCACTCAAAGGACTGATACTATCTAACCTTAAAACCTATTATAAAGGTAGAATAATAAGGCAGTGGGGTCTTGGGTGAAAAAAAAAAAGCAGTAAATGGACCAGCACATCTGGCATAGCTTGGTCCTGGAAACCTACCTGGGGCAATGAAGAAACAGAGGAAGGACAACACACAGACGCACCTACAGGAAAGCTGGGATGAGTGGGCTGTGGTTTATTACCTGCAGTGTGAGAAGAAAGGCTAGTCTCTACAGGGGAGTCTCTACAGGGGAGCAGGCTATGTTGTGGTCATCTGGGAAGCGGAAACAGTGGATGCTAGTTTTTTAATATACTGCCAACATCCATACACAGGAGGAAAGGTTTGCTGATTCCCAAGGGTCTGAGGCACTGGTCCTTGTTAATAATATACATTCACACTGGGTGGTGGTGGCGCACGCCTTTAATCCCAGCACTCGGGAAGCAGAGACAAGCAGATCTCTGTGAGCTCGAGACCAGCCTGGTTTACAGAGTGAATTCCAAGACAGACTCCAAAGCTACACAGAGAAACCCTGTCTCAAAAACAAACAACCCAAACAAACAACCAAGCTAACAAAATACACATTCACTCAGGCTTCAGCTCCACACATGGAATAGAACAGAGGACTCAGAAATAAACCCACATAAATACAATCAACTCACCTTTAATAAGGGAGCAACAGCAAAACCCTGTCTTGAAAACAAACAAACAAACAAACAAACAAACAGATAAGGGAATGACAGCCACAATACGGGGCAAAACTCAATTTGAGCAACCAGACATCCATCAGCAAGACAATTCCATCACAAATGAGTCAAAAGAGCTGAACAGAAACCACGAAAGAGGATATGCATGGCCAGGAAGTACCTGAAAAGATGTTCAACACTGTGTGGTGTAGCGAACTGAAAATTAAGATAACTGGGTACTGTTATGTTCCTGTCAGAAGGGCCAAACGCAGGCAGGCAAGAGGGCTTAGTGGGCAAAGGCACGAGCTGGGGAAGCCTGAGGGACACCTGGGTCCCACAGCAAATGAGAACTGACCCCTGGATGTTGCCAATGCCCTCCATATGTGCACTGTGATATATGCTTGCTCACTCGTGCGCTCTCTCTCTCTCTCCTCTCTCAATAAAATTTGAAAAGAAAAATATAAATAAAAAAAAGGAATGGGCTAAGTTCCAAACACTGAAAATACCAAATGTAACAAGGACACAGAATCACAGGAACTCTCAGTCACTGCTGTGGGAAAGCTCAATGGTACAGCCACCATGAAAGACAAATAGGTATTAAAAAAAAAAATTAAGCATACTCTTTCCACATGATCCAGCCACTGTGCTCTTTGCTATTTATCCAAACAAGATAAGAACTTAAATTCCCACCTGAACTAGCACACAGACACTCATAGCTTTATTTATAACTGCCAAAACTTGGAAGCAATCAAGAAGTCCTTCAGCAAGGTGACTGAGAAAAATGGGCACCCAAACAACAGCACCATTTAGTACTAAGAAATGCGCTCTGAGCCACAATGAGGCATGAATGAAGAAGGGCTGAGAGACGGCTGAGTGGTTGAGCACTACTTGCTCTTTCAGAGGAGCCGAATTTGATTTCCAACACCCACACGAGAGCTCACAACTGTCTGTAACTCCAGTTCCAGGCAAGACAATGCTCTTTTCTGACATCTGAGGGCACCAGGCATGCATATAGAACTCAGACATATATGCAGGGAAAATACTCATTCACAAAATTTTAAAAAATATGAAAAAGAAATGGCATGAAGGAAGCACATGAAAGCACCTTGCTGTGCGAAGCAAGCTAATCTGGGAAGGCTGTGATTTCTACTGCAGGATGGTCTGGAGATAGTCGGGGGGCTGGGGGGCCGAGGAATGAAAAGGAAGGACAGTGCCAGTGAAGCCTCTTTCCTGGAAATACTAAAAACTAAATTATGTCTATCCCCTCAAGACACACTAACCAAAGAGCCAGTCAGGGAGTGTGGCATGGTGGCATGTTCCACTTCCTGACTTGTCCAGTAGCTATACTGTTTCTATGATTCTGTCAAATAGTACATATATACTTTGCCCATGTACATTTTCAGGAAAAAAATTAGAACAAACTGTCTTTATGAAAAGCTCTCTAAGTAAAGCTGACTGACTACCTCATTGAAACACTCAGTCTGCAGTATGCACACACGGGTGAGCAGTCAGTCTGTGCCCTCAGTCTCTGAGCGGAGGGCCTTACAGACTGATTCCACTGCACCAGGATCCGTCCCAAGTCCCTCAAGCACAAGGCCATTTGCCTCACTGTCAGGGGCTGGCCACTGATGACCAATCATTTCCCTTAGTGCCTGCTACGTCTTCAGATTGGCCGTGTTTCTCCAGCTACACAGCACTCACAGCCAATGGCTACATGAACGGCATCTTTCCTGCTACCTCTTAGAAGAGGAAACTCTCAGGGAACATCAGCCTACTAATTTGGCCTGGGCCATTTTCACTAATGCATCTCCTTTTGGAGCTGTCAGCCTGCCATAAAAACACCATAATTGACTGTGTTTGCTCCTTTTCTGCTTTGAATAACACAGCAGAATAATCCTTTGTCAATCCCTCCTTCAAAGTCTTTCTTAGGGAAATCTTATTTTAACCATGAAAAACCAGACACTAGTCTATTACAGCTGCTTCAACTCTTACAAGAGCTGTACAAAAGAAAAAAGTGCCTTCTACCTCCAAAAGCCATTAGCGACTTTCTTCTTACTAATAAGACACCCAGAACACATACTATTTCACAGAACCAAAAGGACCAATTTCCTCCTGGAGCGGAGCAGTAATCGTCAGGCACTCATTAAATTACAGCAATGAGAGATGGCTTTTTCCTGATACGTTTCCTGATGAATAGCTGAGCAGCTTGGCTTTTCCCAAGGCTGCCTCCCACAGACACTCCAGATCCTGTCTGCACAGGTAAGCCTGGGCTCCTCAGTATCCAACACGGCAAACCTTTCTGTTTACTCCAGTCAGTGCCTCTTTAACTTTGGAGCCTGTCCTGGAACTAGCTCTTGTAGACCAGGCTGGCCTCGAACTTACAGAGATCCACCTGCCTCTGCCTCCCGAGTGCTGGGATTAAAGGCATTTTTAAAAAATATTAATCTTGAAATCCATGAGATAGCTCATTCCACAAAAGCACCTGCCACCAAGTCTGACTACCTGAGTCTGATCCCTGGGACCTACACGGTAGAAGGAAGGAATCAACTCACACAAGATGTCCTCTGGTCTCCACATGCTTGTGTGCATGTAATATAAAATCCAAAATAAGCCCATGCCTTTAATGCAGTACTTGGGAGGCAGAGGCAGGCTAATCTCCATTAGTTCAAGACCAGCCCGGACTACACATAGAGTTCCAAGCGAGTCAAGTTTACATAATGAGACCCCATCTCAAAAAACAAAAATTAAAAGAATAATTTCATCATTAAAATATAAAATCAACTGATTTTCTAAATATTTTCTTTCATTTCAAGGGCTTCAGAGAACATGGGTTCTCATATTCTAGTTGGCACAGCAGTTCCAAAAGGTAGCCTACCACAGTTACATAGGGTGTATTATGCTGAGGTTGTGACAATTACACCCACAGTTGCCTTGGTTTTAAAAGAGATTTAATTCCCTTGATTGACCCACAGATCAAAGATTCTATTTTCTGTAACTAATGATTAAGGAGAAAATAAGAGAAATTACAGATATTAGCAGATACTCTGCCCCCTGCTCAAAGGCACTTACTTTTCTTCAGCACCTCAGCCTACGATGTCATGTAGGAACTGTCCACTACCCTCTGACCCCTCAGAGGCAGGAGCTCCCAAGGGCAGGGACTGAATGCTACCTGCTGTCTCACCTTCATAGTCAAGAGTGTTTCTCTTAATGCTGGTATACTCAACACGGAAGTCTGATTGTTATTCTTATTCTGGTGCTGGCGCTTGAACACATACAGCATCAGGCTTACACTAAGCATGCATTCTACCACTTGAGCTATACCCCGAGCCCCAAAAATCTGGCTCTTAGTTACAGTTTTAGATCAGCTGGTGAACCTGCTGCCTTGCCATCTGTGAGTTTTACTCAGGCATTACTCTGATTCTGAGCAGATATAACCTCGAATATCTCATGAAGTCCACCTAAATACAGATTTCCCTTGCACAAAACTGCAGAACAATGATAAACCTGAGAGTTCTGAGTGTTCTGTGGATTCTAGTTTATACCATAAACCAAAATTCCTTTTGGCAAGTCTAACCACAGTGAGTCCTGTGTTAGAGATTCAAATGAGGAATGACACTAAATGGCCTCCAATCACTCACTCACTGGCCCCCTCTCTAAAACTGATGAGGCATGAATAAGGGTACTGTGGCAGAGTGGCACAAGTTAACACTAGAGGGCGCTACACTCGTATTAGTACAGGGGGTTCAGGTCAAGAAATCTCAAGAAAAACATCTCTCTCTTCCCAGGTTTAAGGTACTGGAGACAGAACCTGGGGCCGTGAGTGTGCTAGACAAGCATTCTACCACAGGAATGCACCACCACCCCTCACTAGAAGCTTCTCATTCATGATGTAGCTTTGCAGGCGAGAGACAAGCTGATGAATTCAGCTATGATTAGCATTACCATTCTTCTACAGGACTCAAATGTTTCTTTCCTCCATTTCTTTGGTTTGGGAATTTTCCATTCATTGCTCTTATTTGCTTCTTTGGTTTTTTGAGACAGGGTCTATGTAGCCCAGGCAGACCTCAGACTCACTATATGGGAATGGGCATTCTGAGGCCCTGAGGTTTCTCCCTTCATCTCATAAAAGGGGAAATTACAGGCTTAACCCACTTTGTTACTTTGCTTTTTGTTGTTGTTAGCTTGATTTATTTTTATTGTCATTGCTTTTTGAGACAGTTAGCCTTGGCTGTCCTGGAGCTAGCTCTGTAGACCAGGCTGGCCTTGAAATCATAGAGAACGTCCTACTTCTGCCTCCAGAGTACCAGGATTAAAGGCATGTACCACCACTTCCCACTGAAGTTTTTTCTTTTAAAAGAAGAATGGAGGATCCCAGCACTCGGGAGGCAGAGGCAGGCAGATCTCTGTGAGTTCGAGACCAGCCTGGTCTACAAGAGCTAGTTCCAGGACAGGCTCCAAAGCCACAGAGAAACCCTGCCTCGAAAAACCAAAAAAAAAAAAAAAGAAGAAGAAGAAGAAGAATGGAGGGCTGGAGAGATGGCTCAGTGGTTAAGAGCATTGTCTGCTCTTCCAAAGGTCCTGAGTTCAATTCCCAGCAACCACATGGTGGCTCACAACCATCTGTAAAGAGGTCTGGCGCCCTCTTCTGGCCTTCAGGCATACAGACAGAATATTGTATACATAATAAATAAATAAAAATAATAAATATGAAGAATGGAGAGAGCAATCTTTAGGAAAGGCTTAATGCCAACTTGGTATTCTCGGAATTAAAAGGAAACACAAACAGCCTATGATATAAGCCAATGAGAGGAGCATTTTGGGAAGAACCCTTGGGCTGCTCAGTCTGTCCAGGGGTAAGGTAAAGATATTAGAGAAAGGGGAAGAACCAGCACACTGAAGATGAAGCGGCTTTGACCACTGTTACACGCTATGGTGGCTGATCTCAACTACATCTGCAATCAACTAAAACCAAAGCAACCGGGGCACCAGTGAGGGGTTTTTCTTGACTGGCTCATCTGAGATGGGAATACCCACTGTAAATCCAGACCATTTAAAGTGATAAAACCCACCCTAAATCTGGGCCACAACTTCCTGAGTCAGACTATATAAAGAAATGGAGAAGGAAGTGCTGTTCTTTGCCTGCTTGCCCCTCACTCTTGATGGCAAGTTCATCCCTTCTCTACTGTCAGAGCCCACCTCTCTGGGGTTCCAGTGAAGACCAGCTGAGACGTTTGAGCTTTATAGACTTTCCATCAAGTGACAGCAAGCTGGACTAGCTGGACCACAGCCTGTAAGCAATTCTAATAAATGCCCCTTTTAATATACACATTCATTTTATCAATTCTGTTCCTCTAGAGAACCCTGACTAACACTCTAACTCTGGAAAACATTCTTGGCCATGAAATTGTATGAACTAAACCATCCATAACAAAGGAATCATTGAAAGCTGTTTCTCTTTGCCCAGAGGAACAATGGCATGCTAACCTAACAGAGCGACTATACAGATAGCGTGCAGGAGACAGAGAGCTGCAGGACAGAACTCCTTGCATTTCTATTTCCTGGGTTAATGTGATTCAGAAGAGCAGGGCTTAGCAGTTGGACACTGACTCTCTACTTTTAGGACACAGACGCTCCTGAGTAAAAATAGACAGACAGTAACCTTGGAGAGCAACTTTGTGAGTGAAGAGAAAAAATGTACTAGATCAAAACAAATTTTTTCACGTTTAAAAAAAAAATGCAAACTCAAACCTCTAGAGAATAAAGTAAAACTCACTAGCTTCAAATCCAGTATCAAAGTAGCTGGGAAATGTTACTTTCTTAAATCATGAATTTCAAGTACTCTAGAGGCACCAAGAGGAAGCGTGGATGGATGGATGGATGGATGGATGATGTATGGATCTCCCCCTACATCTCTCTCTCTCTCTGACATTAAAACATTTAGTCATCCTTTCAGGAAAAGTAGGAAAAGTGTTAAAAGGTGCATCTTGCTTCCTCCCTCACTTAGGTGTGACCAAAAGACTTCCATGGCACTATGCGCCATACTGACCTTTAAGATGTTTCGGCCATCAAATGATTCTCTTTCCTTGAAGATGTATTTGCCATCTGGTGTGTAGAGATTGTATCTGCCTTCAGCTGTAAATAATCCAAAGACAATATGAGAGGAACATGAGAAGTGTGTTTGTGCCCACCCCCTTGAGTATCCATAGGCCACAGGCCGACTAGGAAACTTCCACCTCCTGCTAGACGGCAGCACGAGGTGGGAGGAAAAGCAGCTAACATTCAAGAAATGAGGCTTCCTGGGCTGCAGACACCAACTCCTTCCCTTTATTTTCATTCATTCGGCATTCTCCAAGCCCTACCTGTATGCACTGGGCAACTAACGAGCTCTTCCTGAATCTCAGTTCTCCACCAATAAAGTCAGAGGTTGAGACGAAGTCACGCCAGACTTCTACAACTCCAAAATAAATGTCATGTGATTTTAATTACGTTAAAATACACAAAAGTTGGCATACAAACTATTCAAAGTTGAACGTGTCCAGGATTTGGGTATACTTAAGGACTATCTCCAAATGGGGTACCAATAAAGATATCCTTACATTCTACATGGGAAGGCAGCAAGCCCATGACCTTGGCCTAAACAAAAATGTGCTCTAGCTGACTAAGTTAATTTAGGCTGCATGTCCCAAAAGATGTCCTTAAAAGACAGCCAGAAGAATATCAAAGGAACAGAGACAGAAAAGAAAAAGTAACATATCTTTTCATGTCCTTTTCAAGTAAAAAATTCAATACAGAGAAGAGCACAAGGAAGAGAAAATTCAAAGGATCCTCAAGAATTATTTAAGTTTCAGATGCTTTCTGGCTGACAACTCATTCCTGCCTTCTCACAGACCTTTACAAGCATTTGGACTTCTACTGTCCAGTGTGCTCTCTCGTTGTCCAGGTCTGCAGAGTCCCAGGTCAGAACTGAAGGACTCATCCAGAGTTCTAATACCATGAATATAACAAATTTTAACTATGTGTGTGGGAACTCCGGACCTAGCTGGAATGAGAAGTGTTCTAAACAAGACTACAGCCTCAGGCAAACTCCACAGCTTAAAAAGCAAGTTCTGAAAGCCAGACTCAGTGGCATACACCTAGAAAGACAACCCCTGGGATATGGAAGCAGGAGATGAAGAGTTTAAGACCACCCCCTCAGGACAACAAGTTCTAGGCCAGCCTGGACCTGTGATCCTATCTCAAAAATACAATCAAAGTAAACACAAACAGCTTCCCTGCTAAGAAAAAAGAACACACACAGTTTGGAAAGAAATAAATCATTACTAAAAACAAAACAAAACAAAAATCTAACTATTAAAAAGTAGAAATTGTGGGTAGGGAAACAGCTCAGTCAGTAAAGTGCTTACCTTGCACCTGAGCTCAATCCCCAGCACCCATGGGGGGGAGGGGGACCGGCATAGTGGCACACTTACAACCTTAGCTAGAAGGAGGCAGAGACAGGAGGACCTCGAGCTCTTTGGACAGCCAGACCCCTTACTTAGTGAATTTCAGGCAAATGAGAGACCCTGTCTCAAGAAATAAGGTGAATGGTGCCGAGAGGTTGAGATTCTCCATTGTTTAAGTTAAATTTTCCTGGGCATCTGAAATCCTTCTTGGGGAGACATGCTAAGGATGCAGGACCTCATGCATACTAGGCACTGCACCCCAACCCTCATGACATATTTATGTTTGCAAAATCTGACAAGCCAATGTGATACAGAACTGAGTGCCATGCTAAGTAAGTATGCCCCTGCCACATCCACTGGGCTCATCAGAGCAAAAAGGCAGATCAGAGATTCAGAACGGCGGCTCATTTAAAGCTCTAGCTGATCTCAGAGACTCACCACTGGGGTCTTTCCTGAGGAGGGTGTTCATGACCGTGGCGTGCAGTTTCACACTGCTCCAATCCTTCACGATCAGTCCCAGTGCCTGGAAGCGCTCCAGCATGCGATCAACTAGTTCCTGCAGCCTGGAGAGATCGAGATACCGAAATCTTAGTGAACTCAATCCAGCCACCAACTGAACACATATACAGCTTGTTTGTTTGTGAGTCAGGTCTCACTGTGTAGCCCTGGCTAGCCTAGAACTCACTATGTGGACCAGACTGGCCTCAGATTCAAGAGATCAGTCTGCCTTTGAACAAAGGAAGAATCAGACAGGGAGGAAGCAAGGCACACCAGTCTCTTAAGGCACTGGGAGGGAAGGAAGGAGAAGGGCTAGTCTTCGGCAGGCCGCAAGAAGCAGGGCAGGCTTCTAAGAAGCCAGGAACTGAGGAACTAAAAGCATGCCACCCAAAACAGATAAATGTGCAGTCTCGGGGTTTAGTTGCTACTACTGGGTGGGAGTGGGGGAAGATGTGCCTCCATAATTGTTCTCTTAAACTCTTTCCTTTTTACAAAAATAACATGCGCATTAAGAAACAAGGAAAATGCAGAAAAGCATAAAAAGAAAAAAAGCCTCACAAACACTTCCGTGTCTATCTGTGGATGGTGAGGTGACACCATCAGACAAAGAAGAGAGACACCCTGGGCTACAGAGTAAGCCGCAAAGGGCCTTGGGTGACTCCCAGGGAGAAGAGGTAAGAGCTGGGACTGAAGTAGGGGACGAGGACAAAAAGCTGAGAGTCCTCAGTGCCTCTGGCTTTCAGCTAAATAAATGACCTACATGAGTATCCGATGTTTAGGGAGCATACACTATAAGCCACAAATTATTCAAGAAAATGCTACATCTAGAAAACTGAGTGGCACATGCTCTCCAGCATCACCTGACCACTTCTTTGACGGAAAGGATGGAGGACAAGAAACACAGACAGACATTTGACACAGACAAGGAATCAAGCTCATGTCCAGGAAAGGTACACAGGATTGCAGGACACAAGGTAGAAGTGTTAACTTGGTGTCAGGATGGAAGAACCTGAATACCAGACTGAGAGTTATTAATTCAAAGATTCGAGATGATAGGCAATTTTACTGCAGAGAGGCCCTATGGCACATAGTATTTCTGAGCATCTGGGCACACTGACATGACAGTGGGGATCTCAGGCCACCATATCAGAAGAGCTGCAGAAAAGGCTCAGTTGGCAGTACGCTGGGTTTAATGCCAACACCAACAAAACAAAACAAACAAACAAAACCACAACTAAATGTGGTAGTTTCTGCCTTTACTCCCAGCACTCAGGAAGTGGAGATAGGTAGGAGGTCAGAAGTTCAAGGCCAGCCCTGGACTATATGAGAACCTGGCTGAAAAAAGAACTGCAGGATAGTGTAATGCAATTCTATTTGTTTAAAATAATAGACACAGACAATGACTCTTGGCAATTTTTACTCTGGGAAGGAAAACAAAGGGTGGCAAGTTAATTTTTACTTAATTCATCTGTTTAAAAAAAAAAGAAAAGTTTGGCTGTGAAAGGAGAGGGCAACTTATACGCAGTGATACCGAGATGCGTAGTTTTAAATTTTAACCTCACAACCATTTGCCAATTCTCAATAACTAGACTATATCCACTTCTTTTTTGTTTTACTTTTATTTTAAAATTGCATTAATTTATTTAATTATAAACATGAACATACACAGGTGTGAGTTCAGAGAATAACTCGAGAAGCTGGTTCTCTTTTTTCCCCACATAGATCTTAGGAATCAAACTCAGGTCCTTCAGTTGGTGGCAGGACCTAGAACCCACAGCGTAGCTGAGAATGACCTTGAATTCCACCTTGGCCTTCCTCCTGCATGCAGTTACTACAGAATGCACCATGGTGCCCAGCAAATCCTTTCAAGCATGTATTTGGACACTGTTTTTAAATCTGACAGGAATATTACAGATTTTCTAGTCTGAGTTCACTGCTGTATTCCGATATAAACTAGCTTAGTCATCTCTCTACCCTCCACTCTAAGAGAAATGCCAAATCAAGCAGATTTTACTTTTTGCATCCAATTATTGATTCCCACTGCCACTGCTCTAATTTGGGCCATCTTGCTTCTCCCAGACTATTTTAATGGCTTCAAACACCCTGCTACTGCTCCTACTGTAACGGCCCTTAAGTATCCTGCTCCTATTCCTATTATAATGGCTCCTGCTCCTGGCTCTCCCTTTCAGTTATGCAGTAAATGACCGACTTGTTTTAAATTCATACAGAACCACATGTGACAATGTGGCATCTATAAAGAATACTGTCTGTACATGACTGATGTGGGATGCCCTTCTGTATGCTGAGAATATATCTTATTACCATTGGTTAATAAAGAAGCTGAATTGGCCAATAGTCAGACAGAATAGAGCCAGGTGGGAAATCCAAGCAGAAAGACAGGGAGAATGGCGGAGTCAGGGAAATGCCAGCAGCCACCAGGGGAACAAGATGTGAGGTAACAAGCCACAAGCCTCATGTAAAATATAGAATAATAGTAATGGATTAATTTAAGTTGTAAGAGCTATTTAATAATAAGCCTGAGCTAATAGGCCAAATAGTTTACAATTAATATTAAACCTCAGAGTGGTTATTTTGGAACTGGAGGGTGGGAGAGAAAGCTCTAGTTACACAAGACCCACACAAGACCCAGTCAGTCCCATTCTAGCTTAAAGGGTAAGGTTTCAGGAGTCCCAACCCTAACTGAGGAGCCTTGGACAGCTGATGGCCACTAGGGAAGGAAGAGTCAGAGTTCTTTAAGAGTATAGCTAACAATAGGTTGACCATGGTTCAGTGGATGGCCCTACACCCAGGAGTCTATGGGCAGCATAAACTGGACTATTGGGTTATTTTTAAGAAAAGGGGTGGCAGAGAGAAGGCTCAGTAGTTAAGAGCACTGGCTGCTTTTTCAGAGGACCCAGGTTCAATTTCCAGCTCCTACATGGAGACATACAACCATCTCTAACTCCAGTTTTATGGGCTCTGACTCTTTCTTCAGGTATCTGAGGGCACCAGGCACACATGTAGTATATAGACAAACATGCAGGCAAAACACCCACATGCATTAGTTATAAAAAAAAAAATTTAAGCATTTAAAAAGTGCACATGAAGTAGAGGGAGGGGAGTACCTGGAAGGAATAAAGGGGAGAAATGGGGGATGGATATGATCCAAATACACTGTACAAAATTCTCAAAGGACTAATAATAAAATTTTTTAAGGTTTATTTATTTATTATCTATACAGTGTTCTTCCTGCATGTATGCCTACAGGCCAGAAGAGGGCACCAGATCTTATTACAGATGGTTGTGAGTCACCATGTGGTTGCTGGGAATTGAACTCAGGACCTTTGGAAGAGCAGCCAGTGCTCTTAACCGATGAGCCATCTCTCCAGCCCCATAATAAAAATGTTTTTAAATGCTATCTGTGGTGGTTTGAATAGGAGTTGCTCCCATAGACTCACAGATTTCAATGTTTGTCATTAGGGAAGGGCACTACTTGATGGAGGAAGTCTGTCACTGGTGGGCTTGAGGTTTCAGAAGTCCACGCCAGGCCCAGCGGCTCTGTCTTCCTGCTGCCATCTGATCTGGATGTTGAACTCTCAGCTACCATGCTCACTGTGTGCTGCCATGCTCCCCATGAGGATAGTGGACTAAACCTCTGAAAATCTAAGCAAACTCCAATTAAATGCTTTCCTTTACGAGAGCTGCTGTGGTCATGGTGTCTCTTCACAGCGACAGAACACGGATTAAGACAATATCTATTATTGAATACACAAGTATTTTACAGTTTACGATTTCCTACAAAAAGCTCTTGGACATGTTTTGTCACATATTCCTAATTATCTTATAATTTGTTGAATAATGAGTACACAGTTTTTTAACTTTTAAATGATGTTTTCTGTTGGCTAACAACTGCAATTATTACATTGACTTTATACAAAAATAAAACAAACAAACAAAAATCTCACTATGTAGCCCTAACCAGCCCAAGGACTCCTTAATATGCTTAAGTTTCAGTGAGAGACCCTGTCTCAAAAGTTAATTAATTAATTAATGAGTAGAGAACAATAGAGAAAGAAACCCTCTGTGCAAGTGCGGACACACACACACACTTTACTTCTGTATCAATTAGATTAGAAACCCTCTGTGCAAGTGAGGACACACACACACACTTTATTTCTGTATCAATTAGATTAGAAACCCTCTGTGCAAGTGCGGACACACACAAACACTTTACTTCTGTATCAATTAGATTAGAAACCCTCTATGCAAGTGCGGACACACACAAACACTTTACTTCTGTATCAATTAGATTAGAAACCCTCTGTGCAAGTGCGGACACACACACACACACACACTTTACTTCTGTATCAATAAGCACAGCCCTCCAAACTTCCTTGCACGAAGGAGACATTCCAGAAAGTTTATAAGTTGACTTAAACAAGAGCTTTAGAATACATATGTCTCTTTAAAAGTGTACATTTGGGAAGGGGGAATTTATAAATCCTGAAATAACACACTCGCTCTTATTGTGATGAGAAATAGACAATGAAAGGTCAATATTGAGCAGTAAAAGAAATGGGAATGACTCAAAAACGTTGTCGATTGATCATGTCAGTGAACTCAATGACAGTTCACCTTCAATTCACAACGCTTTGACAAAGGAAGTGCACCAAACGTGTAAGAACCGGCTTTGTGGGGAAGTTATGATGAACTGGCCTCTGAGACCTGAGCTCTCCATTAGTGAGCGGACAGATCGAATGTGAGAACTGCTTCAAAAGAAATTCAGTTCAATGGGACTTATTTCTTCCATTCTTAAACCTGTTATCCTCTGCGCGTGAAGACCTACAGCACTCAGGGTCTCAGCAGCAGGACAAAGGGCAAACACCAGGGAAAACACTCAAGGCTCTCAGTAACTCCATCATCCTTTCTTAGCTCTTCTCTGCTGCTCTCTGAGCCACCAAGAACACAGTAAACCAAACTGTCTCTGTCACGTGTGCTTAAAACAGAGCTGAAGCACAGATGAGGAAATTTTCATTACTGTGTAGAATCACACATTATAATCTCAAGTAATTCTCCATCTGCCTCCTTGTTACCTGTGTGCCTACCAGTCAGCATAGATTTGTCTCACAGCAGTGAGCTGCAAGTGTGTGTCTGCACACCAGCCTCTACTCCGTACAAATATTGCAAAGAGCACACGAAGGAAATATGAGCATATGTGTGTAGCGCTGGGGACCAAACCCACGCCTCGAGCATATTACGTGTGAGCTGTGCCACAGTTCCACCCTGGCCTGACACATTAATGCTAACCAAAACTTAAATATACTTTCCCCAGAAAGGATGGTCTTGAGTGACAAGTCTGAAGAGATAAGAATCTAGACTACAGATTCTCCCAGTGGGTGTATTCTGTGAAGTCAGTCCTGAGACATTGGGAGGGGGTCATGACATCAAAACTATTTTTTAAATTTAATTTTTTTTAAATCCTTTTTTTTTATTATGTATACAATATTCTGTCTGTGTGTATGTCTGCAGGCCAGAAGAGGACACCAGACCTCATTACAGATGGCTGTGAGCCACCATGTGGTTGCTGGGAATTGAACTCAGGACCTTTGGAAGAGCAGGCAGTGCTCTTAACCACTGAGCCATCTCTCCAGCCCCTAATTTTCTTTTTTATTTATTTTCGAGATAGGGTTTCTCTGTAGCTTTTGGTTCCTGTCCTGGAACTAGCTCTTCTAGACCAGGCTGGTCTCGAACTCACAGAGATCCACTTGCCTCTGCCTCCCGAGTGCTGGGATTAAAGGCGTGTGCCACCACTGCCCGGCTTTAAATTTAATTTTTATCAGTGTGGGGAGTTGTGTGTGGCACACATGTGGCGGTCACCTGACAACTCTCTCTGAAGTCATCCTCCTTCCACCTTTACATGAACTCAGGTTGCCAGGCTTAAACATCAAGCACCTGGACCAACCGAGCCACTGGGCTGCCCTCAAGACCAGTCTTTTTTTTTAATATTTATTTATTTATTATGTATACAATATTCTGTCTGTGTGTGTGCCTGCAGGCCAGAAGAGGGCACCAGACCTCATTATAGATGGTTGTGAGCCACCATGTAGTTACTGGGAATTGAACTCAGGACCTTTGCTCTTAACCGCTGAGCCATCTCTCCAGCCCTCAAGACCAGTCTTGAAGCACTAGCTGGAGCACAGCTGTGGCGGAACATATGCCGAGCATGGCATACAGCATACGCTGCTGTTTTTACCAGATGACGTTTGTAATCATGGTGCAAAAGCAGTGGTGTAGCCCAGAACAGACACATGACCCTAAAATCCTAGCACTTAGCAGGCTGAGGCAGGAGGATTGAAAGCTGAGAGCCAGCCTGGGCTAAGCAGTGAACTACTGTCTCTAACTAGTGAAGAAAGCAACAGCATGTAGAACTGCTGCCCCCTCAGCCGGGGACGGTGGTGGCATCTGAGTGGAACCAGTAACAGTCTTCATTAAACATTTGAAAACCGCCAACTCAGCTATCCTTGATGAAGCAGAAAATGATAAAGCTTTATTGCCTGCTCCTTGAGCACACAGCCTTTTAAAACACTTGTCGTGAAATTGACATTACGTATGAAGCACTTGGCCTGCACACCTAAGCAGACAGCTGTCTGGAAGAACTGGGCACTACGCCAGTTTCTGTTTACTTGCAAGAACACTTAAGAGAACAGTGACAGGCAAATTGTGGCTGATCAGACTTGGCCATGTGGTAGATATTTCCTTTTTATTTTATCTTTTCTGTTATTGCTTTTGTCTTCTGAGACAGGACCTCATTATGTATGCTTGCCTGTCCTGGAACTCACTATGTAGACCAGGCTGGCCTCAAAATCTCAAAGATCTGCCTGCCTCTGCCTCCTGAGTGTTAGGATTATGGAAGTGTGTCACCACAACTGACTTTGGAGGTATTAGTCTTTACAAAGAACTTACAGGAAAACAACTGTCAGCACTTTCTGCCAGAAACAAGATTTACGTTTTCAGACGAAAGGTAGAAATTTTAAGAATGTATAGATAGCAGCTATCATGGGCTTCACGACTTCACAGGGCTTAAATATTTTGATAACATTGGCAGTGGCATTAGCACATATTTTAAAAACAGTAGCATAATAAAATGTAACAGCCTTTAGAAGACTTTTATAATTCAACAAAATACTACTCAAAAGGAGGTAGAATTTTTATTTGTTTTGCTAAGACAAAGTTTCATGTAGCCCACGCTAACCTAACATTCACAAAATAAAAATATTAAAAAGATGACTCCGTGAGTAGAGGAGCCTGTTGTTGGCTGCCACGCCTGAACCCCTTGGGTTTGATCCCTGGGACCCACACAGTAGACAGAGAGAACTGACTCCTGCAAACCCTATCTCAAAAAAACAAACAAAAATGCTAACAACAGTACTTGGTATGTGTTAACATCATCCAAATATCAGAGACTGGTTACTGTTTTAATTTTTATGATTAATACAGCTACAACCCTCTTAGAAATTCTCCACTTATAATTCAGGCTATTTCTTTTATCTTTCTTTTTTTAAAGTATTTTTTACATTTATTTAGGGGGGGACATGTGTGTGGAGGTCAGAGAACGAATTTGCAGGAGTCAGTTCCAGGCTGGCCTCGAACTCAGAAATCCAATTGTCTCTGCCTCCCAAGTGCTGGAATTACAGGCCTGTGTCATCATGACTGTCTTGTTCTTAACATTTTATGTAGTTTAATCTTAATAATCCCATGACAGTAAGATTTTTTTATCCCCATTTTTGTCTTGGTATTCACCAAATCACTATCACATCACCTGGGAAACCCATTCTACAAACCTTCCTTCCTGCCTCCTGATACACTGAAAAACACACAATCCATTTCCATTTAAAAAATTGGCTGATATAATCAACATCCACTATTCAAAGAGTCTTTTAGGTGAACAATCTGACACTTCTTCCCACAACCAACTCTTCTCTAATGTGTTAGCGTACTTGCTTTAATGAACAAAGAGCCAGGCATGTTGGTATACACACGTAATCCTGGTACTTGGAAGGCTGAGACAGAAAGGTTATGAGTTTGAGATGATGCCCTGAAAGCCTAGAAGGCCTCCAAACTTTTAGAAGCTTCTTAATTTAAATATGTACACATTAAAAATTTACCTGTTGGAGCCATCTTTCATGTGGACTTTGGCATAAAGAACATCCACCATACCAGGATCATCGTTCATGTACTCAATCCCCTCCATCTCTACTTCTAGGGGTTTGCCACCAGTAATGTCGCTGCCAAAGAAGACAACATTAGATTTTCACAGCTGTGTAAGCAAAAAAGACTGCAGTGTTGTGAACAATGGTTAATATGCATAGTCAAACAGCACAAGAACAGACCTGTGGGTTCTAGCTGTCCTTCTAATTTCGAGTTACTAAATGTTCAATGCCCTCAACTGCAAAATACAGGAGAGTGTTTTCAGCACCACACCATGTTCCAGTTCTCACTGACAAGCTCTAAGACAGAGCCAAGGGATGACATGATTGCAACAACATCCTACTGTGCTGGCCCTTCTCTCTTCATTATTTCTACAAGAGGCGTGTGCTCACTAGATGTGCACACCAATAACACTCCTCAGGACCACCTGTCCACATGATGAAAAGCCTCCACACTCACCTGTGCTAGCAGGTCCCTTTCTAGGCAATGGCAGTACAGTCAATCATAGCTGCTGAACCAAGTCACTGTTTGGGGGTTTTATTTTTAGGTGTTTGTTTGGTGTGTGTGTTTAAAGCAATGCTTGAGAAATGTTTAAGAAAGAGTTTTAGTATAGAGTGAGGCACAGGCATTAAAGGAGAAAGGGAGAAAGAGGGGCAGGCAGGCCTAGAAAACAATCGCATATCATGTTTATATCTGGGTTGGTTTTTTTTTTTTTTTTTTTTTTTTGGTTTTTCGAGACAGGGTTTCTCTGTAGCTTTGGAAGCTCTCTTCTGGAACTTGCTCTGTAGACCAGGCTGACCTCAAACTCACAGAGATCTGATGTGGGATTCCCCTCTGTATGCTGTGATTACCATTGATTGAGAAAGAAACTGCTTTGGACCTATAGCAGGGCAGAACAGAGGTAGGTGGGGAAAACTAAACTGAGTTCTGGGAGAATGAAGGCAGAGTCAGAGAGACGCCATGTAGCCCCACTGAAGACAGATGCTGGAATCTTTACCCGGTAAGCCACAGCCTCGTGGCAATACACAGATTAATGGAGATAGGCTAGTTTAAGATGTAAGAGTTAGCCAGAAATACACTTAAGTTATTGGACAAAGAGTATTGCAAATAATATAGTTTCTTTGTGATTATTTTGGGGCTGAGCAGCCAGGAACAAACAACAGTTCTCCTACAACAGAGATCCACCTGCCTCTGCCTCCCGAGTGCTGGGATTAAAGGTGTGTGTCACCACTGCCCGGCTTCAATCCCTTAATCTTAAAGGTGGATGATGACTGAAGATCTGTTCTCCACAGATTCTCTCCTGCTGAGCTGGGATGCAGACCCTGCCTCTCCAGGAACTTAAGAGTCTCAACTTGTTTGACCTAAGGGAGCATGAGAAGGTCCAGCTTTGGAAACTGAAAAACTGTCATTTAATGGAAACCAGAATATTCCCACTATTGTGTTTTCATCCCAGATCCCTCTCACAGACATATACGTCACCTAGAAAGAGCTTCCTGCCCATGGAAAGCCAGGAAAGCTCCACTCACTATATAGTGTT
This sequence comes from Microtus pennsylvanicus, assembly GCF_037038515.1. Classification (NCBI taxonomy): domain Eukaryota; kingdom Metazoa; phylum Chordata; class Mammalia; order Rodentia; family Cricetidae; genus Microtus; species Microtus pennsylvanicus. The sequence continues at coordinate 23,739,298 of NC_134585.1, forward strand.
CCCTAAGTATCATATGGCTAGGCCCCATCTCTCTCCTTTTATATCTCTAGCCTTAAATAAAACATGTTATCTCTAGTCAACACCGAATAAATACCCCACCCTCTGGAGAAAGCTGCTCTGGACAACGCTGGGAGGAATGTAGTCATGAGCTCTTCTGGGCTCTGTTGGGAGCCCTGAGACCTGCTCCTTAAGTCTGCTTTGCACCTTAACTCTCCATGGTAAACTACTTGACTGTCAAGCTACTTCACAACTTCCTCCGTTTGCTGCTTACAAGCTCCACATGTTATGATTATCAAGCTGGATTTAGCTGGGATGACCTTCCTCCTTCAGGAGTTTATCCAAGTGTCCCCACCAAGGCCTCCAGCACTCAGAAGATCCTTAGGTGGGAACTTTCCTACAGAATTACCTTCCAAGTGAGAGATGTTAGAGATCAGAAGAGTTACCACCACTGGGGTACTCTTTACACCTGCCAGACAGGCAGACTAGGTTGGTGGTACAGTCTCTGCAAAGACTGGGAGGCTGGAGGAGGCCAGCATGAGGTGCAGTCTCTGCAGAGACTGGGTGTCTAGACAGAGGAGGCCAGCATGGGGCACTGAGCACAGCTGAGATGCCACCTTCACCCATGTGCCAGGCTGCAGGCTGTGGACAGGATGGGCTTGCAGCCATGCTCCAAGCACCATGAGATCATCCTAAATAAGAAGGTAGCTTGTACAGGCAAGAAAAGATGGTGAGCTGAGACTATACCCAACCACCCAACCAACATTTATGGCCCTGCTTAGAAGTCTCCCTGGGGGCAGTGCTTAAGATAAAGTAGAACATTTCAAAACATTCCAGCTCACAGTAAGCCTGAAACCTAATCAGATATAGTATGTCTCCATTCCAAGTACTGATCAGGAAATTCAGTACTGATTAGGAATATGAAGGTGGCCATTCTATTCTGTCCAAGTACATGCAAGACAATTTGTTTCAACAATCAACTTTATACTAACTGCACCACACACACTATTTTTTTAGGAGATACGGTTTCAATGGGCAGAGAAAGAACGCACTTTTAATCCCAGCAGTTAAGAGGCAAAGGTAGGCAGATTTCTCAGAGTTACATGGTGAGACCCTATCTCAAAAACAAAAACATAAAGAGAAAGGGTATTATCAAGTTGCCCAGGCTGACCCAATTTCTGGACTAAAACAATCTTCTTGCTTTAATCTTCCAGTTGGAACCAGAAGTATATGCTGTTCCTAGTTTTCCTTATGCTTTTAAAATTAACCCTGGTGAGTTGGTTTAGCAGGTGTACATGCAAGTCTAATGTCTTCAGTTTGATCCCTGGAACTCATGTAAAAAAAGCCAGATGCACTGGCCTACATCTGTAATCCCAGCATTCTTATGGCAAGATGGGAGAGGGAGCAGGAGAATCACCCAAAAGCTCCACTCACTGGCCCTGGCCTGAAGTACTGGCATAGCAGAAGCAACCCCAATAAGACTCCTGAAAGCTGCCATCTGACCTCCACAAGCATGCCATGGGACACAAACCCCCATAGTCTCTCTCTCTCTCTCTCTCTCTCTCTCTCTCTCTCTCTCTCTCTCTCTCTCTCTCTCTCTCACACATACACACACACACACACACACACACACACACACAGTCATAAACAATAAAAAAGCTGAAAAAAATTAAAACTAACCCTGCATAGCTAGATCAGCACTACCATGTTTTAACTAGGTTATATTTAATGCCACATGTAAGAGCCACGTGGACCTTTTTACCCCGTGCAGAGTTTGTTAGATATGCTGCTCATCATCATTATATTAATATTGACATGATTAAGTTTGCATGGACTGGGAACCCAAATTCTCTCCTAAAACCTATCACACTGTGTTTTGTTGTCTTGTGAGACAGCTCACAAGAGTATGTGGCTCTGGATGCAGTCCACGCTGTCTTAGGAGTATGTAGCTCAGGCTGGCTTGAACCTGAGGCAAACTTAATCTCCCAAGAACCGACATTACAGGCGTGAGTCACTATGCAGACTGTTCTACTGGTTTTTATCAGATAATAACTAAGTTTCTCCCTCTCACTGTCTTTTCCTTGGTGCTGAGGACTTGAAATCCTTGGAATGAGATGGGGTACCAAGAACAAGAGCTAGATCAATGCAACAGGCTCCCAAGCTTACTTATGAGCAGAAATGGAAGCACCTGCAAACTACCCACAGATTTATCAAGAAAGAGATTAAAGAGCTTAAAAGAAAAATCCAATGGCTTGCCTGATAAATGTCTTTGTCTTGGTAGCTTAAAGGTGACCTCAGGTGCAATAATTAGAAATTAGCATCTGTCCACAGCTCAGTTCTCTTCCCCAGCCCTGCCCCTCTTAGGTTTACTTGTTGAAGCCCTCGTCTGTGAGGGACTCTCAGGCTTCAGGAGACAGACGCTGGCACTGACGAGGGGCCACTGCTCTGTTTCTGTCCTACATCCCACAGAGAAAAGTCACAAGGGACACATTTGAGCATCAACGTTTCCTCAGCATTGAATAATTCATTCAAAATCTACTGAGTTGAGTTGCATGAGCCTTAAGTTTAAGAATTTCAACATATCTGGGTTCAGGGTAGACAGCACCCTTTAGTGTCAAAGGACCTCCAGATCTCAACTCCCCACATCCTTCAAATACCCACACAGCACTACATTTTTATCAAATCCCAAAATAATTCAAGTTTGTTTTAATATTCCAACTTGAAATGTCAGCACATTAAGCTATGGCACAGTCTACACGGGTCCTCTTAGTTCCACTGTTTCCCTTTGCACATCTTAATCCGGGATCTTTACAGCAGAGCAGGCCCGGGTTAGAAATTCCATTACACACTGGCACACTTCCTAAGGGTACCACTGCCTTTTTTTTTTTTTACCACTTTTTCTGAGGGCAAAAGGTAAACCTAAGTGAAAAGCAAAAGACAATTTCCTCACCAGAGTTGAATACGATTTTTTGAAGTGACATCTCATCATTAGGGGAAACACTCTAGACACCTGACCCTCATCTGACACCGCAGAAGTAAGCCTGCACTGTAGATGTTTTAAACAAGCACACACAGCACAGAGGGGCAGGAGAAGAGGGCTGGGAGTACAGGGGAGGGGAGCTTGCTTTATTTGACTTGCTGGTCTCCAATCTTCCCAGCTTTTTGAAAAGAGCATCTTCAAACATCTTTCTGCATGCACTGCAGATTTCTGGCAGGGCAACTTTGCCCTATTTCAAAAGCTTTGCTGAATTTGAAAAACTACAATTACCATTTCCATCCTGTCATGTCGGAGTCTTAGAACTATTAGGATTGTTCTTTATTCCCGGTGCACACTTCTGACAGGCTTCTAGGCTCCGATTTGAACTAAATACACAAAAGGGATGAACTCGGCTAGGTCTGCCCATAGCTTAGGATTAAACCTCAGCGATGAAAACCTGTGACCCGATTTTCTTAAGGCAAGAAGAACAAATACTTAGCTACATAATATTTTATCTAACTCTAATATTTTTTTTCTTCTTAGCAGGATTATCCCACTGGCAGCCAGGAAAATGTAGATACTTTCAGTTTAGTTTAGCAAAAAGAGAATTGAGAATATAATGAAGAGTAAGACCGTTAAATATTTTTTTACAAAGAAAACTGCATCTATCTAATGATGAACACCAAACTATTTTGAGTTTTAAGTAAGATTTAAAAAAAAACAAAAAAACAGAAAAGGCAAAGGATGTCTGTGAGTTCAAGGCCAGCCTGTTCTACATAGTGAGTTCAGGTTAGCCAGGGCTACATAGTGAGGCCCTGTTTCAAATAAATAAATAAATAAGAAGAAGGAAACAGATAACTGGCCCCTGGACAAAGCAATGTAGAGACTTATATATAACACAGAGAAAACCTTCAGATCTTTTTGCCCTATTCTGCCCAGTGAGTCAGGTGACCCATTTCCTTTTTTTGGGACAGGGTTTCTCTATGTAGTTCTGGCTGTCTGGAACTCACTCTTAGATGTTGGCCTCAAATTCAGAAATCTGCCTGCCTCTGCCTCCAGAGGTGTACGCCACCACGCCCAGCTTAGGTGACCCATTTCTACAGAGCCATGTTAGAGTAGCACGGCACCTGTACATAATAAGGGGATTTTTAAATAAAGATTTTGTGTGTGTGTGTGTGTGTGTGTGTGTGTGTGTGTGTAGAGGAAGCCCTGAGTAAATGAAGTCCTGAGTAAGTGTGTGCTATTGACATGTCAGGGACCCCAGTGTTTCAATGTCATGGTTGAAAAGCCTTCCCTGGGCGAGGCTCAGAGGGATGCTAAGCCTTCTTTTGGTCTGAATGCTGTGTGTAGAAAAGGACTACCGGGCCCCCCCCCAGATGTTTATGGTCTGAAGACTGCTTCCTTATAGAGACTGCTCCTACCAAGACAGGCTAAACCTGCTTCCTTGTTAAGTTGTACACAATAGCCCTGCCTTCTTGTTTATTGGTATGTAATAATCCCTCTTCAGCTGTACGCAATACCTCGCCATTTAACTACATATAATGAATGTGCTGAGCTTCAAGGTACTATGGCTTCTCCACCAGGGAGCCCAGCCCACACAATCCCAGTTTTTCTGTATGCATGGATGTCTTATTGTCTATCATTTCTTCATTTCCTCTTCATTCCCGGGCAGGGTTCCCAGATCAAAGCTGTGCAAAGGTTCAGGACCTATCTCCCTGGAATTCTCTAAAATCTAGTGAGTGAGTTAGTTTCCTAATTTCTCTTTATCCATCTTAAGGAAAAAGAGAGAAAGGATACTTTTGGGTCCTGACTTCAAGATGACAAAACACAGAAGAAACAATGGCTGTGCCAAAACACGTCATAGCCATCTCCTCGCAATGCATGCTCAAGGGCATTAAGAACTTCCTGATTCAGAACACTGTCGCGGCCACTGCATCAGGACACTTCCAAAGCAAGTGTCTCCCATGCTTTTGTGCTTCTCTATGCCAAGCTGTATTACTCTGTGAGCTGTGCTATTCGTAGCAAGGTGGTCAGGGATTGATCTCACAAAGCCTGGAAGGACAGAATGCCCAACCTCAACTTAGACCTGCTGGTGCTACCTCACCACCCCCACAAACCCCACGAAAAGAGCTGGCTTCAAAGGGGAGGAGAAAAACATCTGAGAAAGATAGAGACTATAAAGAGAGAGGAGAGGAGGCTCTTTGAAGTGATGCTTCAATGTTAGATATATGTGTAAATTAAATTTTTACAGTAAAAAAAATAAGTAACAACTCAGCCTGGCCTGAGAGAGTCCCTGAGTTGATTTTTTTGGGGGGGTGGGGGGGGGTCTTATTATGTAACTCTTGCTGGCCTAGAACTTGCTATATACTTGCTATATAAACCAGGCTAATCTCAAACCTCACCTCCCGAGTGCTGGGATGAAAGGAGTACACCACCAAGCCTGGCTTGATATTCTTATTGACTAAAATAAAAAATATTTACTTCTTTATTGTTTTTACTTTTTTGTTTGAGGGGAGTAGGACTGTTTGATTGTTCAAGACAAGGTCTCATGAAGCCCACACTTTCTTTCAACTAGCTTATGTAGTCAGGGATAACCTTGAACTCCTTATACCCATCTCCATCCCCAAATCTTGACCTCACAGACGTATGCCACCATACCACATTAGGCTGACCTTTGCATTCCTGAGGTAGAGTCTTGTGAGTGAGGTGGGCTCAGATTCAGGGTTTTCTGCCTGGGCCTCCTGGAACTACATGTGTACATCATCACAGTCGCCTTCCTCTTCTTATTCTAACTTTAGCCAGGTGCAGTGGTGACGCCTATAATCCCAGTACTCAGGAAGCTAAGGCTGGACTTGCTTGAGCCTCAGAGTCTGAGACTATCCTAGGCAACATAAAATCCCAGCTACTCAAGAGGCTGAGGCAGGCGACTGAGGTAATACAGTAAGACCATATTATTTAAGTAAATAAAAGAAGACATGGAGGAAGAGGAGGAGAGGGAGAAGAAACGGGAAAGGGGGGAGAAGGGAGGAGGGGAACATTACATCCTTTCCTAAGGGATGCTGCAGTTCTGTCTGAGCAACTCTGATAGGCCCTCTAAAAGAACCAGGTCCCACTATCTTTCATGTCTTGGTTAAGGGGCTTGATAATAGGGAACCAATCTGATTAGAGATGGATTCGATCAAGTCGGAGGCCTTAGAAGCCAACTGCTTGTCCTACTGTGGTCACAGACAGAGGTGACAACTGAAGGTCAGAGAAGTGCAGCATTAGAATTAATGTGGGAAAGGAGCCATAAGCACTACAAAGGATTACAGCTCTGCCCAGACTGACTTCAGTCCAGTGAAACCATATATGTCTCCTGACAGACCAGTGAGATGGCTCAGCAGATAAAGGTACTGACAGCCAAGTCTGAACCTGAGTTTGATCCCTGGAACTGCATGGCAGAAGGAAAGAACTGACTTCTGCAAGCTGTCCTCAGACATCCACATGTGTGTCATGGCATGTGTATATATTCTCCTTATAAATAAACAAATGAATAAACAAACAACAAAATTCCCAGGTCATCCAGCTCTCTCATCTAAAAACAAGTCTGTGGTACTGAAGACCCCAGCCTAGGCTGCCCTCCCTCCCCTTTCCTGACCCACAAATGGCAAGCCACAATGGTAGTGTGTTGTCTGAAGCCACTGAAGTTGTAGTAAAATGCTACTCTGGATCACACAATGGGCTATTCTACTTAAGAACAAAATTTGCCTATCAATTAGTACAATTTAAAAACTCTAAATGCACGCTTTAAGTCAATTTTCAAACTTTCAGTTGATAGTCCAATGTTAAGTACTACAAATGAACGAGTCAGCGCTGGAGAGATGACTCAGCAGTTAAGAACACTGTGCTTGCAGAGGACCAAGCTTTGTCTCCTGGCACCTCCATGGTGGCTCACAATCATCTGTCACTCCAGGTCCAGGGTCTCTGATACCTTCTGACTTCTGTAGGTACTAGGCACATACAAAGTGCACATACGTACATGTAAGCAAAACACTCACACCCATAAAACAGACAGATCTCACATGCACTTTAACAAGTGAGTCACGATTTGATTCCCATGTCACCTAGCACCCTCATCTGAAAACAAGCCTGTGATAAGGAAGACCCCAGCATGGCTGCCTCCCTCCCGTGGCTGCCCTTACGTACTTGATGAACTCCTCTTTACAACGCTGCAGGATCTCACACGTCTGCTGGATCTCTTGCTCACTTAAAAGCACCAACATTCCAATAGTTAGATGAAGCTTTTTTGGATTCTGAAAAATGGAGCTGTCAACCCCACGATCCTGTTGTTAGCAGAAGAGAAACAAGAAATTTAGCTCATATTGAACCAAATGGCAAGAATAATCATGGCAAAGCCAGTGTGGTAGAGCGCCCTTTAATCCCAGCATTCAGGAGATGTGTAAGCAGGTGGATCTCTGTACTACAAGACAGCCTGGTCTACATAGGAAGTTCTGGGCCAGCTAGAGTTACATAGAGACTCATCTAAAAAACAAACAAAAATATATAACCAGGGTAAGTGGGTTTAACCTGTAATCTCAGCATTGAGAAGGCTGAGGCAGGAGGATCACTGCAAATGCTAGGACAGACTGACTACATAGTGAAACATATCTCAAAAAGAATGGCTGGAGAGATGGCTTAGTGGTTAACAACACCTGGCTGCTCCTCCAGAAGACCCAGTTTCAATCCCCAGCATACACAACTTGTTCACACCAGCTATAACTCCAGTCCCAGGGGATCTAATACCCTCTTCTGGTCTCCATGGGCAATGAACACATGTGATACACAGCTATACATGCAGGCAAAACACCCATATATATAAATAAGTAAATAAAATGTTCAAATATATAGTAGTATATATACATTCATATATATTCCTATATAATCACATATACACAAGCTAGGCATGGGGAGGCAGAAACAGGCAGATCTCAATGAGTTCAAGGCCAACCTGGTCTACATAGCAAATGCCAGGTCAGCCAAGGCTATAGAGTGAGACTGTCTCAAAACACAAAACAAAACCCAGAAATAAGTGGCATAAATATAAATGAGAACATGAAAATAAACCTATATACACAGGGAATGTCTACAGACAGGAAGAGCAAAGGTGGAGCCTAATCATATTAACTTAAAATGGCTCAGTGACTTACACATAAAGTTAAGCCACAAGCAGGGCAGTGGGTGTGCACATCTTTAATCCCAGCACTCAGGAGGCAGAGGCAGGCTGATCTCTGCAAGTTTGAGGCCAGCCTGGTCTACATAGTGAGCCCCAAGACAGGTCCCAAAGTTACAGAGAAACCCTGTCTCAAAAAACCAAAAAAGTTAAGCCATAAATCTTTGAGAGGATAAATAAAATGAATTTCCTATGACCCCAAGTTTGGCAATGGGTGCTTAGATATGACAGTAAAAACATAAACAAAGAAACAGGTAAACAGAACTTAATCAAATCACCAATTTACTGCATTAGTAGTAAGGAAGAGAAAGAAAGACAAGCGTGGTGGTGCACCTGTAACCCAGTGCTGAGGAGGCTAAGGCAAGAGGATCATGAGTTCAAAGCCAACCTAGGCTACACAGCGAGGCAAAAGAAGCAACGAAAGAAACAAAGGGGAGATGGAGAGAAAAGGAGAGGAGAAGGAAATAACAGAAAGAAGAGAGGGAAGAGGAGAGAAGGAGAAGCAAAGGGAGAAGAGGGGAAAGGAGGGGAAAAAGGGGAAAGAAGAGAGGCAGAGAGGGAGGGGGGGGAGATAAGAAGAAAAGAGAGGCAGAGGAAGGAGGGGAGGAGAGAAGAGGGAGAGGGGAGCAAAGGAGAAGAGAAAGTGGAAGAAAGAGGAGAGTTTATAGAATGGGAGAGATATCTGCATTATTTGTTAAAGATAAAAATATCTAAAATAGGGGCTGGGTAGATGACTCAGAGGTTAAGAGCACAGCCTGTTCTTCCAGTGGTCCTGAGTCCAATTCTCAGCAACCACAAGGTGGCTCACAACCATTTATAATGAGATCTGGCACTCTCTTCTGGTGACATACATGCAGACAGAACACTGTATATGAGACAAATAAATCTTTTTTAAAAATCTAAAATATATAACTCTTGAAATAAAAAAAAGTACAATCTATAAAATAGAGAAGACCGTTAGATAGTGGTGGCATACACCTTCAATTCCAGCACTCAGAAGGCAAAGGCAGGCAGGATCTCTGAATTCAAAGCCAGTCTGGTCTACAGAGCAAATTCCAGAACAGCCAAGGTTACAGAGAAACTCTGTCTCAAAACAAAACAAAACAAAACATAAAAACAACAAGTTAAAAAAATAAGAGACGATTTAGATGGGTGTCTTCCCAAAGAGCTGTAATAACAATACACAAAGATCTTCACCATCATTAATAATTTAGGTAAATGAAGAGCGAGCCACAATGAGGTACTGACTCTCAAAATAATGGAGAAGTAAAAAAAAAAAAAAAAAAGATACTGACAAGGTTGCCAGAAATTGCAACCTCAGACAATGTCAGGAAAGTAAAATAGTTCAGTTCAGCCACTGTTAAAAGCATGCTGCAAAGTTAAAGACAGAATTACCATGTAACCAACACTTCTACTCCCAGGTACATGCCCAAGAAAATGAAAAAGGACCCAATCAGAAACATTCCTAAAAGTGCCACTCACATAGCCAAGAGATGAAACTAGCCCAAATGTGTAAGAACAAATAAACGATAAACAAGCTATGGCAGCCCACCTGGAGAAGCAAGTAGCAGTGTAAACAGAAGCGAAGTGCCAACACGCTGCAATATGGATAAGCTCGGGAAACACGGTGTTGATTAGAGAAACCAAGGGCCATACAGTTTATTAGTCCATTTATATGAAGTGTTCAGAGTATGGAGAACAGAATAAAATTAGAGGCTGCTGGGAATAAGGGTGATAGGGAGATTTTCTTTTGGAAGAATAAAATGTTATAAAGCAATATACTGCTGATAGTTGTGCATTGTCAGTATAGTTAACACTACTGAACTGTTCCCTTTAAAATGGTTAATTTGATGGGATTAAGACAGGGATTTTGAGAAGGCTTTTGCTACAAAGCACTGACTCTTCACTTGGCCCTGGCACATGTCTAGTTAGGGGTTAAAGCAGGACAAACAACCCACAGCTCTGGTTCATGCTGCACCTGTTTCCTGTATGCTTGAAAATTTTGGGTCAGATTCTCGCTCAATTCTGCATGTTAATCACTTAAGAAATGTTCATCCAAAGCTGGTAATCCTCCTCTACTCTGGCTGAAGCCACCAAGATAAGAGGAACAAAAGTATTTTTCAGAGTCGCTGAGACAATTGCAGATCCCTGCAATGGTGAAGTCTCCAGGCAAAGCCCTAAACCTGCCAGAACAGTGACACACACAGATCACTCCAAGACGAGTGAGAATAGTCATCTCAGGGAAATAAAATTGCCTGCCCAAGCAATAAAACTTCCCAGAGTCCAGGAGCCTGAGAGAACCAGACACGGTTTGGCCAAGACTGTTTAGTTATGCACACCTCACGCCCTACCTAAGTTCTTCCCCTGAAACCTGTGAAGCTGAGGCTCCTGTTGGCACCTGCAAAGGCGGGCTGAGGAGGCTTGAGCCCCGTCTTCCCATGTAGTTACAGTGGATAAACTCTTTTTTGGCCTTTCATCATTACATTTTCTAGAGTGGCAGGACACAACTTGTTGGGACTCCCAGAAGCCAGGCCTCTATAGCTGAAATCTCCTATGTTATGGGATTTTCACATATTGTGTAGGGACTTGGAGGCCACACTTGGTAGTAGGGCCCAAGCAGGTGGTCCTGGTTGTAATCACTTGTACCCTAAAGAAATAAACAGTAGCCCAATAGAACAACAATAAGCAGGAAAAAGAGAATGCAATGTTCTAAAGCTTTTTGTGGATGTATGTGTCTGAGTTCATGTGCACTGAATGTACACAGGTATCTGCACAGAGCAGAGGGTATTAGATTCCAGGGAACTGGAGTTGGAAAGATGTTGGATCCCTTAAGCTCAAGTTACAAGTGGTTGTGCACCATCTGATGTGAGTGCAGGGAACTGAACCCTGGGCTTTTGCATAAACAGTGCATTTTTAGTCACTGAGCCATCTCTCCAGCCCTAGCACACAATATTTTAAATGTAGGTTTAAGAAGGTCGAGGACACCAGAACACAGCCCACAGACATCAGCTAAACAGGAGCTCATAGGGACGCACAGAGACTGAGGCAGCGATCATGGTCTGTGCTAGGTCCTCTGAATACATGCGACAGCTGTTTTGCTTGGGGTTTTGTGGAACTCTTAACAGTGGGAGTGGGGCTGACTCTGACTCTTTTGCTTGCTCTCAGGACCCTTTTCCTCCTATTGGGTTGCCTTGCCCAGCCTTAATGAGGGTTGTCTTATTGCATCTTGCTATGCCATGTTCGGCTGACATACCTGGGAGGCTTGCTCTTTTCTGAAGGAAAACAGAGGAGCAGTGGGATGGGACTGAGAGGAGGAGAGGGAGGAATGCTGTGGTCAGGATGTATTATATGAGAGAAGAATACATAAAAAGAAAACTAAAGAATATTTTTTAAGCTAGGTGTGGTGGCACTTGTCTTTAATTCCTGAACTGGGGAGGTGAAGACAGAAAGATGAGGAGTTCAAGCCAGCCCAAGCTAAATGACATCCTTTTCCAAATATAAGAATATCTCTTTTTGGTCTGCCATCAACTTTGTCAATTTCATGGCAACTGATTCTCTTCTGAGCTCCCCAAAGAATAACTTACCCCGTGGCCTTCCCTCTGAAATAAGACTCTATAAATTGTAGTGGGCATACAATGGGTGTGGTGAGGCACAGCGCAACCGTAGAGCTTGGAAAGCTCAAGTAGGATGATTTTGAGTTTGGGGCCAACCTTCATTATGTGGTATCTCTAATCAGTATGGACTAGAGAATGAGACCCTGCCTTGAACAAGATAAAGCAAAGCCTATAGGGCTTTTTCTGTCTTAGCAGATACTGCAACATATCCAGATACAGACTTTGCATTAAACTAAATTCTGAGGGTTGAACATGAGGCTCAGTGGTACAGCGCTTGCTGAGCAAAGCTCTAGATTCCTCCCCAGAACTGCAAGCAAATAAGCTCTGCCAAGCACCAGGACGAGTAAACAGTGAGTGTGGGGGCAGCATGCGCCACATCCAGGCAGTCACCCGTCACTGGCTTTGGCTCTACACACTTCTTCATACCTCCACCTCTGGGAAACACGTAAGACCAATATGCTTTCTGAGTTCTGAGCCCTTTTTTAATTAAAGCACAACTCACTTCACATACAATTGGCTACCTTACCATGTAAAATTTGGTTCTATTTAGCATATTCATGTTGTGTAACCAATAGGCTCTCCATACTTTCAATACCTTTTCATCTCCTCAAAACACTCCATATACATTAAGCAACCACTTCCTGTCCTTGAAGGTAAGCTCTAATGTGACTTCTGTCTCTTTGGATTTGCTTATGGACTTATCTAGTCTGCATAAAGCTCATAAAATAAATCATTCAAGGGCTGGAGAGATGGCTCAGCGGTTAAGAGCATTACCTGCTCTTCCAAAGGTCCTGAGTTCAATTCCCAGCAACCACATTGTGGCTCACAACCATCTACAGTGAGGTCTGGTGCCCTCTTCTGGCCTGTAGGCATATAAGCAATCAGAATACTGTGTACATAATAAATAAATAAATAAACAAACAAACAAACAAACAAATATCTTTTTAAAAAAGAAGTCATTCAAAAGAAAACTTCATTTAGCATAATGTCTTCAAAGCTGACCATATCCAGTGTATCATAAAGGCAATTTATACCACTAACTATAGGTAATTGTCATATTTCACTAACCTTATTCTGTAAATGAAAAACAAAAAAATGAAACTCTCTTCTACGTAGGAGCCCAGCATGAGGAATTCTAGCTTTGAATTTTAAGATCCATAATTGGATCCCTCACCTAATAAGGCACCCAAAAGAAACACATTTACCACACACAGCTTGTACCCAGTTCTTGGTTTGCTAGCACACACTGCCTCATTTTTGCCTTGGAAACAGTAGTTAATAGATTACCCATTTTCTAGGTGTTAATGGAGCCTGAGCTATTTTTGTATCTGATGAAGGAGTTTTATTATTCTACCCATCAACCTGAATTGCCTCATTTAATTTAAGGAGGTGATTCTAAGGAACAAACAGCTTTAAAAGAGGGTGTGGTGACATTGCCTGCAGAGCTAGCACTCACTGGAGATGCTGAGGCAAGAGGGCTGTGAGTTTAAGGTCAGCCTGGGCTTCACAGTAAAAATGTCTCAAAGTAAAAGCAACAATCATCTCTAAACTGTCAAGGAAGGCTAAGTGCAGGACACGCCATGCCAAGTGTTTTAACCCAGAGAGACACCTGCTATATTAGGAAAGGCATGTGATGCTCCCTTCGTGACTGCAGTGTGCACAACTCCACCACAAATATAATTGGGACTCTCCCTAGTAACAAGTCAGGCATTTCCTACAAACATTTGCAACCAACCCCAATTTCAAGGGAGAAAGAAACAGGAGGATCGCTGAGATTTACTTTTAGCCTAGCAAAGAATCAAGTGCCAGGTTCAGAAAAAGATCCTGTTTCAGGCCGGGAAGTGGTGGCGCACTCCTTTAATCCCAGCAATTGGGAGGCAGAGGCAGGCAGATCTCAGTGAGTTCAACACTGGCCTGGCCTACAAAGCAAATTCCAGGTCTATTACACAGAGACATCCTGTCTTGGAAAACCAGAAAGAAAAGAAAAAAAGGTCCCGTTCAGAGACACAGATCCTGTTCAGAGGCATAGGCAGAGAGGATGCAAAGGGACACCCAACACCCTCTTTAGGACTCCACATGAATACACGTGCACACACAGAAACAGACACGTATATATTCACCAATAAATAAAAATGAATCTTCAAAAACCTTAGAGAAGCATCCCATTGGGTAGACAAAAGGCAGATACTATGTGCACCTACACAAACACACAAACCCACTCCCAAACAGACAATGGCGTGCAATTGCACTCATTAAAATAAGAGGAGCAGTATGAAGACACGAGAACCACCCCTGACCACCCGGCACCCCCCACATTCAGGGCGTACATCCCACCACTGTCATGCTATGACCAAAAGAAACGTCAAAGAGGATGCTAGAGGAGAGAAGCCAGGGCAATGACAATCTGCAAAGTTGTCTGTAAACCTGCTCCCCAAACCAGAACCAAGCCTGGAATATCCTGCAAAGAAATGGAGCAGAAAGCCAGAGGGAAAGGGGGAAAAGCAGATGCTAGCAAGATGTGAACAGCCCTACTGACAATGGAGATGAAAAAGCAGACCAGGCACAGGAGGATAAAAATGTCAGAAAACTAATAGTGTGTGCATGTGTGTGTGCGTGCGTGCGTGTGTGTGTATGTGTGTACACATCTGACTATTTTTATCAAGTGTTATAAAAATGCATAATTTTGTTTTACTTTTTTTTTAAAGCTATGTTGATAGCACATGTAACATTTAGTTATATTTAGGGGGAAGGAGCATGTGTCACTAACAGAATGCTTCCCAGCTGGATTGATACTGAGAAAACATCTTTCCGTTGGCTTTCAGACTCCTCTTGGCTCCTTGTCCCTGATAAATGAAGCCACCTAAGCAGAAACCTTGTGGGAAGGGAAAATTCAAACTTTATGCCCTCCCATCCATCCCCACTCCTTTAAAACAAGAAACCCTGTGGTGGTTTAAATAGGAACGGTCCCCACAGACTTATGTGTTTGAATACTTGGCCCATAGGGAGTAGCACTACTAGGAGATGTGGCCTTGTTAGAGGAAGTGTGTCACTGTGGAGACAGGCTTTGAGGTCTCATGTACGCTCAAGCCATGCCCAGTGTGGGCACAGCTGCTTCTGCTGCCTGAGGATCAAGATGTAGAAATCTTAGCTTCTTCTTCAGCACCATGTCTGCCTACACACTGCCATGAAGATAATGGACTAAACCTCTGAAGTGTAAGCCAGACCCAACTAAATGACGTCCTTGTAAGAGTTGCCACGGTCATGGTGTCTCTTCACAGCAATAGAAACCCTAACTAAGACAACCACATTGGGACCTGATCACCCAGAACTGCCAGTATGTTGGGTGATCTGAACTTGGCAGTGACATCATTGAGGAGGTGTCTCTGAAAGGAACAGTGGTTCCTTTCCCAGACCTTTGGACTTCAGGGTAGTAGTTTTACTCTCACCACCTCTTAACTGAAAGCCACAATCAGCTCATGAAAAACTATTAAACAACATCATTAATGAAACTGTCAACTGTCCCTCTAACTCTCCCTATTCAGATCAGAGCATCAGATAATAAAGTAAGATCACAGATTTTAGCCAGTGGTTCTCTGATTTTGATAGTCCATACTGTATAGACTGATGACATGACCACTCCGTGGTATAGTTAGGGGAAGGGCTTCATTGTAGATATGAGAGAGAGAACAGCCAGAGGCATCTGGAAGAGTCCAGAGCAGAGAAAGTAGTAGACTGAACATGACCAGCAGGTTGGACCTGGCCAGTGCTATCTGTGAGAGAGGGGAGCATAGCAGGGGCAGAGATTAGAGAAAACATAGTCAGAGAAGCAGGAGCAGGGCACAGAGGGCAGCCAACATTATCAAGAATAGCAGGATAATAAGAAGAATGCGGAGCTAGGGGCTGGGAATCCTGTGATCTGGAAGGAGTTTAGGGTAGAGGCGGAAGTGAGAAGGGCAGGATACAAGCATGGATTTGAAATGTGTAACAGGTACTTGTGATGTTGAGGGAGTCTGGAGAGCAGTGTGGGTTTTGGTGGTGTTGATACTTGCCACAGGCAGTCATATGTCCCTCCTTCTGGTAGATAAGAACCAGTTTCGCAAGTTGCTGAGGAATGCTGACTTTTATCTAATGGACAGAAATCCCCCTAGAGTTCAGGTTGAGCTCACTGAACTATCTTTTCAAGTTTCAGGAACGGGAGTTTCCTTTTAACCTAAACACACACATGAAGAAGTTTCAAGTTTGACAGCTGTACACTGTAAACCACTGTCTGTCCATTCCTGAGTGATTTAAATACCCTGGTTGCATATGGAAAGTCAAACACAATTTGACTTGGGGAAGAAAGGGGTGGAGGGAGGCAGAAACTGATGTAAGAGAGTTGGCTTCTGGAGAAAGGGAACTGAAGAGGAGGTGGTGGCTCTAGCAAGGGGAGGGTCAGGCCTCTGCAACAGGGCAGCAACAAATAGCCTGCCCTCCAGCCGTCTCACCTTTCTCCAGTCTCCTCCCTGGCAGGAGCAACACCCATTCCAGCAACACAGGGCATCACTATTGTGCTTAAAACAAAGGGGAAAGTTAAAACTGTGAGGTCAGGGGCACTGAGGAAGATAAGTAAGATTTATATATGGGTAGAGACCCAAGCTAAACAGATAAAAAAAAAAAAACTGGGCTCTGAAAAAAACAAAGCCGGCCTCAGTGGGCTCTAAGCCAGCTCCCACCATGCCCTATCCACCCGCAAAGGAGCATACAAATGCACCAGTATCCTTCCACTTCCCCCAGGAAATGGCCCAGCTTTATGAGCAGGTTCACCTTTTCACATATCCCTGCATCTAGTTGTAGCTGACTATAATGGCAGCTTCTAAAACAGGCCATTCCAGGACTAAGGAGGATACTATATGCAGCCACTGGTAATGGAAATTTGTTTCTGCCTACTAGCCTGCTAAAAATAAAACCTGCCTGACGATCACTCTACTGGTACCTGGTATGAATTTTTCTCCTTCAAGAGCTCAAGAGCCAAGACTTTTGCCAAACTGGGATGGAAGGGAATCCAAGAGGAGGTATAGTCTCCCTGCCCACAAAAGCACCAGCCGTCTGGCAGTCACATGTCGCCCCAGGGTCTTGGCAGAGTTCAGGGTTGGAGGCTCTTCCCTGGGGAAGCTTCTGTCCATCCATACATTTCATTCCATTTCTTCCATCTTTGGGGAGGGGGGCACTCAGGCAGCAGCTCTGCGCCGGGGACAGGGGAGGGCACCTACGGTTGTTTGTAGTATCATTGCAAGTATCTCTCAGTGATGTTCATGGGTGATCCCCAGGCCCCATCCCTGTGTCAGACTAGTTTCCATGGAGATAGGATACTGAGTCCCTTGAGACTAGAACTGCCAGCATGAGAATCCTTCAATCACACATAGCATCTGCCCAGGTTGGCAGCAGAGCCACTGATGCCCTGTATTTCCATTCCATTCTGGCTATACCAGCATGTCTTACAGAATCTCAGGTCATTAATGACAAACAGATTTTGTCATTATAAACTGAGAAAAACAAATGCCAATTAAAACTATACTGAATACTTCCTCTCACCCATCAAGTGACAGTTCAAAAGCCCAACCACACAAGTGTAGGACAGGCTGTGGGGACGTGAGTGCTTCCACGGTGCGAGTGAAACGCAAACGCCCTATAACCCAGCACTTGGGGGCAAAGACAGCAGGATCAAGAGTTCAGTGGCAGCCTGGATGCCCAGGCTTGAAAAGGTGGGGGGGGGGTCAAGGTTTTAGACTGAAATGTATCAGCCCCACCCAGTCCACCCCCATCCTTGTGTCAAGATGTTCACTCCCAGTGGAACTGTGTTTAGAGAAGGGGCCTTGAAGCAGAGAAAATGAACTCACGTCACTGGGTGGAGTTCAAATCCAATACAGCTGGTATCCTTATACAAGAAAGGAAAATAAGGAAGACACAGAGAGAAAGTCATCTGCCATCTTAGTAAGACATTGCGCCAGGCTCAGCTCTGCTCGCACCTGGGTTTTCATCGTACAGATTCCACAGCTGTGAGAAAAGAAAGCTCTCTGTCTGCGTCTGCTGTACCCTGTGACACTGGCCCAAGCAGAACAATACACCCAGGGATTCTAGTCCTGGAAATGGATACTTAAAACATAGTTTTTGCTTGTTTGGGTGGTTTTGGTTTTGGTTTATTGAGAAAGGGTTTCTCTGTGTAAACAGTCCCGGCATTGCTAGACCAGGCTGGCCTTGAACTCAGAGATCCACCTGCCTCTGCCTCTCAAGTGCTGGGATTACAGGTGTGTGCCACCACACCTGGCATGATTCTTTATATAGTTTTGACTTTTGGAAGTATCTTGATGGCATACATATTAAAAAAAAGAAATTAACGAGAATTTAAAAGGGAAAAGAACTAAAGCTGAAGATGAATGAAAGGGGCCAGGGGTGCACCCTAGTATAATGTATCCTTAACATGCACCAAACTGTAGCTTGTCTCACAACAACAACACATACTGGGGTGGGGGAAAATGAATACAAGTTCGCACCAACTAAAAAATACATATCTGGTTTTTTCTATTACACTTTTGGGTGGGGTTGAGGGAAGATTTACAAATTCTGAATACTTTTTCTCTTATCTTTTTTGAGGCAGGGCTTCAAGACAGTCCAGGCTGCCTGAGACTACGCAGCCCAGCGTTCAGTAGTATTGTTGTCGTCATCCCACATACCCCAGCCCAGCCTCCCCCGCTCAAGCCCACAAGGATGGGCAAAACTACCAGGGGCTGATACCTCTGAAAAAACCAAAAGAAACCCTCCCCTTCCTGTTCATTTTTAAAAATTTTACTTATTATTTAAGTTATTACAGTCTCTCTGTGTATGTATATACATACATGCACACATGTTCAAGCCACAGCACACATGTGGAGGGGTCAGAGGGCAACCTCTGGGAAAACAGCTGTTTCCTTCCACCATGGGGGTTCCAGGGCTTGAACTCGATTTGGCAGACTTGACAGCAAGTGCCCTGACCCACTGAGCCATCTCAACAGCCCCATTACATTGTTTTCATCAAATACTGTGTCATGGCAACAAAAGCCAACCGACTAACCTCACCTTCCCCTCTAAGAGACCACCCCTTTATCAGCTCAGGTTTACTTGCTAAGGAAACACTGACTACTGGAAACTAAATAGATGAAGTGAAGAAAACATAGAACAATGGAATATCTCAAGGTTACACGAACCCAAGTCTTTAGGGGATTTTGAGTCATGAGGTCATCCTGTCTTTAACTCTACTGGAAATCCATAAAGACTTACTAGTAAGTCTTTTAATGAGCAGAGAAACATCAAATTTTACCCTGCTTAACACTGTCATCTACCAAAATAAATATACAAATAAATTAAAATAACCAAACCATATTTTTACAGAATTGTCCAAATTAAATATAAGATCAAACAACCTTAAAGACAGTGGTATAAATCTCGAGGGCCATTGCTTCTCTTTGCTCGGAATATATACTCCTACCTAAAGTCTGTTCATTGAAACAAATCAAGACCAACATCAAGTCCTTTACTCCAGGGCTTAATTACGCCGGGCTCTGCTCCAAGTCTGCCATTATTTGGAGCTGGAACTGTTCTGCTCCATTAGGTTGGCCACCCAGGCTGGCGCCTGACAATTCTAATGGTATTGACCTTCCACCCAAGAGAGGCAGGCAGAGGGTGAAGTAACAGGAATTTCCTGGGGCAGTTTTGTCTGGATGACAATATGGCAAAGTCACATCTCTGAGCCTCAGTTTCTTTATGTATTAAGCAGAGTCTCACAAAGCAAATCTAAAGCAGCCTTCTGTTAAGGCTGAGTCGGGTTCAGAGCCCCAGGCCACAGCCTTAACTCTGCCCGCAGCTGCTGCTGTAGTTTACCACTGGCCGTCACACCATCGTCACCAACTTCACTTTATCTTTTAGATCCTAGGAACTGACTTTAAGCTAGGCAACTGTTCAACCACTGAACTATATCCCCGGGCCTTTTTTTATTTTGAGGCAGAATCTTGCTAAGTTACTCAGGCTGTCCTTCAGTCCACACACAGTCCTGCTAGGCCGTGCACTTGCCACCATCCTGCCTCAGCGTTGCAAGTCATTCAGACAACAGGTGCGCAGATCACACCTCAGGCCCATCTCATTTTTCGTCTAGCACTCCAGGAAATGCTGGCAATGTAACTCTCAAGCTGGCAAGCTTGGGGGAAAGGCCTGAAAAGGGTACAATGGATTAGCCCCGCCCCTCCATGGGGCATTCTTTCTTAACATTCAAATCACACAAGCCATTCCCCAGGTGCATCCAGGAGAGAGCCAGCAAGCAGGCAGGAAGCCTCTCTTGGGCCTGCAAGGCCATGCTCATTACAAGATGACTAAGAAATGAACTCAGGAGAATCTGAACACTGTTCTACCTTGACAGTAGATGCTGATTGTCAGGAACAAAAGCAAATCATCAAATCACACATGTCCACCATGTGCTAGCAGCTCCAGGAGTTACAAAGGCTTGTGCCTTGGTCCACAATATCGTCTCAGGTTCTAACTCTACCCTGTTAGCAACCCACTGTTGCCAGACAAGTCATGTCACCTTCCTAAGCTTCAGCTTCCCCTTCTATAAAATAGGAGAGATCGCCTACCTTACCGCTAAGTCAAAGGTCCTATACCTTATTTCACACGGAACCCATAACTAAGAACCTGCTAAGAAATCAGGCATCTGTGAAGGCCTCACCAATTCACTTCCTGGTGCTCTGTGCAAATGAAAAGGGAAACATGGAGGCTGTCCTTCTGCTCACAGGTATTATTCTATGGCAAAATCCCATCGAAGCACTTCTGGGCAAACGATAGAAACTTCACTAACATGTGAAGATATCCAAATAAGGCGGAGTGATGAGTGTTTGGCTCTGCAACCAGACAAACCAGACTCAGGTTCTAACTCTGCCCGCTATCAGCAGCGTGGCACCGAGGTGCTCTGAAACCAGACGACACCTCCGTCTCAGGTCATTTATATGGAGTCTCTGGCACACAGCAGCATGGAACAAACACAGGCTGCCTTCTGCGTCCTACACGAGTGGGAAACACTACACAAGCCATCTACGTCCTCTGTTCTAGCAGCGCTGGGAGCTAAATGAGGCTCTGCTGAGTCATTCCCTTTATTCCTCTAGAGCGTTCGGGAAAAATGACTTTCATTTGAGAGCCTCTATGTGTTATTAATGAAATAACCTTGTTAAGTCGTATACACTGATTCTTCTGGCTTATAAATTCTCTCTATTCAGACACAATGAAAAAGTAAAGCAATTCTTATAATGAAAGAACAGCCAAGCAGCAGCCTTCATGTGGCCTTTCCTGTGCACTGTTTAGATTTTCTCCCGCTACAGAGAAGAGCCCTTCCTCACTTAGCTTCTGTGAGAGCCATTACGACAAGCTTATGTTCCTCAGGGCTTAACTGTGTCTCCAAAAGCTGCTTACAAGCACTGGTGAGCAATGATTCTAGAGCCAACACCAATTCCCAAAGTCAGACACTGATGAGGAGTGACAGGGCAGCTGGTCAAGGGCAGATCTCAGCTTCTGCTTTGCTTCTCCTCCCATACACTCCCTTCAGCAGAGCCAGGGAGCACTAGGCCACCGAACTACACTCCCAGCCCCTTAGTAGCCACCTGAGGCCACTCTTTCCCTCACCTCTACCCTTTTAACCACAGAACTAGCGCAAGTCCTATTTGCTGTATTAATTTGATAAGGCACCACCTGACACGCAGCACTATCTACAAGCCGTAGTTCGCTCTAAAATGAAGGCATTTACTCGTCCCATCAACACTGTGACTCCAGTACTATCTCCACTTTGGAGAAAGCCTATGAAACATCGCTGGAATAGATCCACACATGCTGGAAACCCTAGCTTCCTTCAAGAGCCTGTATTAACAGGTTCCTGACTGGTACTGAACTCTTAGTTCTCACGGCATCCTCCATACCACCTTCACAATTATTTTTCTACGATGCCAAATGCACCACACTAGTTCTTTACAGGAGAAATACAAACTAAGATGCTTCAGAACCTGAAAGCTACTTATCTTCCCTTTGGACCCTACATCATTCCTGCCTACGCACTTTCCAGTCTCAAGAAACTCTTCATCCTCCCCTTACACCTCAAAAGGGCCAAATCTTCTCCAGATTGGCCTGGCAGAAACCCCGCCCTCCCTTCAAAATTCTGTGTCACTGACCTTAGCAAGCCTTCTCTGATTGCTACAGAATGCCCCTTTGGATGCCCACTAAAAGTCTATTTCCCCCCAGTAGGGTGTGGGATCTTTAAGAGCAGAGTCCACTATTACTATGAAATGCAGATTTACAATGTGGTGTGTCTATAGTGCACGCGGTAAGCATTTAATAGAGTCTATGAACTGAAACACAGCTTCACAACTGCCGCCCTCTGTCCAAACTGTGACATATGTGACAGCTGCAAGGACCTCTCTTTCCCACTTTCCTAAGCAACATCTTCTTATAGACGGACATCATCATTCTAAATCATCTCATAAAATAACTGCGAATTTTCCAACCTCCCTAATATATAAAGAATTCTAAATTATATGTTAAAGTTTTCATATATAATTTTCTTCTTCAGTGAATAACCCTACTAGAAAAAAATAATAACCCTAACTGGGGGAGTAGTAGGAGAACCCAGACACAAGAGCCATTTCAGCCCAACGGCAGCTTCAAACAGTATGAAAATCGTGTCTCGGGAGCTATAAGTGACTCAGGTTATCTAGGCAGCCTGAAAACTCCCTGGTTGCTGCAGGCAGATCTATAAGCCTTCAGAATGCTCCACCACACACAGTCTGAATTACTGTTTTTCATTACTGATGTGCTTTCTACCAGACCCTGCTGTGAGATAAAGTGGAATTACAGCGGCATCACTAGCTACCAATGACTGAGAGACACACAGGGTTGTAATATACTTCTTCAACTTCCAGACAGTAAGACATTTACGAATCATAATGTGAGCAAGGAAAGACTGAAAAAATAAGGTGCCGTTTACCTGCAGATCACAGAGATGAAAAATGCCTTATCGATGTCTGTGAGCAGCTAAATCCCACATTAAAAACTCGGGCTTAGGGAGCGGAAGTACAGGGACCATGGCAATAATGTCTATAGTCAAAATAACATTTCTTATATAACTGAGAGTACAAAGGAGGTAATTTCAGGAAACACTCTGCTAAAAGTAAATTTCACTTCCTTGGAGAGTGAAGGGTGAGGTCAAGGACAAGCATGCCATCAAACAAAGAGACAGAAGAGGCCACTTATTTTAAAGGAAGTAGTTCAAGGAAGGGTGATGAAAGGACAGAAAGAGGCTTCTCAAGCTCAGAATGGTAGCACACGCCTATTATTCCAGGACTCAGGAGGTGGAGTCAGGAGGAACAGGAGTTCATGATTATCCTCAGCTGTGTATCAAGCTCAAACCCAGCCTGAGCTTCATGAGAACCTTAGTATGAATATATTTGGTAACAGATCCTCTGCTGAGATATTAAGGCAAAAATGAAGTCATATGGATGGGCTCCCACCTGCTATCTGAGCCCACGAGAGAGAAAATCAGGACCAAGAAGCACAAAGGGTGAGGACGCCAGAAGACGGCCATCTACAAACCCAAGAGATTGGTTTTGAAGAAGTCGATCCCACCAACTTATTTAGTTCAGATTTCCATGCTCCAGTTCTAGAGAAATGAATTGGTGTTGTGTAAGCCCTCCAGGCTTTAGTGCTTTGTTCTTGTAGTCCTCCACAATAATACAATGTCAACAAACAAAAATCAATTATCCCTATAATAGTGACAAACTGAAACAAAAAGAAAACTGTAATTTTCAAAAAGGCTACTTTTTGAAATGCCATCACAAACAGGAAAAAATAAGGATAATTTTAATATAAATAGAAAACTAATGTCAGACATGTTAGTTCACACCTTCAATCTAAGCACCTGGGAGGCTGAAGCAGAGGATCACTTTAAATTAGAGGCTAATCTAAGATATATAATGGGTTTATATAATCTGCAGAGTAAGACCCTATCAAAAAGCCATTTTCCTATGTCTTAAACAACGGGATGCCTATACCATCCCACCACACCTTTTTCCCCAGGTAAGAGTCTCATCATTGAGCCCTGGCTGGCCTGTAACTTACCACATAGATCAGGTTGGCCTTAAGCTGAGAGATCCACCTGCCTCGGGCTCCCTAGGGCAGGGATTAAAGATGTGGATACCACACTACTGATTCCACCCCGACCCCTTTTAATGACAATGAAACTCTATCAGAGATTTCAGGTGAGCTTAAGAGGAACCAAAATAAATCACAGGTCTGCAGGTCGTTTAGCCTCTGAGGAGACGCTGTTACCTGAGTGAACGAGTACAAGGTCCTCAAGGCTCCTCGGACAGAATTCACCTGACCTGGGATCACACGTGCAGACTGCCACTAGAAAATGACTGCATTCTAACGCCAGAATGGAAAGCACCAGAAAGCCTCTCCCACATAACGGGGATGATAGTCCCTCACTTATTTCCTCTTTTATGCTGTGCTCTTCCCCTGCTGCTCTCAGAGAATGGTTTAAAAGCAGGAAGGCGGCTATGTCGGTATGAAGTCTCCCTGAAAGCAGGACGGAAGTAATTCAGGCTGATTAAAGCCAGCATGATGCTCATAGCAGACAATCTCATTCTGGTAGAATTAAAGTGATCTTTCCAGTATTTGCTCCCTATCAGCCTATGCCAGTAGCCAAAAAAAAAAAAGCAAGAAGATGAAAAGGTGTGCAGACACACACAGACAGACTAGTCCCAATGCACTTGTCTCACGGCAGGCAGGCATAACACTGAAAACAACTCGGACTGAGCTTCAGTTACATTTGTATTTACAAAACATAGAATTTCAAAACTGACCAAACTCGCTGCCAGTAAAAATTGATGCTTGGGCACTTTGTGTTTCTGGATTTGCTTCTTTTGTGTCTTGTACTGCCAGGCCAACTCAGTGTCCTGCCTTTGAACCACATCTCTCAGGTCAGTGCGTTTGAACTTCTAGCCCATCTTCCATTTACAGGCAAAAAGAAATCACCTTGCTTTGAAATGTTAAATGAAAACTATGCTCTAACACATATGTGAGTGTTTGACATACACATAAACCTTGTTTAAGCCCTTAAAGCCAATTTTGTCATTAACAAAGAGTTGGATAATCTCTATGATGTCCAGGTTGTCCCTCACAGTTGTAAAGTGTGAATCTATTCACCCTCATAGTCTCATTGTTAAGTAATCAATTTTATAATTCTCAACACTGATGCACAAAGCACCTGATGTCCAATACTCTATACACACATATCTATCTCACCACACTTTAGTGCCCTGAATCCAGCTTTAACGGGACATGCCTGGGAGTGGTGGCACACACCTATTGTGATCCAGCACTTACAAGGCAGGAGACTTAAGGGGCCAAAGCCAGCCTATGCTATACATGAGACCATCTAAAAAGCCAAAATAAGGGGACTGATGGTGCTGGAGAGATGGCACAGAAGTTAAGAGCACTGGCTGCTCTTCCAAAGGATCCAGGTTTGATCTGAAGCATCCAGAAGGCAGTTCACAACCCTCCGTATCCCCAGTTCTAGGGAATCCAATGCTCTCTTCTGGCCTTTGCAGGTACCAGATTCATATATGGTATATACACATACATGTAGACAAAACACCCATACACATAAAATAATATAAAATTTTAAATAAATAAATGGATTAGGAGAGAAGGCCCAGTAGTTAAAAGAGAATTTCTGGCATTCAAAGGCACAAGTAAATACACGGTGCATACACATGTTCTCACTCTCCCCTTCCCTCCCTTTCTTCCTCTCTCTCACACATACACTAAATAAATCTTTTTGAAAAATAACATAAAACAATAAACAGGGCAGCAGAAGCAAAAGGAAAGGGGAAAAAGAGGAAAGGTAGGAAGGGAGAAGGGCGGAATAAAGAAAAGATTTTGTCAGGCATGGTGGTATCTGCCTGTGAGCCCCACAAAATGACACCTGCCTGTGAGCCCCGCATAGTGGCACCTGCCTGTGAGCCCCGCATGGTGGAACCTGTCTGTGAGCCCCGCATGGTGGAACCTGTCTGTGAGCCCCGCATAGTGGCACCTGCCTGTGAGCCCCGCATGGTGGAACCTGTCTGTGAGCCCCGCATAGTGGCACCTGCCTGTGAGCCCCGCATGGTGGAACCTGTCTGTGAGCCCCGCATGGTGGAACCTGTCTGTGAGCCCCGCATAGTGGCACCTGCCTGTGAGCCCCGCATGGTGGAACCTGTCTGTGAGCCCCGCATAGTGGCACCTGCCTGTGAGCCCCGCATGGTGGAACCTAACTGTGACTAGGCATGGTGGTACAGGTGGTACACGCCTGTGATCCCGTCATGGTGGTACAGGTGGTACACGCCTGTGAGCCCTTCATGGTGGTACAGGTGGTACACGCCTGTTAGCCCGTCATGGTGGTACAGGTGGTACACGCCTGTTAGCCCGTCATGGTGGTACAGGTGGTACACGCCTGTTAGCCCGTCATGGTGGTACAGGTGGTACACGCCTGTGAGCCCGTCATGGTGGTACAGGTGGTACACGCCTGTGAGCCCGTCATGGTGGTACAGATGGTACACGCCTGTGAGCCCGTCATGGTGGTACAGGTGGTACACGCCTGTGAGCCCGTCATGGTGGTACAGGTGGTACACGCCTGTGAGCCCGTCATGGTGGTACAGGTGGTACACGCCTGTGAGCCCGTCATGGTGGTACAGGTGGTACACGCCTGTGAGCCCGTCATGGTGGTACAGGTGGTACAAGCCTGTTAGCCCAGCATTTGAGAAGCAAAGGCAGAACAATCAAAGCCCAACCTCAGTTGCATGTTGAACTCAAGGTCAGGCCTAAGCTAAATGAGATCCTGTCTTAGAAAACTAGAAATACATTTTTTAAAAAGAGCTTAAAAAGCTGGGCATGGAAGCACATGCTTTTGAATCCCAGTACTTAGAGGTAGATCTCTGTGAGTTTGAGGCCAGTCTGGTCTACATGAGTTGCAGGACAGCCAGAGCTAGACAGAAAAACTCTGTCTCGGGGGGGGGGGGGGGGGGGGGACTTAGAAAAAAACATTTATACTATCAAAACTGCCTTCACCTAATCTGTTCTGTTTTCCAGAGAGCGTCTCACGTTTCCCAGGCTGGACCATAGTCTCTGTGCACCTGCGAATAACCTGGGCCCTTACATCCTAATGCCAGGATTGCAGGCATACACTGTATCCTGTTGATATAGTATCGGGCCCTGACCCCAAGGCTTCCAGCATGCTAGGCAAGCACAATACCATCTGAGCAACAACCCCCACACCATCTGATCTTAACTCTAAATGACACAACTTTAACCTAGCCAACAGGAAATATGGAAGCGCAGCTAACACTCATTAAATATTCACCATGGCCCAGGCACCATGCTGCTCTTTCACTCACTCCACTCTTCCTACAGCGCTCCCAACCAGGCCGTTAGACTCGTTCATTTGCACAAGTGTAAGCAAGGACTCCAGAATCAGAGCAGCCCGCCTCTCTGAAACTACGGACACTAACCACAGTTGCATTTTATCTTCCCCTCCCTTTTTTTTGTTTTGTTTTGTTTTGTTTTTCGAGACAGGGTTCTCTGTGTAACAGTCCTGGCTGGCTTGGAGCTTGATTTGCAGACCAGGTTGGCCTCAAACTCACTAAGCTCCACCGCCCTCCGTCTTCCAAGTGCTGGGATCAAAGGTGTGTGCCACTACCGCCAGGCCCAGATGTTTTTATTACTCTCTTCATTACACAATTAAGAAAACATAGCATGGACATCCATATAAAAAGGGAGCAGCCTGGAGAGGTAGCTCAGTGGTTAAGAGACTGCTGACCTTGCAGAGCAGCCAGGTTTGGTTACAGAACCCACATGATGACTAACAACTGTCTTCAACTCCAGTTCTAGGGAATGCCCTCTTCTGACCTCTACAGGCACTTCAGGAACATGGCACACAGACCAACACATAAAATAAATATAAATAAATCTTTAAAAAAATAATTTGCCTTCGTTTAGTGGGTGGGGGTAGGCAATAAAATGAAAATCGGGGCCTTGCACATACAAGGCAAACCCTTAGTACCTAGTTACAGCTACAGCCCAGCTTCACACCTTATACAAAAATTAATTGAACTAAATAGCTAAAAATAAAAAAGCAAACAAATAAAACCATATAAAATCTTTAAAAAGACACAAGTAGTTTCACATTTTACAACTATGTGAAAAGTCATTAACTGTGATATCGGAAGATCTACAATACAAAAAAATTATAAACTGGACCATCAAAATATATTTATTCCATAAAAAACAATTGATAATAGAATAAAAAGACAAACTCCATACTGGGAGAAAACATCTGCAAATCATACATTCTTAAAAGGACTAGCATCCAGGATGAAAAAGAAGCAAGTGTGTGTATGTGTGTTTATACAACAGTTTTAAAAAAAGATAATTTTTCTTTTTCTTTTTTTGAGACACAGTCTCACTACAAAGCCCTAGATAGCCTGCAACTTGCTATTAGACCAGGCTGGCCTCGAACCCAGAGATGCACCACCTGTCTCTGCCTTCTGAATGGTGCATGTCACTACACTCAGCAACAATCCAGTTTTAAAGACTTCTAAAAATCTCTTATTTTATTATATGCGTATCTGGGTGTAGAAGTTAGCTTGATTTGGGAAATATCATCTGGGTATGTATATTATGTATATGTGCAGCACAAGTATACAGGTGCCCTGAGAGGTCAGAACAGGTGTCAGATCCCCTGGCACTGCAGTTACAGATGATTGTGAGTCACCATGTGAATGTGGGGACCTGAATCCGGGTTCTCTGTAAGAGTTCCAAGTGCTTTTATTAACTTCTGAGCCATCTTTCTAGTCCTGAAAACAACCAATTTTAAAATGGGCAAAAACATGAAAAGGTAACTCACCAAAGAAAATATAACAATGAGCGAAAACACAAAGTTGAGTATAATTAAATATCATTGAGTCATTAGAGAAATGGAAATTAAAACTATATTGAAACGCTACCCCATAACTATTAAAATGGCTAAAAGATAGTGAAAAGAGGGCTGGGAATATAGCTCAGCAGTAGAGTGCTTACATAAGACCCCATGTTTCCCAGCACCACAAAGTAAGAAAACAGCGGCAATACAAATGCTGACACAGACACAGAACAACTAGAATTACCATATGTGGCGTGTGGAGATGCAAACTGGCACAGGCACCCTAAGAACTGCTTGGCAATCTCCAAATTAAAAAAAAAAAATTATTAGGAGAAGGGGAAGAATGTGTGTGTGTGTGTGTGTGTAGTGTGGGTCCGATGAGGGGTGTATGAGTGTGTGCAGTATGTGGGTCTGGTGAGGGGTATGTGAGTATGTCTGGTGAGGGATGTGTGTGTGTATAGTGTGGGTCTGATGAGGGGTGTATGAGTGTGTGCAGTGTGTGTGTCTGGTGAGGGATGTGTGTGTGCAGTGTGGGTCTGGTGAGGGGTGTATGAGTGTGTGCAGTGTGTGGGTCTGGTGAGGGATGTGTGTGTGCAGTGTGTGGGTCTGGTGAGGGATGTGTGTGTGCAGTGTGTGGGTCTGATGAGGGGTGTATGAGTGTGTGCAGTGTGTGGGTCTGGTGAGGGATGTGTGTGTGCAGTGTGTGGGTCTGGTGAGGGATGTGTGTGTGCAGTGTGTGGGTCTGATGAGGGGTGTATGAGTGTGTGCAGTGTGTGTGTCTGGTGAGGGATGTGTGTGTGCAGTGTGTGTGTCTGGTGAGGGATGTGTGTGTGCAGTGTGGGTCTGGTGAGGGGTGTATGAGTGTGTGCAGTGTGTGTGTCTGGTGAGGGATGTGTGTGTGCAGTGTGTGTGTCTGGTGAGGGATGTGTGTGTGCAGTGTGGGTCTGGTGAGGGGTGTATGAATGTGTGCAGTGTGTGTGTCTGGTGAGGGATGTGTGTGTGCAGTGTGTGTGTCTGGTGAGGGATGTGTGTGTGCAGTGTGGGTCTGGTGAGGGGTGTATGAATGTGTGCAGTGTGTGTGTCTGGTGAGGGATGTGTGTGTGCAGTGTGGGTCTGGTGAGGGGTATGTGAGTATGTCTGGTGAGGGGTGTATGTGCACAGTGTGTGGGTCTGATGAGGGGTGTATGAGTGTGTGCAGTGTGTGGGTCTGGTGAGGGGTGTGTGTGCACAGTGTGTGGATGTGTGTCTGGTGAGGGGTGTGTGAGTGTGTATGTGACTTTGAGTAGGTGGGGCATGTGTGCAAGCCACAGCACTCATGCGGGGGTGAAAAGACAATTCTGTGAACGCAGTTTGCTCCTCCCAGTTCACATGGGCTCCAGAAACCAAACTGAGGTTGTCGGCATGCACAGCAAACACTTTACCGGCTGAGCCATCTCACTAGTCCTGGTAACATTTTTTTTGTTGTTTTGGTTTTGGTTTTGGTTTTTCTAGACAGGATTTCTCTGTAGCTTTGGAGCATGTCCTGGAACTAGCTCTTGTAGACCAGGATGGCCTAGAACACACAGAGATCCACCTGTCTCTGCCTCCTGAGTGCTGGGATTAAAGGCAGGCACCACCACCACCCGGCCCTGGTAACATTTTTATAAAGTTAAACATATGACTACAACACATACTAGGAATCTCCCTCCTGGGTATTTATTGTAAGAAAATGAAAACTTATGTGTATATAAAAACTACTACAAAATTGTCCATAGCATTCCATTCATAATTGCCAGAAACTGGAAAAGTCCAAAGGACGTGCAGTAACAAACAGACAAGTAAAGAAAACTGTACCGCACCCATGAAGCAGAACCCAGCTCAGGAAAAATGAGAAGTGGACTATAAATATATACTACAGTGATATTTTACTATAAAGCACAAATAATCTGAAGATTGGAGCGCAAAGCCAACCACACTAGTCAGCCGTACAGGCCAGGCAGTGGTGGCCACACCTTTAATCCCAGCAGCCACACTAGCTAGCCATAGAGGCAGGAGGGTGATGGTGCATGCCTTTAATCCCAGCACTAGAGAGGAACATAAAGCGGGATGAGACAGGGACTCGACCTCTTTCATTCTGAAGATTTTGTTGAGGTAAAAGCTCTCTAGTGGTTGACTGCTTTGCTTTTCTGATTTTCTTTTTATTACTCATGCTACAATACACAGCATGGGCGAAGCTCAAACATTACCCTAAGTGAAAGAGGCCTGTGCAAACAGCCCATCAGTGTGAGTCCATGAATATGACATGCCCAGAAGAGGCCTGTGCAAACAGCCCATCATTGTGAGTCCATGAATATGACATGCCCAGAAGAGGCCTGTGCAAACAGCCTATCAGTGTGAGTCCATGAATATGACATGCCCAGGAAGACAGAAATGAACACCGCTAGGATGGGAAGGGCAGCTCTGAAAGGGCTGCCTGCAGTCATGAGCCTGCTCTAGATCTGAACAGTGATGACAGTCACAGGAACCTGCATTTTAGAGACCAGAGCTCCAAAATAAACAATTTAAGCTCCAAAGCTAATTTCACTGTAAGATAGTTCTGAGTATAATTATAATTTTTAATCCTTCCATCCTGACAAACTACGTAAAGAACATTTTAAACTTGGAACTTTTAAGTAGACAATCTACGTTAAAAAAAAAAATCTCTCAAGAACAAAAGAAAGAAAAAAAACTATACTGGATGGTGGTGGCACACACCTTTAATTCCAGCACTTGGAAGGCAGGGGCAAGCAGATCTCTGAATTCGAGGCCAGCCTGGTCTACAAACCAAGTTCCAGGATAACCAGAGCTGTTACACAGAGAAACCCTGTCTTGAAAACTAAAACCAAACAAACAAAAATCTCTCAAGCTCAGAAAACAGAAAGAAGGAGAGGAAGATTCAAAGAGCTAAAGGTCCAGGGGCTGGAAAGATAGCTCAGCAATTAAGAGCATTAGCTACACTTGCAGAAGATTCAAGTTCAGTTCTAAGCACCCACATGGTGGCTAGCGATATCAAATAATAACTCCAGTCCCTAGGGATCCATCCTCCTCCTCTGGCCTCCACAGGCACTGCACACGTGGTACACTTACATACAGGCAAAACCCTCATACACATAAAATTAGAAATAGATAAATCTTTCAAAAGAAAAGAGACAAAAAGGTCCAGAGGCAAACAGCATCTCTGAACATCGATAGCTAATCACTCATTAGCCCACAGCAGCTAAGGCTGCCTGCAAAAGACCTGCACAAGGTCAAGCAGGGAACAGTCCAACAAAGAGGAAGCTTAGAGGTTAATGACTGCTGATGGCTGCCGGGGGAGGGAGAGTCAGTTTTCTTTAGGGGGTATGGTCCATTCTTATCTGCCCTCCTGCAACCCACCACACCCTGTTTAGTGCGTGTGCGTAGGCCCCACGCCACAGCACACATGTGGAAGACAGAGGACTACTGTGCTAGTAAGTCATCTCATTCCATCATTTAACCAAGCATTTGACTATGAGTTTGTCAGGCTGGTTTATCATGCACCTTTCCCCCACCCTCTCCCTCACCAGCCTCTGGGAGATGTTTCAGAAAACTTGGTTGAGAGAATTAATGCTATAGTGAGTGTTAGGCTGCACCATCTGGTGTATGGAACACATTCGGTATCTCTTTAAGCTTCTTTATAGCTGTGCTTATACCTTGCCCTGACAAAGCTATTTGAAATGTGACCTATATGCAGAACCTGCAAGTGCTTAAGAGACAAGCGACCTGAAAATACTACAACCTAACAAAGCCCTTCCTGCACAGCATCACACTCCATCACACGGCCTGGGTGTCCTCTGGAGCACACTCTATAAAGAAGAGGCTGGAAGCGGAACTTCTGCCTCTTTTATCCCTCCCTATGACAAAAACAACACAGAAGAACATCTAGGATTGGCAAAAGCAGGGAAACCACCTAAAGAAAATTTTGCTTTCGAATACATAAATTCCTTGAAGATGATTTGGATAACTACATGAAAAGACTCAAATACACACACTCCTTTTCCACTTCTAAGAATTCAAGTAAGAAACAAATCAAACTACTCACATCAGAGTCATTACGATAATGAAAAACAGGAAAATAGAGACTGTGTTAGATGGAATACTAAGTAGCATTCAAAAAACTAAGTTATCTGAGCCAAGTATGATGTCACATCTTTGTCATCTCAACTGCACAACAGGCTGAAGCAGGAGACTGCAAGTTTCAGAAGAGCCTGGCCTGGGCAACAGAGACAAAGCCCCTATCATAGAAGAAAGGAAGGACATGGGGGAAGGCAGAGAAAACAGAAAACATCATTTGAAATATGTTATGTCACTTTAGCCTTGACTGTTGTCATTTCATATTTGATCTCCAAAGAACAGTAGAAAATTTGAGGGCTTTGTCCAATGACAACATGTATAGACTGCTGTTCCAAACAAAGCAGAATATAAAATCACACATACACCAACGTGGCTTGGTTTTTTTATTTGTTTTTTTTTTTTGGACAGGGTCTTGCTCTTTAGCTTAGCCAGCCTCAAACTCAAGCTCCTCCCACTCTCAGCCTCCTGAGTGCTATGGGATCTGTAATTGCTTCATGACCTTTATTCCTTTTGTTTTCTAACTCTGCTTTTGCTTTTGTTTTTTAAAAAGTCTCACTACTGGGGGCTGGACAGATTGCTCAGCAGTTAAGAGCTCTGGCTGCTCTTCCAGAGGTCCTGGTTCAATTCCCAGCTGCAATATGGTGGCTCATAACCATCTATAATGAGATCTGGTGCCCTCTTCTGGCCTGGAGACAGAACACTGTGTACATAATAAGTAAATCTTTTTTTTTAAAAAAAGGGGGGAAGGCAGAGTCAGGCGGATCTCTGTGAGTTCAAGGCCAGCTGGTCTACAAGAGCTAGATCCAGGACTGGATCCATAGCTACAGAGAAATTCTGTCTTGAAAAACCGGAAAAAAAAAGTGCTGTGGGAACTCCTGTGTTGTAATAATAAATGACTATTTATCCTAGACTGACCTTGAACTCTAGATTCTCTTGCCTCAGCCTGGAATGCTCAGATTTCAAGCGTGCACCACCATGCCTGGCTAAAGTTTATTCATCTGTTATCCTAGTCACAAGAATTTCACTGTTACTACCGGGCGGTGGTGGTGCATGCCTTTAATCCCAGCACTCGAGAGGCAGAGGAAGGTAGATCTCTGAGGCTGGCATGGTCTACAAGAGCTAGTTCCAGGACAGGCTCCAAAACTATAGAGAGACCCTGTCTCAAAAAAACAAACAAGGGCTGGAGAGATGGCTCAGTGGTTAAGAGCACTGCCTGCTCTTCCAAAGGTCCTGAGTTCAATTCCCAGCAACCACATGGTGGCTCACAACCATCTGTAAAGAGGTCTGGCGCCCTCTTCTGGCCTTCAGGCATACAGACAGAATATTGTATACATAATAAAATAACTAAATAAATATTTTAAAAAAACAAACAAACAAAAATTCACTGTTATATAACCATTATGGAGGCAGATTTATTTTCTTTTTTTATGTGTATAAGTGTGTGGGTACTACATGTATACCTGTTGCCCACAGAGGTCAGAAGAGGACATTACATCCCCTGGAACTGGAGTTATTGGATATCAAAGGTACTCTTCACCTTTGAGTCATCTCTCCAGCCCTACAATTCTATACACCAATTTGTCTTTACCACACAACTGCCTAGAGGCAGAAGATCAGAAGATAATGGTACTTCCTTCATCCTGCCACCCAAAAGGCACGGTGGTATGGAACACTGTACACACAGGAACAGCCTTCTCTGCAGGCATGATGGTACACATCTGCAATTCTAGCACCTGGGAAGTGCTGGCAGAAAGAATCAGAGTTCAAAGTCATCCTCAGCTGCATAGCAATCCAATCCCAGAAGATCCCATGTCCTTTTCTGGCCTCTTCAGACACCAAGCAACACATGGCACACAGACTACATGTAGGCAAAACTCGTGTATACACAAAATAACTGGAAATTAAAAAGACTAAAGGACTGGGGAGATGGCTCAGTAGGTAAAGTGCTTACTGCACAAGCAAGAGGATCCAGTTTCAGATTCCCAGCACCCACATAAAAGCTAGGTGCTGTGGCAGATATCTATATCTTCAGTATGGGGGGGTGGGTGCAGCGACAGAAGAATCCCAGGGGCTAGCTGACCAGCCAGCACTGCCAAATGGCAAGCTGTAGGTTCAATGACAGACCATGTCTCAAAATAGAAGGTGGAGAACAGGAGAGAGGGAAGACATCTACCTCTACATGGGTGGGTAGACCACACACACACATGCATGCACACACACATACACACACACACACATACATAAATAAATAAATAGACAGACAGACAGACAAACAGACAAAGAAAGATAAATCTTTAGAGCAATGCTCCACATCTTATATCAAAACCTATGGGGAGGTATGTCTATATTCCTGTTTGAATTATGAACCATTTCGTGCTGTTTAAGAAAATTTGATTTTGTTTTCTACTTACCATGGAGCACTTCTCCAGTACTTCCTCCTGGAACTTTAGAAATCTTTCCTGCACTTCAACTTCATTGAGGAAAAAAGACAGGAAGTGAGTGAAGGGCTGCTTCCTTCTAAACGTGTCCAGAAGAACGTCAATCCGAGTTCGGGCTGAAATCACGCCATTTCGATGCTGACCAGTAATCACTGCAAGCAAAGGAAAGAAAACATTAAGAGGCTAAAGAACCCACAAGTGCTTGACAGGTAGACGTCATCTGATATTACTATCTCTAGGGATCACCAAGGCGAAGAAAACTGCTAGTGAAATCGATGTCAACAGAATAAATTTGAAAATAAAGTATCTGGGGGTGGGAAGGTGGGAAGGTCAGAAAAGGGCTTACAGCACAAACACTAAGACCTGAGTTTGGCTCCCAGATGTGGAGAGCACATCTGTAACTCCAGTGTTTAGGGGGTGGAAACAGACAGACCCTAGGGCTCGTTGGCCAGGGTTTAGCCAAATCAGCAAGTTCCAGGATCAGTGAGAGACCCTATCTCTAAAATAAACACACAGATAAATAATTAAGATGGAAATCAACTGAGAAAGAAAGACACTTAATAACAACCTCTGGTTTCCACATGCAGAGATGCATGCATACCTAAAGGAACGTGTGAACAACACGCACACACATGAACACCCTCACTTCTCTGTCTCTCTGTCTCTGTCTCTCTGTCTCTCTCTCTCTCTTGCTCAAGTATCTGAGCCAGGACTGCAACCCAAGCATTTGGGAGATAGTGACGTAAGGATCAGGAGTTCAAGGCCAGCCTCACCTACATAATGAATTTAAGGCCAGTCTGGGTACCCTGACTAAAAAGAGAGGGGGTTGGGGAGTGATCAGTGAGATGGTTCAATGGATAAAGGCACTTACTGTTGTCAAGCCTGACAACCTAAGTTCAATCCCCAGAACCCACCTACTGGAAGGAGAGAACCAACTCCTGTACAATGTCCTCTGACCTCCATACATGTGTCATGGCACTATGTACCCACACACAGACACACACACACACACACACACACTAAATAAATATAATTTAAAAAATGTGAAGGCTGGGTGTGTTTCTGCACATCTGTAAAAGATAAATAAGTAAGAAGAACTAAGCGTGCCGTGTGGTGGAGGTGCATGCCTTTAATCCCAGCACTCAGGAGGCAGAGACAGGCAGATCTTTGCGAGTTTGAGGCCAGCCTGGTCTACAGAGTGAGCTCCAGGACAGGCTCCAAAGCTATATAGAGACCGTCTCAAAAAAGCAAAAACAGGGGCTGGAGAGATGGCTCAGAGGTTAAGAGCACTGTCTGCTCTTCCAAAGATCATGAGTTCAATTCCCAGCAACCACATGGTGGCTCACAACCATCTATAATGGGATCTGGCACCCTCTTCTGGCCTGCAGACACACCTGCAAACAGAATACTGTATACATAATAAATAAAATCTAAAAAAAAAAAAGCAAAAACAAAACAAAAAACAAACAAACAAAAAAAACTAAGTGCAAACATAAATGATGTCTAAGTCTCACCAATTTCTCCTTCTTGTCCGGGTTTAGGAATGTTAATAGATGTTTTCGTCTCCATTTCTATTTTCTTCTTGGTATCCCCTCTCTTTCCAACTATGTGCCTATAATATGAAAAAAAAAATACGTTTAAGTTGCATACAGCCAGAGACACTCCCTAAGAGAAAGACACTTCAATAAAAGTGCAGTATTAGTAGAGAAAAGTGTAAGTCACCAGGCTTCACAGAGCAAGCTCTCTTCACTCACAGGCAAAGGGGATCACTGACTCAGTGTGTAAACAGAAGACCCATGGCAGCAGGCAGGCAGGGCACTATCTGACAGCAGTGGCTAAGAGCTCACTTGTCCACAAATACAAGGCAGAGTGTAAGTCAGACTGGGCCTGATGTGGATTTTGAAATCCCAAAGCCCACACCCAGTGACATACCTCCTCAACAAGGTCACACCTCCTAATCCTTCCTAAACAATCCACTGACTGAGATCCAGACATTCAAATACAGGAGTCTGTGGGGACTATTCTCATTCAAAACACCACAAAGGGTAAAGGGCTTGGAAAAGAGACAGGAATACCATTCAGATAGTCTGTAGAACACAGAAGAGCCATGCTTGGTGAGATCTGGAATCAGAATTCAGGAGGCTGAGGAAGGAAGATCACTAGTTCAAGACTAGCCTGTGATACACACACACACACACACACACACACACACACACACACACACACGGGGGGTGGGGGGTAAGGGAAGAAAAAAGGAAAAACAGGAAGTAAACATGTAACCCTAAATTAAGCATAGCACAATTGTTGTTTAAGAGATTTCACCACAAATATATAATATTATATTATTGCTATACATATTATACGCTGCATGTGTTTGTGAATGGCCAGGTTCTGAGATACTGACAATCTGATGACTCACAGCAACCAGAGTGGAGACAACTTTCAACACTCCCCTGCAAATGAGACTAACTCATCACAACCCTACCATTCCCTCCCAGCTTCAGCCATCTACTACCGACTAATCTCCCAGCAGGTATGTGGTGCACACCTGTAATCTCAGCAGTTGGGAAACTGAAGCAGGCAGACTGCAAGTTCCAGGTCGGGGGAAGAAGAAAGGAAAGAAAGAAAAGGGTAGGGGCTCAGGGGGAGACTTCTCAGCCAGTGGTATCTACTAATTAGGACTAATTAGGACCAACATCTAATCTAGTACCCATATGTTCATCAGGAATACAAGAACTTAGGAGTCTACAGAATTCAAAAGTCCATCATCAGAATTAGACATTTAAGGAATTTTACATACATCAGCAGTAGACCTATGTACACGAACACATGTTACACTCATTTTGTTTTTCAGGAAGCTGAGTCACGTCATTCTGAAATCATATCTCCTAGGAGAAAATGTCATCAGAGCCTAGGAACAGAGTAAGTAAGCTGTCAGGGTTAGCTTTGGCTTCCCATTGGCTACATTCAAAGAGAATTTTATCCACAGTAGGTATTTCAGAATGTTCTCAAGGATGAAACTATTAGCCTTCAAACGCATTTGAGTTCATATTTGTAGCTCTCCTCCCTGAGTGAACCTAACTCATCCAGTATAACAAAAAACAGCAAGGACTCATGGACTTTTTAGACCACTTGATCTTCCGAGGCACTGAGCTTCTGACAACATTCTATTAGTGGTTAACGTGGGGGAGACCATGAGAGAGCATGCACATAAGCACATGCGGAAGTCACCACAGAGTGCATAAGCAATTCACAACAGTGATCCTCGAAAAAGCATGGCAGTCTTGGCAGGCACTGGAGATTAACAGAACAGACAAATCCCTGCCTTCTAGAAGCGTCCCATACAAACACAGACTATGATAAACACCACAAACCACACGCAGAGGCATTATAAAAACATACAACAGGATAATCAGTGATTGGTAGGGATGGCTGGGATCAAAGCAAGCTTCTCTAGGAAGGAGAATATAACCAGGTGAGAAAGAGAAAAAGACGGAGGCAAAGGGCATAGCACACACATGAACTCAAAGGATGAAAAAAAACCACAGCACATATGAGGAACTAAAAATACCAGGTGGGTGTTCGAACCTTAAGAACAAGGCAGAGAAAGACCTAAAGCAAAAGGAAAAGAAAACAAAATGCAGAATCAGCTAAGGCATATTCATGACTTTGGCCACTGCTTTAATGAACCAGAATTCCATCTGACAGTTTTTTAAATGTATTACTAGTGTGTCATGTGTATACATAGCACATATGTGGGGTCGCCCACCACAGTACGTTGCATGGAGATCAGAGAAGAACTTTGTGAGGTTGGTTACCACCTTCCATCTCTACAAAGGTTCCAGGGATGAAACTCAGGTTGCCAGGCTTGCACGGTGAGTGCCCTTACCTGCTGAGCCATCTCGCAAGCCCCCACAGGTGGATTTTAAGCAGAAGTGGTAAAATAATCAGATTTTCCTTTGAAAAAGATCATTCCAGGCCAGGCAGTGGTGGCGCACACCTTTAATCCCAGCACTTGGGAGGCAGAGGCAGGTGGATCTGTGTGAGTTCGAGACCAGCCTGGTCTACAAGAGCTAGTTCCAGGACAGGCTCCAAAACCACAGAGAAACCCTGTCTCGAAAAACCAAAAAAAAAAAAAAAAAAAAAAGATCATTCCAAGCCAAGTGAGGTGATGGACATCTGTCATCTCAGTAAATGAAAGGCTGAGGCAGGAGTTCCATGACAGCCTTAACAATAAAGCACGACCATGTCTCAAAAAAGAAAAAAAGGGAGGGAAATGGGAGGCGGTGGCGGGGAAGAGACAGAAATCTTTAATAAATAAATAAATTTAAAAAAGAAAAAGAAAAAAAATTAAAGGGGAGGTGGGGAGCTGGAGAAAATTGCTCAGTGGTTAAAGGCTAAGAACTCCAGTTCCAGGGAATACAGTGACCTCTTGTGGCCTCCACAGGCACTGCATACACATGGTGAACAGACATACATGCAGGCAAGACAACAACTCACATAAAAACAAATCTCAAAAACATGGTTTTAAATTGTTCCACCTTCAATGTGAAGGACTACGCAGAGAGCTGGAGTGTGGAGAGACTGTTGCAGTTATTTTAAGAACTCCACAGGATGGGCTGGAGAAATGGCTCAGTGGTTAAGAGCATTGCCTGCTCTTCCAAAGGTCTTAAGTTCAATTCCCAGTAACCACATGGTGGCTCACAACCATCTGTAATGAGGTCTGGTGCCCTCTTCTGGCCTGCAGACATACACAAAGACAGAACATTGTATACATAATAAATAAATAAATATTTTTAAAAAAAAGATGGAAATGACTTTAAAAAAAAAAAAAGAACTCCACAGGAGCACTTGCAGCTCTTGCAGAGGACCCAGGTTCAGTTGCGAGAATCCACACCATGTGGCTCACCACTACCTATTAACTCCAGTTCCAGAGGATTCAACAAATTCCTCTATGTTCCTTGGGCACCAGACACATAGGCAGTGTACATACATACATGTAAACATTCACACAGACATATTAGATAAATATTTCTTTAAAAAAAAAAAGAAATCCACAGGATAAAAGAGGTAGCCGTGAAGATAAACGGTAGGTCCAAAGGACATTTAAAAGTGAAAGTCAACAGGATGTGGCAATAGACAGAGAATGATTAGATTAATCTGTAATCAGTCCTCTGACATTTCAGGACTCAAAATACTAAACTCTTTCATCATCAGGAATCAAGCAGCACAGTAAGTGTGAAAGACTCAAGAGCTGGCTTCCTGCTGGGTTCCCTGAAAGTACTGTCCCCTGAAGCTGATAGGAACTCACTCACTTGTAGAGCAGGCTAGGGGCACTGACAGTGGCCCGGAATCCTTGAGGGGTCTGCTCCACCTCATAGGCATCACAGGGCTCATCAGAATATTCCATGGAGTCTGCAAAGAAACCATAACATCTCTGAATGCTGCCGCTCAACGGAAAGCAGCCTCCTCCCCTCTGCCAATCACTCTCAGGGTTTAAGACAAGAACAGGTGCAAGGAGCAGCTTGACTACTGCTTTAGTGTCCCCCTCATCCGCTCATAGAAGAAATAAAGAATAAAAACAACATGGTGGCTATTGTAAATTCTTCATCTCAGAACCTTGGGAAGGCAGTACATACATATCAATATTTAGCTGTTTCCTCTTAGAGAGCAAGATGCTGACTGGGCAGTGGTTGTGCACTCCTTTAATCCCAGCACTCGGGAGGCAGATGCAGGGGGATCTCTGTGAGTTCGAGGCCAGCCTGGTCTACAAGAGCTAGTTCCAGGACAGGCTCCAAAGCTACAGAGAAACCCTGTCTCGAAAAAAACAAGCAAACAAAAAAAAAAAGAGTCAGGATGCCTGAACAACATGTTTTACTATTATTCTATTCAGATGAAGTTCACATAATATAAACTCAGCCTTTTAAAATCTAA
The DNA here is from genome assembly GCF_037038515.1 of Microtus pennsylvanicus. NCBI lineage: Eukaryota > Metazoa > Chordata > Mammalia > Rodentia > Cricetidae > Microtus > Microtus pennsylvanicus. The sequence goes on from NC_134585.1 coordinate 23,780,576, forward strand.
TACTTTTTAGTATTAGAGCACAGAATTACTTTAATAAATTATTAATAAATAAGGATGATACTAAGAGAATTTATTCCTTAAAACCTCAACATAGAGAAAAGAGAGGCCAGGCCTTATGCCTGAAGGAGTTCCAGGCTGAGGCCGGGAGGCTGAGGCAGGAAGAGTATCAGCCTGAGTTATATAGTAAGGATATTGAGAGAGACACACACAAAGAGTAAGAATGAAAAAGAGGAGCCCAAGGCTCAAGGTTGACAACACACTGTAAGAAAGATCACAGGGAAAGTGACCCCCAAAGTTAAGGTACGGTAGAAACCCTTAGGAACCAAAAAGGGGCAACTGCAAAGAACTGAAAGGCTCTAAACCTAACCACATGGCCATTGCCCTGAAAATGTTTATAACCCACCTCAACTATTTATTTCTACTTACAAGGTTACCATATGTAAAATAAAGTTAGTTGGGTCTCTGGGACTGTTAATGCATGACTACCAGGAAGAAAGAAAATAACAACAGTTAACATTATCTGACTCTGAACTAAGCCTGCACACGTTTATTTCAATTACTTATATTCTTAGCTACCTTTAATCCCAGCACTCAGGAGGCAGAGGCAGGGAAATCTCTATTAGTTCAATGCCAGCCTGTTCTGCAGTGATTCCATGACAGCCAGAGCGACAGGATAAAGAAACTCTATCTCAAAAAAAAAAAAAAGCAAAACAAAACAAAAAATGATGGGCCATGGTGGTGCACACCTTTAATCTCAGCACTCAGGAGGCAGAGGCAGGTGGATCTCTGAGTTTACAGAGTTCCAGGACAGCCAGGGATACACAGAGAAACCCTGTCTCAAAAATAATTCATTCATTTATTCATTCATTTGGTCATTCATTTATTCATTCACTCATTCATATTCTTTCACAGGTAAAGAGATTTAATTTTGACCCAGAATATTTTTCTTTTTTCGAGGCAGGGTTTCTCTGTGGTTTTGGAGCCTGTCCTGGAACTAGCTCTTGTAGACCAGGCTGGTCTCGAACTCACAGAGATCCGCCTGCCTCTGCCTCCCGAGTGCTGGGATTAAAGGCGTGCGCCACCACCGCCCGGCTTTGACCCAGAATATTAAAAGTTAGTAGTAATAACTAACTGCAATTTCTTCACACAGGGGCTCTGCAGCTAGGAGCCCTTAATGCTCTTGCAAATGACCTGAGTTCAGTTCCCAGCACCCCACACTGGGCAGCTCACAACCACCTGTAACTCCAGCTCCAGGAGATCCAGCACCCTCTTCAGGCTTCTTTGGATACTCATGATCATATCTACGTAAGTGCACGCATGCACACGTGCACACACACACACACACCCCTCTAAAAATAATGAGTAAAATTACTCCTCATCGCATTAAAGCCTCTGTACAAGATGAAATATGTCTTGGCTTAGGAAATGCAACCAAGAACGGCTCACTTGAGAGGGGCTTTGTCAGGGTCACCGGACAGCAGGAAACAAAGAACTGCCCTACAGTACAAGAACATTTACTTCTCATCTGGCCTAAGAGCAACGAGGGTTACCTTGATAGAAACCCTCATCTTCTTCATGGTGATAGTTCTTTTCCTGGATGGGATTCTTCCTGTAATTCCGTCCATCGAGTGTTATAATCTGTGGGCGGAGAACATCCATGACACTTTCTCCAAAGGATGCTCTAGTAAAGTCCTGAAAAAGACAAACCATCTTTTTACCTTTTTTTTTTTATTAGAAATAAAAGCTTATGTGGGTAAGATGACTGAACAGGTAATGGCACTTGCTCCCAAGGCTGAAGAAGAAAACTTGACTCCTACAGGCTGTCCTCTGAACATGCAGCCAGGAAGCACAGGCGCAGACAAAATAAATAAATGGAATAAAATAATTAAGCCGGGCGGTGGTGGTACATGCCTTTAATCCCAGCACTCGGGAGGCAGAGACAGGCGGATCTCTGTGAGTTCAAGGGCAGCCTGGTTAACAAGACCTAGTTCCAGAACAGGCTCCAAAGCTACACAGACAAACCGTGTCTCAAAAAAACAAACAAACAAAAAACATTAAATTAAAAGCCTCCATTATATGGACCATTATGTATGCCTGAATGGACATAACTGGGCAGTAATTTATAGCACATCCTATGAAGAATATTGTTGCTTTTCATTGGCCTGCCGCTGCATGTAAACTCTTATAAGGCAAGGACTGCATTTCCTATCATTTATTACATCCCCGACTCACTCTAGACAGTGATTTGTAATCAGCCCTCCAATAAGAGGCATTAGTAGTATACAACCTGCCAATGACTTTGAGAGAACATAGGTATCTGATTACTTGAACCTAAAGGTGAGTGCAGTCTTGACATCTACCTAACCATAGGCAAAGTGCTTCGTTCTTCCTATCCAACATAATAACAAAATGAGGAGCCATTCAAACAATATCCACGGAAGAGTGCTAAGTTTGTGTAAAGGCGCTAGAAATGCCTAACAATCAGATGTAATTTCCCTATCAAAGTACAACTCAAATATGATTTAACACAGTCTCAGACCAACACATCAGTTAGAAGGAACAGTTTATGGAGGTCGCTGCCCTACCAAGTGCTGCATCATTTCCTGAGAAAAGCAAAACGCCTAGTCACCACTTGAGTCAATAGTTGGGAAATAAAGGCCCCTTATGAAGTAGCGGTGGTTAAGTCCAACCCATGTTCCCATCACAGATGGCTGGGTCTTCAAGCCCATGTACTTAAAAGTGCCAAAGAAAACATTGCAAGCCCAACCCTCTGCCAAGTCGCTAATCGGGAGCCGCCAGCCCAGAACCAAGGCGAGGGGTTGTGCTTTTGAGAACACAGAACGTCAACGTTCACGAGAGGATGCAATTATGACACCCTGGTGGGCTATTCCTTTAGCCTGCCCTCCCCATCTAGGAACAAAAGTAGTAGCCTTTGGACAGGAAAGTTGGGGCCCTGAGAGCGAGGTGGCTGTGGTGCACACTCATCTACCTTTCCTGCGCAGCTCCGGGCAGAGAGACTGCGCACAAGGACGGAAACCGACTAGCCAGCCCTGTGTCTTGGAGACTGGGAGGAGAGGCATATATGTCTTCGTGTAACTATCGTGGGAGAAGTGGAAGTTCTAAACTATAAGAGAAAACAAAGAACCCCTATGCCAGAGGCAGGTACCAGAAAACACCGCAACAGCAAGATAACCAGAACCCCCGAGAAGGTGACAGGGTGGGAGTGACCCGGAAGTGTTCCCCGAAAGCTCGCTCCCCGCCCAGCTCCGGCCACGCCCTCGGTGCGCACGCGCGATAGCCTCGACACCACCCCACCACCACCACCTCCCCACCCCCGGAACAGGGGCGGGCGCACACAGAGCGGGCGGGCGGGCATGCGCACGCCACCGCCTACGTCGTAGTGAACGAAGCTGCGCTGCTTGGTCCAGAGGGCGGGGCTTTCAGTCAAAGTACACAAGCTACTCAGGTAAGTAGCCAAGGCTTCCAGAACCTTCGGTGGTTCGATGGGGCGTTGAGCCTACGATCCTACCTGCCAGGACTAACAGAGGGTGGAAGGAGACCTTGGAGGCTCTCTCGCGCCGGGCGTGTGCAAAGCACTGTCCTCCGACTGAGCATGCGCGCGGAGGGTTGGCGCCTGCGCAGTGGGGCGGCCGCGAGCCGCCGCCCCCCCCCCCCCCCCCCCCCCCCCCCCCGCTTCCTCCCGAGTTGCTGGGTGGGAAGCGCGCCTTGGGTGGAGTCAGCGTAACCGGGACTAGTGTGCTGACTCTTCCCCCTCCCGGTTCTTCTTTTCACCCAGAGATGCAACATCTATTTGTTTTAGGTGATAACCCGTCTGTTGAGGTGGAACACACAGGAAGGATCTGTGGGTCCAACAACAACGGTTGTCATAATTAGCCTTCGTACTGGATCCGATCGACTTAAGTATCTGGTTTGTTCTAAGACTTAATTTTAACAAAACTTTGTTTTGTTTTGTTTTGTTTGCTTTTAAGAAAATAAGCATAGGGGGCTGGAGAGATGGCTCAGCGGTCAAGAGCATTGCCTGCTCTTCCAAAGGTCCTGAGTTCAATTCCCAGCAACCACGTGGTGGCTCACAAGCATCTGAAATGAGATCTGATGCCCTCTTCTGGCCTGCAGGCAGACACACATACAGAATATTGTATACATAATAAATAAATAAAATATTTTTAAAGAAAAGAAAAGCATAAAGTAATTTATGAGTGCAAGGTCATTTCTGTCTTAAACAAAGTAAGTATTTAACCGAGCCATATTGTGTCCCACAAATGTTCCTTTTCCTCTGAGCTGTTCTGCTGTCAGCAGCCCCAAGTTCCAGGATGCTCAATTATCAGCATTCAGCAAACTCTACTGAGTGTTTCTTATGGGCCTGACAACCTCCTGGGAAGCAAAGTTGTATACTCCGCACAGTGAAAACAACCAGAACGGACTGACCTTTGTGACTTCTACCATCTCCGTCCCCTGCAGTCTCTACTGAGCTGCCAGCTCCTGTTTTATGATTTCTAAATCATTCATTTGTCCAGGAAACATTGTGATAAGGGATTTATACGATGCCTCAAGGATACATAAGCGGTTTGTGTCCTGCTTTCCAACTTGACAAGATCCTTTCCACTGCCTTCCACATACTAAGCAAATGCTCTGCCACTGAACTGTATGTCTCCAGTCCCAAGATCACAGACAAGATTTTTACATGTGTGTGTGCCCATGCATGCAGAGCCTTGAAGCTTATGTCTGATGTCTTCTTCCATAGCTTTCATAACTTCCCTGAACCCAGAATGGGTCCATTCCCAGTAATCTAGCTACCCGTCCTGCTATTGGGAGTTGCTTATCTTTAACTCCCCAGTGCTGGGGTTACAGGCAGCTCCCACACCTGCAAATCTGGTAAGTGAGGTCTGGGAATCCCCAACTCCTCCAGTGCAAGCACTTTCTCCATGGAGCCATCTTCGCAGACCCAGTGCAGAACAAGATGAGAAGTGAGCGTGCCGACTGAGGGTGTAGCCCAGAGGTAAAATGTGTGAGGTGCATAACAGATAAGGCTGTCAGCCTTCCCAGCAGACAGACCCTTCCCTTCCAGGAGTCTCAACATAGCTATGTCAAAGAGAATCTGAAATACTTGGCTCTGCCTCAGGAAAAGTAGGTATGATAGTGCATGCCTTAATTCCAACACTCAGTAGGCCAACCCTACAGAGTCTGGGCTACAAAGCAATAGTCTAAAAAAAATTAATTAATTAATTAATTTAAAAAAGCAGGTGCCAGTGTCTATTACTGGTTTTTTTTTTTTTTTTTTTTTGAGACAGGGTTTCTCTGTGGTTTTGGAGCCTGTCCTGGAACTAGCTTTTGTAGACCAGGCTGGTCTCAAACTCACAGAGATCCGCCTGCCTCTGCCTCCCGAGTGCTGGGATTAAAGGCGTGCGCCACCACCGCCCGGCACTATTACTGGTTTTTGTTTCTTCTTAAGATACTGTTTTTCCTAAGCCTGAAGCTGTTCTAGTTGCTTTGCCTGTATTGATCTAACCTTCTTAACACTTCTATAAGGTAGACACTATTATTGATTCCATTTTACAGGTGAGGCGTCTAAGGAAGAAAAAAGTCAACTGATTTGATTTGTCCAGTCACACAGCAGATAGCAAAGCCAAGATTGGTTGGTTGGTTGGTTGGTTTTGTTTTTTCAAGACAGGGTTTCTTCTGTGTATCTTTGGCTGTCCCTGGAACTTACTCAGTAGACCAGGCTGTCCCCTATCTCACAGTGATCTGCCTGCCTCTGCCTACCGTAGTGCTGGGATTAAAGGCATGAGCCACCATACCCAGTGGCAGCCAGTTTTTTAATAGCTTATTATTTAATGATTTATTTACTTTTATTTGCATGTGTATCTGTGTGTGGGGTGTGTGTGTGTGTGTGACCGTGACCAAGGAGGCTAGAAGACAGCAGATCACCCAGAGCTGGGGTTGCAGGTGAATGTGAGCCACCAAACTCCAGTCCCCTGAAGAGCAGCAAGCACTCTTCACCTCTGAGCCAACTCTTCCGCCCCCACAGTCATCCCTCAATCGCTGTGCTAGCTTGTTCTCGTGCACAACAGCATATCAGCAAGCCATTGCTTCAGATATTAGGTGACCTTTAGGAAGTCAGTGGTTCCTGTGAGCTGTGTGAGCATGCTATGAACATGCTTAAATGAGTGGCTACTTAAAATGACACTAATCACTTAGTTCATCCCTATGCTCAGCATGTAGAGTCTAGGGTTTGTTGTTAGCTTAACTCCTGATGGCATTCAGAACTAGAGACTGGAGTTGTAGCTCAGGGTGGAACCTGTGGAACATTCACAGGACCTGACTCCTCCTTCAGCACCAGCAAGAGAAGAAACAAACAAAAAACCTTAACAAATCTTTAGAACCAGGGATCTTACTTGTGTGTCTCTGCGTCTCAGCAGAAGACAGCTTATTTAAAGTTAACCTTGCACTGATTTCGAGCTCTTTTTTTTCACCCCGACTGTTTTTTTTATATGGAGCAATAGTAGTTTGGAGAATTGGGAAGAAAATAGGACGAAAGGAAGTTCCTTTGATGACCTTCAGTTACAGACTCACTGTGGCTAGCCTTTGAAGTTAGCTGGCCACTGCTTGGGTGCTCTGTCAGGCAGCTGATCTCAAAATACAAAACACAAAGCATTCACAACTAAATGGAACATTATCAGGGTGGAAGTTGAAGAGATCAGAGTTTAAAATCTTAATTGAGAAAAATAAACAATTCTCAGGGGTTTCTGCTCTGAGCTGGGGGGGAGAAGTAAATCCAGAGCTGCTCTCTGGGGAAGAGACTGAATGGTCTACGTGCTTTATTTGATCCCACCAGAAATCCAGTTAGAGATTTGGACCCAGTACATCAATACTTAAGTCTCTTTTAAGGAACACTTAAAACTTTACCAGGCTCTGTTTTGAGCCAGTATGATGCAAAGGAGCAGTTAGAAATCCCACACAAAAGATTGCTTGCCCTGATGCATATGAGTGCAATTCAGAAAGTAACCCAAGAGCAAAATTAAAAGTATCATTACTGAGCTGGGCATGGTGGCCATGCCTTTGATACCAGCACTGAGAAGCAGGCAGAATTCTGTGAGTTTGAGGCCAACCTAGACTACATAGCAAGTTCTAGGACAGGACAGCCAGGGCTACATAGTGAGAGCCTATTTAAAAACAAAACTTTCTTTAAAAACTTAGAAAGCTATTAATGAGTTTGCCTTTATAATAGTCTATTTCGTTATTCCATGTCAGTGTTCATTAGTGCAACCTATGGGTAACCGTATGTCAGAACTAGAAAGCAAGCTCTGCTTCTCTGACAACCACGTGTCACTGCCACGTCCTTGGGAGACAGCAAGCAGCACCATCTCAGACGTCTTTACAGTTTTCCTCAGAAGGAAGCCTGATGCTCTGGACAGAAAGGGTTTACAGGAACGTAGCAATCTCTAGTATTTTTCTGTTTTGTTTTGTTTTTAAAAAATGAGTTTTGACTTTTTAAGCATTCTCACTTGAAACTATGATGGAAGTGTGCCCCCCCCCCCCCCCCACTGAGCTCTGCTTCCCAGGTCTGCCAGAACTTGGGGAGAGCTTGAGTGAAAGCCATTCAGCAAAATTTTCTCTGACTGTAACAGAGGGGAGCTGTTTTCATTGGGGCTTTTGTTTGTCTGCTTTGTATTTCACTTGTTTGTTGGGTTTTTTGTTTGGTTTATTTGTTGTTTTAGTTTTTAGTTTGGTTTTTTTTGAGGGATCCAATGTATCCCAGACGGACCTGGAACCAAAGGTGAACATGAACTTCTGCACCTCTACCTCTCAGTGCTAGAATTTTACTTCTTTCCCTCCATGGCTTGTTTATATGGTGCTAGGAACTGAGTCCAAGGCTTCCTGCATACTAGGCAAGCACGCTGCTAACTGAAAAACATCCCCAACCCTGGAAAATTCATTTTAAAGATCATTTTTAAGCCAGACAAGGTAGCACATGGCTGTAATCCCAGCGCTTGGGACACTGACAAAGTGGCGTGGCCTTGAGTTTCATTCAGGGCAGACCAAGCTACACAGTTAGTTCAGACTTTCTTTATAAATAAATAGTTAAAACCTATGTGATGTGAAAATAAGCCATTGTCTGTTCTTATTGAAACAGATTCCTGGCTATGTAGTCCCCTGCCTCAGCCTCCTGAAAATCTGGAACTTTCCATATTGGTGCATATCACTGCTACCATGTAAAGTCATTTGTTCACTGTAGTACTAGAATCCATTATCCGGTGAAAGACCACAAGCCACATGGTTTTACTGAAATTGTATTTAGCATTTAAAAGTGGACATATAGCTCTTCAGTTACGGTAATAGCCACATGAGCCTCACGGCCGCCTTATTAAACAGAACTAGACTATCAGAACATTTTCATGTGACAGAAACTTCTAGATGGCATAAACAAAATGGTAGTAACCATTTAAAATTTACAGTAGCCAGGCCATAGCAGCACACACTTTTAATCCCAAACACTTGGGAAGCAGAGGAAGGTGGATCTCTGAGTTCGAGGCCATTCTGGTCTACAGAGCTAGTTCAGTACAGCCAAGACTACACAAAGAAACCCTGTCACCCAAAACAACAACAACAATGTGTGTGTGTGTAATGACTTCATATGCTTCTGAGATCATGTTCTTGTTCTGAAATTTTGTAGGAAGTCAGCACTGGAATCTGGGTTTTCAGATATGATGGCACAGGACTAAGCCCAAAGATACTCAGTTCATAAAGAGCTGTGATTTCTGAGATCCGTTCCTCAATTATTTTGTTCCAGTTTTTGGTCGCCATCAAGTGTTAGATTTAGACATTGCATTTAGGTGAACCGGTTAACAGTTTCTCAATGAAAGTGCCAATATGTATTTCCTAACCGATTCCCTTCCTTGGGAACAGAACACAATGTTATTTTGGACTCTTATTTGGAAAACTTGATAAGTGAACTTCTTGGTATGGCTTAGTGAGGATGTACCCAAGACAAACTGTCCTGTGGAGCAGGAATATTTATCCTTGGGTCCATTTCTGCCTTGGCACTGACATATCGCCCTTCATAACTCATTAATCATCCACCCTCAATTCCAAATGGTACAACTTGCTAATGGGAAAAACTAGGACTCTTTTTTTTTTAAATTTTTTTTTTTTTGTGGGGAGGGGAATTCTTTTTTGGACATGGTTTCTCTGTATAACAGTCTGTATATCCTGGAACTTGGTTTGTAGACCAGGCTGGCCTCAAACTCACAGAGATCTGATGTAGGCACCTGCCTCTGCCTCCTGAGTGCTGGGATTAAAGGCATGACCCACCAGACCCAGCTTGACAAGCTATTCTTAAACATGTTTTTACTTCAAAACCTAAGTGACATTATTAAAAAAAAACAACTATATTCAGAGAGAGGATGGGGAAAGCTGGCCGTACTGGGCTAGGATGAAATATAGTCAACCTGACTTTTATACACCTTCCGGTTGCTGTTTTCTTTTTCCTCTAGTGAAGAGAGAATTCTGCTGGAGGGAATGGCTGCCTCCTCATCCTCGTCGTCAGCTGGTGGGGTCAGTGGGAGCTCTGTCACTGGTTCTGGCTTCAGCGTTTCAGACCTTGCCCCGCCACGGAAAGCTCTGTTCACCTACCCTAAAGGAGCCGGAGAGATGTTAGAAGGTGAGCTCACGCTGTGTTTGCTGAGCACTCAGCTGCAGACCTTCAGTGCATGTGAAGTGTAAAGCAGCGGGGTGCGGGGCTCAAGCCCTTGAGTGACTCGACCAGGTTTGGCACTGGTGCCAGGAGCCCTCTCCATGCCCAGCTCCAGGTTGCCTTGTTGTGGCACCTGTTCGATGTGTTTTCTTTTTAGTGAGTATCTACAGATAGATTAACCCCTCCAGACAGGCCCGAAGGGAAATAAAAGACAACACATATACCTCTGTGAAGGTGACTCTTGCGGCCAGCCCATGGAAGGACATCACTGTGTGACTGCGTGGTTTTTATAGCACTGGAGACAGATTTGCAACCACCATCTTATCACACACTTGCAGACTGCCTGGCTAGAAATAGGTCACAGGCAGTGGTCATAAAACAGTGCTGGCGACCAGAATCCATCAGGTTCATGTTAAGCTAGACTGGTAATTCATTGAAGGAGCATCAAACTCACAAGAGACACTTACTTAAAATGAGCATGTCTTGCTTGGCAGGTTAATCTCTGAATTCTAGGCCAGTCTTGTCTACAGAGTGAATTCATAGGCCAACCAGGACTGTACAACGAGACCCTTTTTCTTTTCCAAAAAGATAAAATGCATGTGTCTGGATTCTCCCTAGAGATCCTCAATTAGACTAGAACAGGAATCTTTGGTTTTTGACCAGGGTCCAAGGCCTTCTCACGAGGGAGTCTTCCCATCCTTGAAAAACATTGAAAAACACTGGCAAATGCTTTTACACTTGAGTCGAACATTTTTGTGTTAAATTATAAAATGGTCTTTTTTAATTTAAATCTTGCATGGTTTGCATGGATATATTTTAAAACAATTAGAAGATGTCTCTGAGAAAGGTGCATACTATATTTGGGCCTGGTTTTGGTGGGGTGATCATTTATATTTATATCAGATACTTTAAAACAAACAGTTTCAGGTTAAACAGTGCCAAACACCATAACTGGTTTTTTTCCTGTAGTGTTGGAGATTGAACCCAGTGACCTCATGCATGATAGGCAAGCATTCTTTGCCCCAGCTGCATGTCTAGCAAGCCACGACAAACAGAAGAATCATTTGTGATAGAAAAACAGGCCTAGCACCATAAGGCTCTGGGGTAGATTGCTTGTGATTGGTAGTGAAGCAGCCAGCCATGTGTGATCTGGGAGGTGGTGGATCAGGCATGCGCACTTCGGCCCTTGCCTTTTGTTGCCTCCATTTGTGTTAATACTCGCCAGGTCTGACTGGAAGTAGAGGCTTTGTCTCCACACGGAAAGTAAATCTCAACTTTAACTATCTGTAGCAGAGATGTGTCAAGAAAGTTTCCCACAGAACAAACGACAAGTTGAAGGCACTTAAGTTGCTTAGTGAGCTTTATAGAGCAGAAGAGAATCATTGTCTAACACTGCTTCAAGGAAAAGTCATGAAGCTAGTCCTAGCTGGCGTTCTGGGAGGTTTCTGTCCGACCGTTTTCACTGCCTCGTGGGGAGTTAATTGGGGTCTGTGGTAGAATAGATATATTAGATTTAAGTGCACAGTTGTGGCCCTCCTGCATCCCAGTCATCTTAAAAACTGCTTATACTTAAAGACAGACTAGAAAACAACTGACTCGGCCAAACCAAGGATCTGACATACCATTTAATATTGAAAATAGAGAAAAGGACTGGTGAACCATTTCACCACGTATGCCACCACACCTGACCACCCGGGTTTAATCCCTGGGTCTCATGGTGGAAGGAGGGGACTGACTCCCAAAAGTTGTCTACTGACCACTCCACAACTTCCAATACATGAATGAATGAATGAATGAATGAGTGAATGAATGAATGAATGAATGAATAAATGAATAAATGTCAAATTATAAAAATTGAAAAGTCCACCATTACCCCACAGTATATGCTGGGATGTGATTCTGTTTTACCTCCCCTCTCATGAATGCCACTCCTCTGTTCCACACATGCCTCATCTCCATGGATACTGAGGTCAACAGGTGCTCGGGTCTCTTCCGGGAAATGGCATGGTATTTACATATGACTGTGCATATCCTTCCCTGTAGCACTCCTAAATGTGCGTTGACAATGGTGTCAGATTTGGAGGTGACACTGTTGTACAGTGAATATGCATGCATCAAACCATTTTTTTCTTCGTTCTTGTGTTTATTTTTGAGTCTCGTGTAGTCCAGACTGACCTCTATCTCCTTGAACTCCTTATCCTCCCCCTGCTTCCCAAGTGCTGAGATTACAGGTCTATATTACCATGTTGGGGACTAAACTCAAGGCGCAGTGCCTGCTAGATAAGGTACCTTACCAACCCATTCTTCATACGTCAGTGTCATGGAAGAGGAAAGTGGAAACAAGCTATAGTGATGGATTCAGGTAATCCCAACACTCAGGAGGCTGAGACAGAAGAATGGCTGTGAGTTCAGTGATAGCCTGTGCTACCTAGAGACTTCCATACCAGCCTGGGCAATGAGTGGGACTTTCTAAAACGAAAGGGAACAGAGCAAGGTTAGCTTTGAGAGTGAGGAACAAAAGCTTTAGGAGTCAAGGTTGGGTGTGTGTCAGAATCCCAACAGGTTCAACTTGATGTTGCCTGCTCCTAAGTCTAGGATAGTAAATCCAAACAACCTGTAGTTAACCTCTCACATTAACTTCTTGGTGCATCTGCTGTCTGCTAACAGCAGTACGAAGCAAGCTTTAACAGTCTCCTACCCTCCGCTGAGATTGTTCTCACCCAGTTATTAGTGAGCAAATGAGAGGCTGCCTTCCAGCCCAGAAGTGGCTGTGTTTGAGGAACCTCACTGGTCGCTGGTTTATAAATCACCCGGGATTATCTCATTTCCTACTGTGAAGTAATACCCTTCAAATGAATTTCCGTAGCCTTGAATTTAATGGAATTAGTGTTAGATGTGGGCTCTTTACTGAACTTTTTCACCCTGATGCACTGCTGCCCAGTGTTTTGATTACGGTTGTAAATAGAAAGCAGGTCACCTGGCTGACTCCGCTGGAGAAATCCCAACCTTTAGATCGGTAGATGTTACATCAGATAGGGTGTGGCTTAAGAAGCAGTGGACTTTGTAGTTAACACAAAGCTACACGTCCGTGCGCGGGATGCATTCTCTCTCAGGCCTGAAGTATGGGTACCCAGGCACCTTTTTGGAAAATGTGCTTCTGTATTTTTGCCTTGGACCTCATCACCAAGAAAGATAGGCCAGTGTGATAATTTATGCATTTTATCCTAGTGGGAGGCAGCACTTCCAGGAGCTTTCCCACGGGCCACTTGATCCTTACAGCCCACTTCCCACAGTTCAGGATCACACCACCTGGGAGGCCAGCTCTGCTTCTCTATGCTTTGCTCTTTGCAAAGTAAACCCTGAGTTGTCCTTGAGCTCTTAAGAAGGATGCCAGTGTGTGTGTGTGTGTGTTGTTTACCTGCAAGAACATCATAAACTGGGCTGGAGAGATGGCTCAGCAGTTAAGAGCACTGGCTGCTCTTCCAGAGGTCCTGAGTTCAATTCCCAGCACCCACATGGTGGCTCACAACCATCTGTAATGAGATCTGGCGCCCTCTTCTGGCCTGCAGGCATACATGGAGGCAAAATGTTGTATACATAATAAGTAAATCTAAAAAAAAAAAAAGAACATCATAAGCTGCTTCGTTGGTGCCAAGCTCACGCAGCTCCCTTCCCTGGGTGGAATTTGGAGTTATCCACTGCTCTCTGCTCTTACAGATACGCATCATGATGTCATCAGCTTGTCTAGATCTTTACACCAGTCAGAAGCAAGGGGTGCAGCTGAGCAGCAGCTAGTACACCTGGCATGAAAGCAGTGTTCTAGGCTTGACCCCAGTACCTACCATGAGAAAGAAAGATGAGAAGCCAGGAATGGGAAAGAAACGTGAACTTACAGACTGCTCAACCTAAGAGTGATTTCGATCTCTCTCTCTCTCCTCTTCCGTTGATTTGAAGTTAATAGACAGGAAGCCTTTTTTGGTTGTGTGTTCACACCATTCAGATAGTCAGTAGCTGTGCTTTTCCCTTTGACTACCAGGATTTGGAAAGAAAGGTTTGCGTGAAACTCAGCGGGAGGCCAGAATGTGTTGGTAGCTCCCTGTCGCTAAATCCCCGTGACACACCAATCCCCTGCTGATGAGTGAGTGCTGACATCTAGCAGTGCTAGTGTGAACTGCTACCTTGAGAGAGACAGCTGTGTCCTCTCTTTCCGTTTGTTTGAGAACTTTGCTAATGAACCACCTGTCCCGGGGATTTTGCTGCCCTTTAAAACATGGAATTTTCCTACGTGAATTGTGAGTCTTTGGGGATGTGTTTTGCTGGATCAGCCTTTGCACTGACGAGTGTCAGGTTTCCCAATCACCCTCTGAGTATCACAACAACTGAGCTAGCCACCTTCTTGTTGGCAGGTCTTGGCACCAGCTCAGTGCTAAGGTCTGGGCTTGCACCATTCCCTTATCGTCATTCAAATTGCATGCTTGGTTCAGTCGGAAAGTCAGGGCTACAATTTGTGTTTATAGGATGAAGTTTCCCAGCAGGGTTTTGTGATGGTCATGGTGATACAATTTGATATATTAAAAGCCGACAGCTGTTTTCCCCTTGGCTCTGTTTTTTTAGAATAAAAGTGATTGGAGTTTTGTCGTAAGTCACACAAGTACCACATAGCTGGGTGTGTCAGCTGCCTTGTTTGCCTGCTGTTCAGGTCAGGAAGGGGGCAATGGTGACCGGGACATCAGGCTAAGGTTTCTTGTTTTTGTTTTTGTAACACTATTTTTGAACTCTCAAACAAATAGGACTATTTTAATATCCTAGCCATAGAAGAGCAGCCTTTGAGGAGCAGCGTTCTAAAGGACCCCTCTGCTCACACCAGAGACGTCTTAGATCTCAGCTGTAGAAACGGGAGAATGGGCAGGCTCGCTTGCTTTTCCAGAATTTATTAAAGCTAACGCCTGTGCCGTTTCTCTTGTAGACGGCTCTGAGAGGTTCCTCTGTGAGTCGGTGTTTAGCTATCAGGTGGCGTCCACGCTTAAACAGGTGAAGCATGGTAAGTGCATGAGCTGCCGTCCTTCCTACAAATGCGTGTTCATGGGAAGTGCATGAGCTGCCGTCCTTCCTACAAATGCGTGTTCATGGGAAGTGCATGAGCTGCCGTCCTTCCTACAAATGCGTGTTCATGGGAAGTGCATGAGCTGCCGTCCTTCCTACAAATGCGTGTTCATGGGAAGTGCATGAGCTGCCGTCCTTCCTACAAATGCGTGTTCATGGGAAGTGCATGAGCTGCCGTCCTTCCTACAAATGCGTGTTCATGGGAAGTGCATGAGCTGCCGTCCTTCCTACAAATGCGTGTTCATGGGAAGCAAGGGGCACACGTTCTGAAAGGTCACTGTGCTGTGACAGAAGCCACAAACTGTTTAAATGACTTTCTGAATTGAACACTCTTAAGATCTTGTCCAGATTAAAAACCCCCATGGAGGTTTGAAGTCCTGGTTCAGTTCTTTCAGGAGTCGCTGCTTCCTGCTCCTCTGTTCCTTTACCTACCCTTTGTGAGACCCCTTACTGCTTACTGCCCTGGTGTCCGTGAAGCACCCGCCCTGTCCACGCTCTGAGCCCTCGGTGACACGTACACTTCACCAAGTCTCCATCATGGATCAGGAACCATGTCCCCTCCTGCCCGTTCCTCCTAGGAGAAACCCATGGGAGCTTCTAAATGAATCCCTGTGGCTTGGAGAGCAGGGACCTGTTTATACTATGTTTTTGTTTTTAGGTGTCTCCTGAGTGCTGGGGTTACAGACATAGCCGCCAAGTCTACCTCCATTTTTTAGAATCTAGCGTATACTGAGAGTGTGATGAGGGGCAATGTCCTTTTCCAGTGCTAGGGCTCAGACGAGCGTGACACTTGCTGGCCATGTGCTCCACCACTGGGGCTCAACCAGCCTCTAAAAGTGGGGTTTTGTTTTGTTTGCTGCTGTTGGTTTTTTGTTGATGTTAATTTTGATTTTTTTTTTTTTCTGAGACGGGGTTCTGTGTGTGTATCCCTGGCTGTCCTGGAACTCATTCTGTAGACCAGGCTGACCTTGAACTCAGATCTGCCTGCCTCTGCCTCTCGAGTGCTGGGATTAAAGGCATGTGCCACCACCACCCAGCTGTATTTTTTCCTTTATTATTTTTATTATTATTATTTTCTCACTCTAGAACTCACTATGTAGCCCAGGCTGGCCTAGAACTCTGAGCAATTCTTCTACCTCCACTTCCCAAGTACTTGAACCAGCACTCCTTGCTTCTTGCTACTTTTAATCTTCTCTCTTTCCCGCCCTCCCCATCTCTGTGTGTGTATCTCCCTTTACTGTATCTGTTTCTCTGTCTCCCCTCACCCCCGTCTCTGTATGTGTTTATGTCTGTCTGTCTTTCTCTTACATGTGTGGGTTTTTTTTACTTTTTTAAATGAAGACAGGGAGAGTTTATTAAGGAATTTGAGAGTCTTGCTACAGGGAGCTACTTTCATACAGAAATAGAACCCTGCTTTCTTTTGGGGGGAATGGACAGGAAACATTAAGATACAGATTTAAGCATAGAGATTTCTAGAAAGAGAGACCCTTAGGAAAAGGAGAGTATATACCCAGGAGAGTCACACCTGTATTTCTTA
Source organism: Microtus pennsylvanicus (assembly GCF_037038515.1). Taxonomy (NCBI): domain Eukaryota; kingdom Metazoa; phylum Chordata; class Mammalia; order Rodentia; family Cricetidae; genus Microtus; species Microtus pennsylvanicus. The sequence goes on from NC_134585.1 coordinate 23,796,928, forward strand.
ATAATTGCATTTAAAATTATTTTAATATAAAAAGCTTCCCAGACTCAGAGAAAGGACAGATTTGTCAAGGAAAGGGTTGAGCCTGAAGGGAGATAAAGGGATGGAGGACCTTGATGGATTAACACAGCAGGAGAAAATAGAAAAACATTCAGATAAGGGGCTGGAGAGATGCCTCAGCAATTAAGAGCACTGGCTGTTCTTCCAGTGGTCCTGGGTTTCATTCCCAGGACCTACGTGGTGCCTGGCAAGCATCTGTAACTTTAGTTCCAGGGGATATGACACCTTCTCCTGGCTTCTTAGACACATACACATATACACATAAATAATAAAACATAATGAGAATGAGTGGATTCAGGAAGACACCCAATACCAACCTCTGACCACTAGGTGCCTGACACACATGCACACACGTGTATGCACACACATCAAGGGCAGTACTCACGGAAGCTGATGCAGCTCAGTGGTAGCACTCGACCCCAGGTTCAGTCTCCACCACTGCAAGCAAAGGGGAGAAACAGTGCAGATGAATGGAGAATGGCTGGAAGTGTTCCTGGTCTTCAGACCTACATAAAGTCAGACCCCATTACCAAATGTCAAGTGGGAAAGCCCAGCCACAAGTTCTAGACCAGGGGTCACGTTTGTGAGTGGTGACAATCTCATGGGAAATGCCCTGTTGTTTTCTGCCCCTTCTGACTCTTTACAGATCAGCAAGTTGCTCGGATGGAAAAACTGGCTGGCTTGGTGGAAGAGCTGGAAGCTGATGAGTGGCGGTTTAAACCCATCGAGCAGCTGCTGGGGTTCACGCCCTCTTCGGGTTGATGTCGCCTGCATGGTCGCTCCTAGGGCACAGCCACCCAGAGATTCACAGCTGTACTATGAGCTGCATGTCTGAATTCACATCCTAACTTGGTTCCTCTGTTTCTATTATCAGGCCACAAATGCTCATGTGAGATGTTACTGAGAAGTCTTTCACATGTTTGCTTCTGAAAGTATTGGGAGGCAAGTGCAGGAGGATCTCTGTGAGTTCGAGGCTAGCCTGATCCACATAAAGTTCCAGGACAGCCAGGGCTACATAGAGAGACCCTGTCTCAAAAATAAAAAAAGTAGCCGGGCGGTGGTGGCACATGCCTTTAATCCCATCACTCAGGAGGCAGAGGCAGGCGGATCTCTGAGTTCGAGGCCAGCCAGGTCTACAAGAGCTAGTTCCAGGACAGGCTCCAAAAGCTACAGAGAAACCCTGTCTCAAAAATAAATAAATAAATAAATAAAATAAAAGTAAAAAATAAAGTATTGTGGATCAGATTAAGGCAGTCCTCTTAGGGAAACAGGAGGGTTGGGATTTCAGAGATAGTGATACAAGTCTCCCAAGCCAGACACATGCCAGAGTTCGCCAACTGATGGCATGTGTCCTGTCATTCATAGAGCACCTGGAAGCTTTCTCCAGTCAAACCCAAGGTCAGGATCCGTAGTCTGACGGATCATGGCCCAAACATTTCTTATCACAGATGAGTATGATTTCAGCTCAGGGTCTATCCAGATGGGGGATTTTAATGTGTTCTTTCTCCCTCTATTCTTAGACATTTAAATGTTACAGATTATTTTTCTCGCCTCTTATGATATGCTAAATGGTGCTACCCCACCCCATCCCTGCACCCTAAAATTGTTTTTTGAATTTTGCAGTACTTGAAAAAATAAAGTGACCTAATTCCTTTTAGATCCAGAAATCTTTAGTCCAACTCATTGGGGATAGTCTGAAGCCAATGAATCTGTAAGAGTTCCAGATTGGCACACTTGCCCTTTCAAAGTCCGAGGGATTTGGGACAGAGAAAGAGGTCAGATTACTTTCTTGTTAGAATCTAAAGTCATTTCTCTTAAGTAAACAGTAGATTTGCTTTGCTTCCAAGCTGTTTGCTGATACAGTGTCCACACTTCTGCCGCCTCAGTAGGTAGGATTGATTCTTCCGTTTGTTTGGATCCTTGTCTTGCTCTCTAATGAGGCTGGCCTCAAACTCATAGCAGTCCCCCTGCCTCAGCCTACTAAATGTTAGGATTACCCTCCTCTCTTCACTAGGTTTTTACCCTATGGTAGAGGAAAAACCTGGAAGATAAAGAGGTTGCTTTTATGCCTAATCATGGGACCCCACACTTGACAATTAGGCGGATTACTATTTTACATACAGATTTGCCCTAGCCAGCGTTTACCTTTCTGCTCATCAATTAATAATTTGCACCTGATCTGCTTAGAGTTGCTAAATTATAAATAAATTTAATCCTAGCAGCAATTGGCCTTAATCTCGGGAGTTCAAAACATTTAACACACACTCCCTGACAGGGAGGAGGAGTTGACCTTGGTAGCTGCTGAGCTCCAAGGAGGTGGAGTTAGAGGAAGTGCTCAGAGTCTGTAGCTCTGGCAGAAGACAGTCTTGTAAGTTGGGATGGAGGGACACTGATGGATTACGGAGTCCACTGTTCTTGTCTGAAGCAGTCCAGAGCTTGAGAAGTGCCAGCCCACAGCCCTTGGGTCAGATTTCAGCGAGTCTAGAAGCTGTCGCCCTCATTTCAGATGTGAAACTGCAGCACTGACTCGCCTGCCTTTACCCTCTGGCGTTTGGACTTGACACAGTTTTTACAGTGTTTAAGGAGGGTGTTTCTTGATGTGACCCTGGACGTTAAAGAGAAGCCAGGCTTGGTAGCACACAATTTAGCACCTGGGAGGAAGCAGGAGGATTAGGATTTCATAGCCAGCCTGGGCTACGTGAGACCCTAAAGAGAAGCTAGAGGGGGTAGAGAATGGAAGAGGGAGCAGAGAGAGATGATGAGATATTGAGGAGACCTGGACTGACCAGGTCTTCATTCATGAATTTTTGGTGCGACTCATCCAGCTGCATCTCCAGCCCTGCCAACAGAACCCTGCCTACTTCCTGAAGGTGTTCTGTGTCTCTGCACCTTTCTGTTGGCCATTGTCTCTCGCCCACAGTTCTGCTGTGCTTTGGGTTAGAACTGGACTGTCTGCCTCTTCTCTCGTGTGTGCACTTACTGCGTGCCAGTCACTAGCGGCCCTTAGTTACCCTGTCTCTGCACGCAAACTGTATGATAGATACCCTCCAGCACACACCATGAAGAGGACCTTGGAGCCCAGAGCAAGTCAAACACTTCAGATCCAGTCTGCCAGCCCCCAAAGCTGAGACTGTTTAAAACATCCTACTGTATTCCGGTGACCCCAGCCCTAAACCTTGTACAATGAAAATATCAGGGGCTGGGACAGTGGCTCAGCCAGTAAAGTGTCTGACAAGCACAAGGGACTAAGTGTGATCTCCAGAACCCACATAAAAGCCAGGCATGGCAGCTCACACTCAGGACCCAGCACTGAGGAGACAGAACTAGGCGGATCCTTCAGCCTTGCTGGCAACCAGTCTAATTTAATTGTTTGATTTTGTTTGTTGAGACAGGGTCTTGTGTCCCCAGGTTAGTTCTGAACTCAAGCCTCATATAACCCAGGCTAGTCTTGGGCTCCTGATTCCCTTCCCCCTACTTCCAAAGTAGAATTGGCAGGTATATGCTACCAAGCCAACAAGAGCTTTCCATTTTTAACTCTGCATTTAATTACTTAGTATCAATGCTAAAGTTCAGGGTTTAGGACTAGAGAGATGGCTCTGTGGTTTAGAGCACTTGTTGCTCGTACAGAAACCTGGGTTCCATTCCCAACACCAACATTGTGGCTCACAACCGTCTGTAACTCCGATTCCAGGGGATCCAATGATTACCTTCTTCTGACCTCTTCAGGCATCAGGCACAGATGTGGTACACATACATGCAGGTAAAACATTCATACACATAAAATTAATCCTTAGTAATAATAATAGTGAAGTGCAGGTTTTAGAGTAGGGGTTTGTTGGATATATTGTCTTGCCCAAATTGACCCCAAACTTCTGGGTTTAAGTGGCCTTCCTCTTTCAGCCTCCCAGGTAGCTGGTGCTACAGATATGTACAACCACACAAGCCAGAGGCCCAGAGTTTCCCATGATGCATGTTAGAGTATTTGGATTTTTTGTTTGTGTTTTGTTGTATTGTGGTATATGTGTGCAGCCATGTGTGCATGTGTGTGAAGACCAGAGGCTGATAGCAGGAGTCTTCCTCAACCACCCTCCACCTTCCTTTTTGAGACAGGATCCGCCTGCCTCCCCTGCACTGGGATTACAGACACAACTATGTACCTAGCTTTTTATATAGGTCCGGAGGCCGTCTGATCCTCATGCTTACATGGGAAGCATTTTACTGAATAAGCCACCTATACACACACCTTTTTTTGTTTTGTTTTTGACACAGGATCTCTTGTGGCTGATGTTGACTTTGAACCCCTCCCCTGGCCTCCTCCTGTTCCTGAGTGTTCAGGGAACAGGCACATGCCCCCAGGTCTGACTCAAGTTGTCGCTTCCGCCCGTCAGTGCCCCGGGCTCTACGCCAGCTTCTAAAGCAAGGAGCTTTCTTTGCCCATTTGTGCGCAGCTGTGGCCTCTCCTTCCTCACATGGTTGAAGCCCCATCCTCTGTTCCAAGCCTGGCAGAAACTCTAGGCTTTAGAGCTGAAAGCCTTTAGCTCTGTAGAGGAGGAGCTGGAACCAGGAGAACTGCCATGTTGAGGGAAGACTTGGTGCTCCAGGCAGACCTGAGGGACCTTGGCCTCAGGCAAAAGTGCCTGCCTCTCTGTGTTCTTTTGCCAAAGCACCTAATTGTGCCTAAATATCTTGACAGGCCTATTTATAATTGCCTGAAGTGCCACACGGGAGATAAGCCTTAAGTGACAGATACTTGAGAGTTAAATCTTGGGCTGCAGGCAGAGCATAAATAACACCAGATTTTTTTCCTGTTTTCCCAAAGCGGAGAGTGGGAAGGAGATGGTTCCAGGGGAAGAGGAGAAGGTAGAGGGAGCTGGCTGGAGCTTGGTGCTTTGCACACTGACCTGCTGTGCGTCCCTTATTAGTACCTGGGGCAGGGGGTTCTTACAGCTAGGAGAGGTGAGTTCACCTTCCTTACAAAACAAGAATCTGCTGTGACTTCTGGGTCTTCGGTGCCTAGGAACTGCATGGCACATAAGGAAAAATCTAACAGGGCTGGAGATTTGGTCAGTGGTAGAGCACTTACCTAGCATGCACGCAGCCCTGGAGTCCATGGCAAATACTGCAAATATATACGTGTTTAATGGATCTTTTTTGTTTTCAAGTGCTGGAGTTCGTTTTAGTTACTTCTCTTGACCCGGTGACGAAATACCTGACAGATTTCATTAAGTCAGGAGGGGTTTATTTCAGCTCATGGTATGTTTAGGGGACATTGACACAGGGAAGGCACAGGCTAGACCTGGTTTCTGGCTTTGGGAGTATAGAACAGCTGCCAGTTACGCAGCTCCAACCAAAAAGCTAAGAGCCAGACTTTTGGAAGCCAAGCAAGCCAGGCCTTGTGTTCAAAGGATTCTCCAACCTTCCAAAACAGCACCACCAGCTAGGGACCATGAGTTCAAACACAGGAGCCTGTGAGGGACATTTCACATGGAGACCATAACAGGATTGAGCTCAGGGCCTCACCTTTGCTAGTCAAGTGCTCTTCACTAAGCTACAGCCTGAAGCATTTCTGTAGTCTAAAAAACTACTAGCAATTTCCAGTGCCAAATCTACAGTGGGGCACTCAGAAGCTACGTGGCAGAGGCCAGACTACCCTAGACTCAGCCCAGAGCACTTCCTCTCCTCTGCTGCACTGATGGTCTAAACTGTGGAACAAACAGAAACCTCAGATTAGCTGTGCAGCACATGATGCCATCAGGGTGATGAATGACGGCCAGGGGTGCTGGTGGCTTCCTGCCCACCTGCAAATGGCACGGCAGTGCCATGTGTCAGCATCCACAAGCCAGTCTCTGCTCCACACGTTAATTTTCCAGTCTGTCCAGTCCCCCTAGGAGCTGCTTTCCCAAGCCAGCGTGTATCACTGTTCTGACACGCTGTCCAGAGCAGGTGCTGAAGCAAGTAGGTTATTGCCTCCAGAAGGGAGGGAGCCCCACCACGCACACTGGGCACTAACTGCATGTGTAGCATGTGGTGGTCTGTTGGCTGTTGGGCCGTGTTGCAGGGGAAGGCATAATCATCAGCCCTAGGCAGTCAGTGGAATCAGCATGCACAACAAAGGAACTTAATTAGAAAGTTTGGGGTGCTGTACAATACTACAGCAAAGAGGAGTGATCCAGCGGGGTCACAGAGGTGTTCCAGAAGGTTAGGTCAAGACCTGGAGAAAACGCAGGTAGGGAAGAGAAAGAACTTCCTAGGTTGAGGGAATTAAATGTGTACAGAGCCCTGCGGTGAACTCTGACCTTGCCTTGACATCTCTGCCTCACCTCAGAGACCATGGGAGTGACTGGGGGGCCGGGGGGGGGGGGGGAGTACCAAGATCTGGTTCTGGTGCAGAGAACCATGGTAAACAACTGGTAGCGGGAGGATCCCGGAGAAGTGGTTTTGGGAGTCAGAGAAATGGCTGCGGCTTGAGCTGAAGATACAGAGACAGGAGGGTGGATTTCATCGGGGGGGGGGGCTGCTCAAGAGTTCCTTCTAAGGGACCTCGTGGAATTTGCCAAATTCAGGGCAGAAAGCCAGCTTTCTTGTGTCAGGTCCTACTATTCATTAAGATAAGGGTTCGAAGACAGGAACAGCTCACAGAGGGAGAATAGGCTGTATATCAGATTCTAGATTCAACAGTCTAGAGGTGAGGAGTGCAACTCAGTGGCCAAATTGCTTGCCTGGTATGCATGCATGGGGGCCTGGGTTTCACACCCGGCACCTTCGGAAAAACAATGGCAGGATACAGATGGAACTGTCCAGAGAGAGAGCCCGTGAGTGAGCAGAAAATCGTACCCAGAAGGCTTCCCTAGGAGCTGCCAACATGTACAGGCAGAGGGAGTGCCAGGAAAGCAACTGGCAGGGAGTTACCAGAGAGACGGCAGAAGCAGGGAGGTGGTACCACAAGGGAGGCAGCAGAACCTCAGGCAAGTGAGCTTAGGGATGGAGGCCTCAGCTTGCTGACCTTGTCTTTAGCTCAGCCACATCAGCAGTCAGGGAAGTAGTACCAGCTCAGCAGGGACGGGGAGAAGGATGGGCAAAGCCCAGGCTTCCTTAAAGTCCTTCTGTGAGAAGAACAAGCACAGAAGCACAAAGGTGAAAGAAGGGGCGACTAAAGGTGAGGCGTCTGAGAAAGTGCAGAAACCGTTGGAGAGGGAGGGGAAAGGATGTTGCTGGTGGTGACATGGGTAACCTTGGAGGTGAGGTGACAGGAAGTTGAGGGAGGTCCTATCTGAAGGCTCCTGTTCTTAGCTCAAGGCAAGTCAGTCTCTTGCCTGCTGCACGAGACAGGAGGAAGTGGGATCCGTGGCGTGAGGAATCTTCCCGGGCTCAGAAGGATTGCTGGAGCAACTAAGTCCACAGACCGACTGCCCAACACAATCTTGGGGGAAGTACATAAGCAGTTCCCACAGCTTGGCAGTGGGAAAGGAGAAAATAGCTGGTGGTAGAGGTTTTGCATGGTAAGGGCAAGGGCTTAAGCAAATTGCTGTCCTAGGCTAGAGAGAGAGGGAAGTGAAAACAGAAAACCACTGAGGGCATGTATGGCTGGCGTTGGCAATGTGCAGAAGGCAGAGATCAAAAGCAGGGCTGGGGCAGAGTGCTCACCCAGCAAGTGCAACACCTTGGGTTACAACACAGCTCCATGAGAACCATTCACCATGGGGCCACCACTCCTAGGCCTGCCTGTGCCTCAGAGTCAAGCCGAGTTCAAGTACAGGCTGCTGTGCTGGGGCTATCTCTTAGGAGAACACTTGTCTGGGATGTTCAAAGTCCTGGGTTCCATCCCCAGTATCAAACAAACCAGGTGTAGTGGTGCACATTTGTCCAACTCTACGGACACAGAAATAGGAGGATCAGAAGTTCAAGGTTCTGGCTGAAGAGATGACTCAGTGGTTAAGATCACGTAAGGGGTTAGGTTGAATCCCTAGCACCCACACGGTAATTCACAGACATCTGCAGCTCCAGCTTCCAGAGGACTCTAGCTGCCCTCTTCTGGCCTCTGCAGATATACATGCAAAGACAGTGCACTCATGAATACATTTTCTTAAAATTTAAGTACACCATCATCCTCAGCTACATAGCAAGGTTTGACAATGGCCTGGGCCGCATAACACCCTGCTTAAAAATAAGTAAATAATAAAGCTGGAAAGATGGCTCACAGGATAAAGCCCTTGCCATACAAACCTAAGGAGCTGGTCCACCTGAACCCATGTGGATTTTTTTTTTTTTTTTTTTTGGTTTTTCGAGACAGGGTTTCTCTGTGGCTTTGGAGCCTGTCCTGGAACTAGCTCTGTAGACCAGGCTAGTCTCGAACTCACAGAGATCCCCCTGCCTCTGCCTCCCGAGTGCTGGGATTAAAGGCATGTGCCACCACTGCCCGGCAACCCATGTGGATTTAAATGTCAGGTAGGCATGGTGATCTGCCTGGGATTACCCATACTCAAGACAGACAGGTCCCTGGGCAAGGTAGCTAGCAAAATCAGCAAGCTCTGACTTCCGTTGAAAGACACTGCCTCAATGAATAAAGGAAAACATCCAACATCTTCACCCAGCGTGTGCACACAAATGAACATACATAGAGGAACACTACATAAACACTACAGCCTCCTTTTTCCTGGTCCTCAATAACCTTCAGGCTCAAGTGTGATTCTTTTATGGTCATATTTGGAAGCCATTTGGAACAAAGGAACAGTAAGCCCAGAGAATATTCAGTGTGATAGCTGTGGGCCTGGCCTAGTCCAAGAGGCTGCAGAAGTCAAGAGGGCCAGGAGGTGGGTGGGAATGAGGAGGGTGGCGAAGACAGTTTCCTAGTGATGATGATAAGCCCAGGCTGAGAAAGATGCACCAGTTAACCCAGCAGAGGGGAAGGTGCCAAACCAGTGTTCCAAGCCCAGGGAACAGCATGTGCAAAATCAGGGCCACATCTGTGGGACTCCCAGTCACTTGGTGTAGCTAGAACACACACCATGTAAACAGGGGAGTGGTGCGGTGTCTCAGAAGGAAGCAAGAAACACATCGTTGGGAGCCTCTTTCCCTGTGCCCTGCTTTCCACCAAAAGAGCCAAGGGATGCCTGCAAAAGAGTCTCCCTCCCTCCCATAAAGGCTGGGGAAGCAGGCTCCGGGGGTACCTCTGGTGTCATCTGTGCAGCCCACAAGGAAGGGAGCCGTACTGTTTTTTTGCTCACACTGGAACTTGGCACCGCGGCTCTGAGTTATTTATTTGCTTTAGGGGAAAGGCGTAAGTCCTGAGCTGGGAGAGAATTACTGACGGGCCCTCCCTTCCGGGCTCCCAGCCAAGAAGCAGGATAAGAGGCAGCCCAGAGCGATCACATCCAGAGGAGTGTGCCGATTTGGGGGGGGGGAGTTGTTTTCCCCCCAGACTGCCTCTCCTCCTCCCTTCCTGGGGCCCTGAAAGCCTCAATCGACTCCCAGGCCATCTCTCCCTCATTCTCTGAAGTCTCTGGACATGCACTGGAACATAAGCCACACAAACCTAAACATTTAATTTGTTCAGCAGACCCCCAAGGTCACACCGGGGCTGACTGAGTCTCAGAATACCCACTCGGCCCTCAGCCTCAAAAACAGAGTCCATCTGGAACATCCCACAAAATCAGGGGTGCTCAAACAAGTAGCAGCTGAAAGACAACCCAGGACACTCCCATCCCTGTCTTGTGTCACTCCCTAGAGGGGACAACAGGACACTCGACCCTGTGGCCCCATTCACAGAACACATTTTGGCAGCATACTTGGAGATGGGAATTCAGCCCCTATGGGAGGGAGCATCAGGACTGCAGGGGATACAGCCTCCGGAGACCCCAGACTCTGAGGAAACACAGGACGGTCTCCATGCCATAAATTACTCCACATGGAGGAGGGGAAGAGCTGCAGCTTACAGCCTGAAATTATAAACTGACCTCCCAGGAGTCAGGGCCCATCAAGACCCTGCCAGTGACAGGTGCTAGCACTAGGCTAACAGCCACACCGGGCTTTAACCCCAGAGGTCTGTAGTTCTGACTTAGTCTAGAAAGTCAAGTCAGCCATGAGCACAAAAGAGTGTCTTACCCAAGGACAGAGAAGTAACTTGCCCACTGTCACTTTTCCTAAACCTGTTGACTCTGGCCAAAATGAGCTTCCCTCAGAGTCCTGCTCTGGCAAGTGCCAACTGGGGACTTTGAGATTTAAACACTACTGAGGTGGGAAGGAAGAGACTTCAGTAACAAAGACCGGAGCCATTAGGAGGGCCTGGGTTCAAAACCATGCCTGTATTTTAGCATAGCGTCTGGGGTAGTGGTGTTGGGTGCCAGTGCCACTCAAGCTCTGGGAACGCTAAGGACAGACACTGTGGTTCACATAGAAAGGCGTGACTGCATGTGAGGCACTGTGCCAGGGACTTCCCACACATGTCATTTGCTCCCTGAGAATGGGGTAAAAGAAAGGCCATGTGGTTGGGAGGAAGCCACCAAAGTATGGCAGGGATAGCCAGGAAGAGTCATGGCCTAGGAACCAGAAGGGAAGGCTGGGGCTACTGTAATGTGTCACAGACAGACCCGCTTACACAACCAATTTAAGTCACAATTCTGGAGGCCCAAAGCTCACAATTTGTGTGTGTCAGTAAGGACTCTTGTGAGGATGAGGGAAGGCTCTGCTCTAGAATGGTCCATGTGGCTTGTAGATGTCTCCATGACCTCCAGAGACTCACTTAAACCAGCTTGGCCTCAGATTTGATTTGTAATTGATGACCCTGTGGTCCTTCCTGCCACCAACCTCCTGAGCCACACCCATCTTATGCAATGCTCAGCATTCTGCACGCTAGGCTAGCACTCTACCAGCTAAGCCACATCCCAGTGCCCCTCTAGGCTTCCCTGGGGGGGGGCTCTTTCCAGAGCACACCCCCCCTTCCTTTAGAGAGTAGGCTTTTTGTATTTGTTTACCTTTGGCAAGATCTAACTGCAAAGCTGCTCAACCCTTAAGTGCTGAGACTAGGGCTTACACAGTGAATTCTGAAAAGCTGTGATTCAGCACCTTGCAGGCCTATCCAACCCAAGTCTCCTTAAGTCAGAACAAGTATCACACACATTTGCCCGTGTGTGTATAAATATGTATGAGGCATGCATGTGAAGGTCCGAAGACAACTTGAAGGAGTTTTCTCCTTCATGTGTATGCAAGGGACTGAGCTCAAATCATCAGGCTTGCCAACAAACACCCTTACCTGGTAAGATACCTTCCTGGCCCTCAGCTGGCCTTAAATGAGGGTGTGGAAGCCTTGCTTGAGAAAGTGACAGATATGAGTCACCCAGCAAGGTGGAAAAAACGAAGAACCTGTGTCTATTGCGGTGAGCTTTGGGTGGGTTTCTCCAAGGGCAGCAGTGGCTTGCTTGCTTCCAGGAGCTTCCACAAGGCATGCAAGGCATGCATCTGTCGTACCGGACTATCCTCCTCCGAGCCAGACGGGCCCCCTCTTCACGAGCTCAGCTGGGCCCACTTGCAAAAGATCCTCACAGCTGGCTTTGTTGACTGCTGACCTCGCCAAGAGGTGGGGATCGTCATGCGACTCTCACCTGAGTCCAGTCATCTGTGTGCAATTCTGACCTAATTGCACGTGACCTCTGGGTCTCTCAGGAGGGGGCTCCATCTGTACTGTCACGGAAAGCCATCATGCATGCTGTGTGAGGACCTTGTGGTGTTGACACTTTAGGGTCACCCAAGAACATGCCTGTAACCCCCTCACCATGCTTTCTAATAGGCACACTGGTCCCCAGGGAGAACCGGAGTAGGATCAAATGTGTGTCAGTGAGACCTTATGAAGACATGACTTAGTAGTGTTCCTGTTGTGTGTGTGTGCACGTCCCTCTTTCCCCCAGGAGAAAATTCTCACAACAGCATCCCAAAAACGTAGGCAAGCCTGGAAAGCACCTTGTCAGATCCCTTTACAGGACGGGAGTGAGGACCCACAGAGACTCATTTGCCGGCCAGGAGTTGAGTAGACTAAAGGGCCAGAGCAGAAGGACACTATGAAAAGAGTTTTCTGGAGGAGCCGTGTCCTCTTTCCAGGGGCTGAGCCCCTGTTTAAGAAGCAAGATGTTGGTCTGGAGAGATGGCTCAGTGGTTAAGAGCATTGCCTGCTCTTCCAAAGGTCCTGAGTTCAATTCCCAGCAACCACATGGTGGCTCACAACCATCTGTAAAGAGGTCTGGTGCCCTCTTCTGGCCTTCAGGCATACAGACAGAATATTGTATACATAATAAATAAATAAATATTTAAAAAAAGAAGCAAGATGTTTGGGAACCTGGGGGCGGGGGGCTGGAGAGATGGCTCAGCCGTGAGGAGTACTTACTATTCTTATAAAGGGCCTGGTTTTGGTTCCCAGCACCCACGTGGTGGCTCATAACCATCTGTAATTTCAACTCTAGGGGATCTGATGTCCTCTTCTGACCTTTACTTGTACCAGGCATGTGCTGTCTATGCAAACAGACATGCAGGTAAAATACTCATACACATAAAATATAAATAAATAAAATGTATATTTAAAAGAAGCCAAACTGGGCAGTGGTGGTGTCCGTCTTTAATTCCAGCATTCAGGAGGCAGAGGTAGGTGAATTTCTGGGAGTCTGAGGCCACCATGGTCTACAGGGCGAGTTCTAGGATAGTGAAGGTTACAAAGCAACAACCTGTTTCAAAAAAAGAAGAAGAAGAGGAGAAGGAAGAGGAAGAAGAGGAGGAAAAAGAAAAAGAAGCCACCAGAAGTGAGACTTCAGATATGACTCGGTTGGTAGACTGTTTAGTTATGCACAGAGTCCTGGGTTCACTCCCCAGCACTGAGGAAAAGTGGGTATGGCAGCGTATACATGTAACTCCAGCACTCTGCAGGGAAAGGTAGGAAGATCAGGTTCTCAAGGTTATCCTCAACCACATAACAGGTTTAAGGCCAGCCTGGGCTGTGAGATCCTGTCTTAAATAATGGAGAAGTAGCAAGTGTAGCCTGTCACACAGCTCTGAGCCTTACCTGTGACCTGCCCCGCCCCCAGCAGCACAGTTAGCCAGCACTTGTTTGGCATTTGCTGGGCTCTCTTTTGTTATTGCGGCCCTGAAGGCCAATGAGTGGCCATGTTTGGAGAAGTCACTAAGAAAACACTAGAACAAGTAGCATAGGTTATAAAGCCGTGCTTTTGTGGCCAAAACTACACACATAGCCAGGTGTAGGCTCACAGCTATTATAACAGTACACAGGGGAGGCCAGCCCATTCAGGCCCCCTAGGAATCCTGTCTCAAAAAGCTCAACACACAGACACAGAGGCAAAAATTCAGGTTGAATATAACACCCAGGGTGTGGGGGCCACCAGACCACAAACTGAGTTAGCAGGCTGCAGGGGAAGAGGAAAAAGTTCACCTTGTCCTTCTCTGTACCAGGCCTGCTGGTTTTGCAGACGTTAGCTGTATTTTTTTTTTTCATTCAATAAAAATAGCTCTATGGGACAACATATTATAGCATTGGTGGAAATAAAAACTAGCAACCACATCACAGGGCGTTCTGCTGCAAACGTGGCCCCAGCTCCCCAGGCTGATTTATGTTGCAACGGTGGCCACCTTCCCTGGTCCCAGGTGGGGCCTGGTCGTGGGGAGGAAGGGAGGAGGAGGTACAGAACCATCAGCTGTTTCCCCTCACCAAGGCTAAAAGCACAGCTTTGTCTGAACCTACCTTCTACACTATAAAAGTTTCCGTCACAAAGCGTCCATTCAGGAAACCAAGGTTAGAGACCCTGGGCTTCCTGACTTGATTGGTCTCCTGGGGCCCCCGGGGGGGGGGGGTTGGGGGCTGGGACCAGCCCAGCGGGGTGGGGTGCGACGGCTTTGCAGGTTAGGTTACAGGATGTGAAAGTGAGGGCTGAGGTTAGGAGAAAGAATAAAAGGCCAAGAGTAGAACACACCCAGCAAAGGCTGTGTGCACTTCTCTTCTTCAGGGTTTCCTGTGGGTGAGCTGAGAACATTGTGTTCTGGCTAGGAACTTATCCTGTGGGGGCTGCTCCCCTCTCTCGGCCTCTGGGTCCTAGTGCTGTGCTTCAGCCTAGGCTTGCCTGCGGAAGCTGTTTCTCCTATCGCCCACTGTAGAGTACGGTCCCAGCCATCTCCATGACATCTTCCAGGTTATGATGCTGTCACACAGAAGCACTTCATGTCCTCCTAACAAGACGTTCAGGAGATGGGAAGGACTCACCAGCATATGTATTCCTGGCTTCAGGAGGCCAGAGCTAATGTTGAACCGTTATTTTTCTTTTTATTTTGGCTTTGGTTTTTTTTTTTTTTGTTTGTTTGTTTTTGTTTGTCTGTTTGCTTAGGATTTTTTTTTGTTTTGTTTTTGAGAAAGAGTTTCTCTGTGTAACAGCTCTGGCCATCCTGGAACTTGATTTGTAGACCAGGCTGGCCTCAAACTTAGAGATCTACCTGTCTCTGCCTCCCGAGTGCTGGGATTAAAGGATTGCCCCACCACTGCCCACCTTGAACCATTATTATTTTTTTTTTTTTGGTTTTTCGAGACAGGGTTTCTCTGTGGCTTTGGAGCCTGTCCTGGAACTAGCTCTGTAGACCAGGCTGGTCTCGAACTCATAGAGATCCGCCCGCCTCTGCCTCGCGAGTGTTGGGATTAAAGGCGTGCGCCACCATCGCCCGGCTTGAACCATTATTTTAATGAATCTTTGCCTTCCAAGTTTTCTAAAGATACTTGAGAATACAAGCCTCTTAAATGTTTTGTTTGTTTGTTTTTCCTATCTTAGGAATGCATACAGATGGAATACCAGGTCTTACACATACATGCTAAACACAGACTCTACCACTGAGCTATACCCCCTGCCCCTAAAGACATTTTGTTCATTTGTGACAGTATCATCTAGCCCAGGCTGACCTAGGACTCCAGACAACCCTCCTGTCTTAGTTTCCCAAGTGCTAGAATCACAGGCGTGAGCTACCAGGCAGCAGGTGCTTCTTTCCCTGCTCTTACTGCATTTATTGTTTGTGTGCACTTGTGTACACCGTGGTGAAGGTGTAGAGGACAGGGGACAACTTTTGGGAGCCTCTTCTCTCTTTCCGCTGTGGTTCTAAGGATCGAACTCTGATCCTCAGGTTTGTCCCTAAAGTGCTTTTACCCACAGTGCCATCTTGCTGGCCCTTCTCTTTTTTCAAATTCTTGTGTGTGGCATATGCATGTGTTATGCACTTGTGTGTGTGTATGTGCTAAGTATGTGATACGTGTATGCATGTGTGTACATGTCTGTGTATGAGTGTATGAATATGCAGAGGCCAAGGGGTCATGAAGTTGTCCTCCTCTGTCACTCTCTGTACCAGGCTTTTTCTTTTGGGCCACCAAACAGTTTTCAAATTATGACATGGAAACTTAGTTTTGAATACTTGGCCTAGCTTGGCACATTTCTGGCTAGCTCTTTTAATTTAAATTAACCTGTCTGTCTACCTTTTGCCTCGGGGCTTGTTACCTTTCTTCTGTATTTCTTACTTTCACTGCTTCTCCATGTCTGGCTAGCATCTGCCTGGCTTCTTTTTTTTTTTTTTTTTTTTTTAAATATTTATTTATTTATTATGTATACAATATTCTGTCTGTGTGTATGCCTGAAGGCCAGAAGAGGGCACCAGACCTCATTTCAGATGGTTGTGAGCCACCATGTGGTTGCTGGGAATTGAACTCAGGACCCTTGGAAGAGCAGGCAATGCTCTTAACCGCTGAGCCATCTCTCCAGCCCCCCTGCCTGGCTTCTTGAACCGAATGTCTTCCTTGTCCTCTCTTCCTTCTCTTTCTCTTTCTTTTCTTCTCGTTCTTCTCTTTTGAGCCTAGAGTTCTCCTCTTATTTATATTCTCTCTGCCTGCTAGCCCTGCCTATCCTACCTATTGGCCATTCAGTTCTTTATTAGACCAATCAGGTGCCTTAGGCAGGCAAGGTAAAACAGGTGCAACACATCTCTACATAATTAAACACACGTCCTTATGTCACTAAACAAATGCAGCATAAACAAAAGTAACACACCTTTACACAGTTAAAGCAATATTCCACAGCATAAACAACTGTTACACATCTTTGCCGGGTTAAGATAACACTCCACAACAAGTCTCCTTACCCCTTTGAGATAGAGTCTTTCTTTGGAGCTGTGCTGTTGGTGTGTTCCACTACTCCACACTAGGCTGGTGGTCAACATGCCTAGTGATGATGATGCCCCAATGATCCTCATTTCTGTCCCACCCCACGAACACTGAGGTGCAGAGGACCACACTCAACTGCCGGGGTTTGAACTCAGGCCCTCACACTTGCATAGCAAGTCCTTACCCACTGAGCCATCACCCCAGCCCTAGTTAGCTGTAGGGTTTTGTTTATTTTATCTGTATGAATGTTTTACTTGTACGTATATACATATATGCATATATATGCATACACACACGCATACACAATGTGCAAATTTGGTGCCCTTGGAAGTCAGAAGGTGACATATCCCCCTGGAACTGTACTTATAGATGGTTGTGAGCCCCCATGTAGTTGTTGTGAACTGAATTTGTGTCCTTTGCCAGAGCAACAAGTGCTCTTACCCACTGAGCCATCTTTGGGTTTTTTTTGTTTTTGTTTTTGTTTTGTTTTGTTGACACACAGTCTCACGTACCCTTGCTGAGTACCCTTGCTGATCTCGAATTGAGGGCGACCTTGAACGTCTGATCCTCTTGCCTTCACTTTCCAAGTGCTGGGATTATAGGTATGTGCCAGCATGCCTGGTTTGTGTACTACATGGGCTCGAACCCAAGTCCTCCCATATAAGACGAACTCTACAAACTGAGCCCAAGGCCCTACCCAGGTCCTTAAAGGCCTTACCACCCTACCGCTTTAGGAACCAAGCTTCCAGAACACAGAATTTTAGGAGGCATACCACCAAATCACAGCAGAAGCCCTCTGGTTCAGAGGGGTTTTTTGCTACTTTTCAGCCCCAGTTCTGGATGACAGATTTCTCCGATAAGATTGTCCACCCCTCTTGCAAGTCATTGCATTCCGTCCGTTCACACCCCCTGCCTTCTGTGTGCAACCATTTAACATCTCCCACTGGAGCCCTTTCCTCCAGCTAAGGGGCCAGCAGAGGAGCAACTGCACACTGAACACCTGCTCTGCCCCAAGCTGGACAATGTGTCAGCAACGGCCAAAGTCAAGTACACAGCACAGGAAAGCAGCCCTGGACTCTGCCCCTGAGACAACACAGTCGGCTGGAAACAGGTGTGCAATAAGGAAGAACAACTCCCTGGGTTCCTAGTTCTCCTAAGGGGGAGAACTCTCCCCAGCTCTCCAGGGGGGGTGGGGGGGCGGCGTATAGATCAGAGACCTAACTAACTCCTCAAGGAACGGGTCTGTAAGCTGAAATCCAAAGAGGAAGTAGAAAAAAGTCAACGAGGTGAAGAGGGAAGGGCAGAGCGTGGCTAAGGGGTCCAGGGGTGTAGTTGAGTAGGGGGAATGAAGCCAGTGTTCTAAGACAAGTAGGGTAACTATGGGTGGCGGAGCCTAATTGCATGTTTCAAAATAACAAATAGACATCTAGGTGTGGCGGCCCGTGCCTCTAATCCTAGCACTACACCTGGGAGGCTGAGGCAGGGCCTCAAGTTCAAGGCAGGCCTGCTTATGTAATGAAACCCTATCTCGAACAAAAAACCAACAACAATCTCCTAGAGGGCTGGAGAGGCAGCTCAGCAGGGTGGGGTGCTGACCAAATATGCATGAGACCCCAGCGTTTCAGAAATGGTGTGGTGACCAACACCTGTAATCCCAGAAAGCAGGAGGTGAAGGCAGAGAGCCCAGAAGTTCAAAGTCATCCTCAGCTACATAGCATGTTTAAGACTAGCCTCGGCTATGTAAGACCCTGTCTTCTCTTTATTTGTTCATTTGTTTTTATTGTTTTTGTAAGACAGGGTCTCTGTATATAGACCTGGCTGTCAATGGAACTCACTTCATAGACCAGGCTAGCTCCAAAGTCACAAAAATCCACCACCTCTGTTTCCTGGGTGCTGGGATTACCGACCCTGTCTTTATTGAAGGAAAAAAAAATCTAGTTGAAAGGATATTAACTGTTCTTAACCCAAAGAAATGGTAAATATTTAAGGAAACAGATAGCCAATTACTCTGATTAAATCATCACACAGAACACAAGTATTGAAATACAACACCGTATCCCATAAATTATGTATCAATTAAACTTTTTAAAGCTTAGGTTGCATACTTCAAATATATCAATTGTTTTCTCAATTAAGTTACTCAGAAATGCATTTTAGAAAAGAGAATGACATGTCTGTAATCTAGCACTTAGGACATAGAGGCAAGAAGATCAGGAGTTCAAGGTTTGCCTTGGCTTTTAGTTCGAGGTCAGTCTGGACTACATGAGACCCCGTCAAATAAATAAAACAAGAAGAGCCAGATGGAGGAGGCCGGGAAAGGGGTCAGACAGGGCAGGCAATGCTGTAATACCTGAGAGCAGGTAGCTCGGAAGGAACGGAGTGAAGTCTGCTGTCCTTCTGACCTCCAGTATCAGGAAGGCCTAACCTCATTCCAGGGACACCCAGGCATTGTTACCCTTCCTCAGCCCCACTCCAGTCCAGAGGAATAAGAAACCCCTAAGGGATGGCTGAGATGTGGTGAGGAAGGCAGCCAGGGCAGTGGAATAGCTGGGAGTAGTAAATTCTATTTGAACCCTGCACTAAGATACTCGGCAAATTCTTTTCTCTATTTAGGCCTCAATTTTCTTACTTAATGGCTACTCGGAATTTAGCCTGATTCCTGCCTTCTTGAACACATAAATGACTCGTTTCCAGATATAAAAAGATTCATTTTTTCCTTTTGGGGGGAGGTTTTGTGTTTGTTTGTTTGCTTGTTTTGTTTTTGGTTGGTTGGTTTTGATTTTTCGAGACAGGGTTTCTCTGTGTAGACCTGACTGTCCTGGAACTCACTCTGTAGACCAGGCTGGCCTCAAACTCGGAAAGATCCGACTGCCTCGGCCTCCTGAGTGTTAGGATTAAAGGTGTCTACCACCACTGCCCAGCAGATTCAGTCTTTTTAGGGGCTAGAAAGCTGGCTCAGGGGTTAAGAATACTTGTACTCTTCCAGAGAACCCAAGTTCCATTCCCAACACCCAACTACTTGGGGTAGTTCACAATCACTGGAGCCCCAGGATCTGATGTTCCCTTCTGGCCTCCGTGGACACACACATTCCCCACCCCATTCCCCCTTTTAAAATTCTGAGACCTATAGTTGCTCTTGCTGAGGATTCTGTGATGCTCCGTGAAATGAGTAGAGTGGAGGCAGGAGAGACGATTCTGTAGTTCAGAGCACCTGCTGCTCTTGCAGAGGACCGAGTTTCATTCCCAGCACCCACATGGCGGCTCACAACCATCTGTAATCCCAGTTCCAGGGCCTCTGGTGTGCATTTACACATGCAGGCAAGATACACATAAAATAAATCTTACAAAGAAGAAGGAAGGACAAGAATAGATACAGAGCTGAGCACACACTGGGCAAATGTTGAATTAACAGTTGCATGCAGTCTCTGTGAAAGCTTGGCTCCCTTCTTGCAGGTTCCCATCCTCCCCTCCCCTCACACTATCCATGTAACTCTCAGCTACTCACATCCTACCGCTGGAAAGGCACCTGATAGAAGACAGCTGGATGGAGTGGAGAGGTAGGAGAGACATAGCAAGGCAGGGTGCTCGGGAACACTAGGGAGGTCTCAGCACTAGGGAGGCAGAGGCAGGAGGATCAGGAATTCTAGGTCATCCTTGGCTAACTTAGAGTTTGAGGCCACCCTAGACTACATGAAACTCTATTTAAAAAGAAAAGAAAAAAAAAGGAAGGACTAAGATTTCCTCAGTGAAAACTAACACATTTTCATGAAGCATTTAATGAGAAACAATTAGCCCGATAGGGATCCTGCCCCACACTCTCAGACCACCAGAGCCCACCAGGGTTGAGGACTGCCCTCCTGATCCCCTGCTTGCCCTGAGTCAGGCAGCTCTGCTGAGGGCAAGAGTTCCCAGCTGGGCACGCCCTTGATGCTTTTGCACTCCCTGTGGCTTTCCAGGCTGGCCCACAGAAGCCTGATTCATCCACAACCGCACTGAAACATAGAATTAATTCGGCTACAGCCTGGATGAACTTGGCCACTGTGGTAGCCACACCACTCCTCACAGCACTGTTTCCATGGGAAAATGTGTCCCGAGCGCCAAGAAGCCAAATTATAACAGGATGAAGGCACGCCCAGGTTCACATCCAAGTTTCTGCACTTCCTGACAGGCAATCGTGGGCAAGGCACCATGTTCCCCAGCCTCAGCTTTTTGCTTTGAAAGAACACCTCTTTAGAAGGTTCTGGTGCAGACCGGACACCTGTGAGCACGCTTCAGTTGCTCCCAGAAGCTCTGAGACCTTGGAGATAAAACTGCAGGCACTGCCCGTGTCCAGCTCCTCAGAGGCAGTGTCAGCGCTGGGCTCTGAGCAAGTGTTTATGAGATAAATGGGCTGCTGTCTTCGAAATCACAGAACATTCCCCTATCTTTGACCTTCTTCGGGCTCTTACTAGATTGTTGGAGCCAAAACCCTTCTCCACCCCCACTCAGCCTCTCCCCCTCCCGCCCCCCCCGCCCCCCCCCCCCGGGCCCCAGTTCTCCAGGCACTGCATTGTTCTGGCTTCCTTTGCTCCGGGTCCTGGGAAGGGGCAGAACCTCCAGAAGCGATGCCCTTTCACCCCGAGTCTGGAAGGGAGCCTAGCCTTCCCCAGCTGGCGGGAGGGGGGCTGCACCACCAAGGGTAAAGAACGCGGACCTCCACTCCAGGCTTGGCCTCAGCCCCTCCTAGAACTGTTTGTTTCCCCGTAGGAGCCGGAACGCTCTGTACCCAAGGACGTGCTGACAGCCAGGGAATCCGTAGGGTCCTAAAGGTCGACCTGCTCCTTTCCTTGCCTGTCTTCCCCAAATGTCAAAGTTGCCTAGCTTTGGGCATGGGCATGCAGGTTTCAGCCCAGGGTAACTAGCCCCGTGGAGGTAAGACACCTCAAATGACACTCCTCTACATCCCCAAAAGGCCACTGTCCCCAAGTCTGTCTATATTCAGTGTCCCCTCTCTGCAACACTTCTTAGCCGGCCTCTATTTCACCAACTTCTGCCCACCTTTTAACTCTTTGCCCTCAGTCCTGCAATAATAGGAATGTTCTGGTAAGCTGGGTATATAGCTCAGTGGTAAGAGCACTTGCCCAAGGAGCTGAAGACCCTGGAGTAGATGTGCACGTACACGTGGGGGTGGGGGGGAGAGCAATAAAGAAAATAAACTGTTAGCCCGGTGGTGGTGGCCCACACCTTTAATCCCAGCACTGGGGAAGCAAAGGCAGGTGGATCTCTGTGAGTTCAAGGCCTGGTGCACAAAGCAAGTTCCAGGACAGGCTCCAAAGCTATACACAGAAACCCTGTCTCGAAAAAAAGAGAAGAAAGAAAGAAAAGAAAAAAAGAAAAGAAACTGTTAAAGTAATATGGGTTTGGTTGTCCTTGCTTGTGATCCTAGCTTTTCAGGAGACTGAGATAGGAGAATCATGGTGAATCCAAGGACAGCCTGGGCTACAGAGTGAAATCCCATCTCAAACAAAGAAGAATGAAGCAGGAGGGTTGGGTCAGTGGGTAGGAGAGACAGGTCAGTGGGTAGGAGAGACGGGTCAGTGGGTAGGAGAGATGGGTCAGTGGGTAGGAGAGGAGAGATGGGTCAGTGGGTAGGAGAGGAGAGACGGGTCAGTGGGTAGGAGAGGAGAGACGGGTCAGTGGGTAGGAGAGATGGGTCAGTGGGTAGGAGAGGAGAGATGGGTCAGTGGGTAGGAGAGGAGAGACGGGTCAGTGGGTAGGAGAGACGGGTCAGTGGGTAGGAGAGGAGAGATGGGTCAGTGGGTAGGAGAGACGGGTCAGTGGGTAGGAGAGGAGAGATGGGTCAGTGGGTAGGAGAAATGGGTCAGTGGGTAGGAGAGGAGAGATGGGTCAGTGGGTAGGAGAGACGGGTCAGTGGGTAGGAGAGGAGAGATGGGTCAGTGGGTAGGAGAGGAGAGACGGGTCAGTGGGTAGGAGAGACGGGTCAGTGGGTAGGAGAGATGGGTCAGTGGGTAGGAGAGATGGGTCAGTGGGTAGGAGAGGAGAGATGGGTCAGTGGGTAGGAGAAATGGATCAGTGGGTAAGAAAGACATACACATAAATAACAATAAGCAGACATCATTAAGAAGAAGCATAAGGAAGAAGGAAAAGAGGAAAGGAAAAGAAGATAAAAGTAATTACGTGCTTCTGGTTGAAATTCCAGCACTGAGGAGCTGGAGAGATGGCTCAGTGGTTAAGAGCACTGGCTGCCCTTCCAGAGGACCCAACTTCAATTCCCAGCACCCACACGGCAGCTCATAACTGTAACTCAGTTCCAGGGAATATGACATCCTCACACCAATACACATAAAATAAAATTACATAAATTGTTTTTTAAAAAGAAAGAAAATCCATCATTGAGAAGAATGAAGTATAAGCCCCTCCCTCAGAGATAACTATGAACAGTTTCTCCTACGTCCTACAAGTGTGCTCAATGTGTGTAAGAGTGTGTGGGTGTGAGTTTCAGGCCCATCCAAGCTAGATAGAGTGTGCCAGGCTAGTCTGGACGATGATACCTATTTTTTAAGTGTGTATGTCTGTCTGCCTGCCTGCCTGCAAGGGAGCATTCTCTCTCTTCCCTCTGGGATGGAATTATAGTACACGTTTGTCTTGCAATGATTTCTCTTCCTCCAATAGCGTACATGGACATCTTTCTCAAATAGACCTCCCCTTCCTTTTTTTTTTTTTTTTTTTTTTTTTTTGGTTTTTCGAGACAGGGTTTCTCTGTGGCTTTTGGAGCCTGTCCTGGAACTAGCTCTTCTAGACCAGGCTAGCCTCGAACTCACAGAGATCCGCCTGCCTCTGCCTCCCTAGTGCTGGGATTAAAGGCGTGCGCCACCACCGCCCGGCAGACCTCCCCTTCTTGCTGTAAGTGTGGTGCTGAGGATGCACCCAGAGCCTTGCCCGTGTTAGGTCAGCCCTCTAGCTACCTCCCGTTTCTTAACATCCTCTAAGTTTTCCATCTTTACTGAACAGCTTCTCTGCAACAGACACGGAGGCAAATTTCCCTTATTGTAACCACGCTCCAGTTTAGACCCACCTGGGGTCTCAAACGCCCAATCTGCCACTCACACCAGACTAAAGTCCCATCTTTAGTTTATTGGGTGTGCCTTTCCACACTGAAACATCTTCCCTGCTGCTGGGTCTTGTTTCCCCCTTGTACCTTAAGCTCCTCTGGCTGGGGTGTGGCCTTGGAGCACCTAGCAAGGTGCCCTGCAGGCCTGTCAACTCAGCAGATTTTTTGATTTTTTTTTTTTTTTTTGTTTTGTTCTTTTGAGCCAGCCTTAGTGTGCCTTAGAGAACTGTTCTCAGGCCAGCGGATGCTGGTGTATTCTTTTCCTGCTTCTTGCTTGGGAACTCTGGGCACTGGGCGAGCCAGAACAAAACAGATGCAGATTGCAATCTCCTAGAGATTGCAGTTTGACCAGAAAAGTATGAATCGGGCACTGACCAATAAACGCATTTATTTATTTATTATTTGGTTTTTCAAGACAGGGTTTCTCTGTAGTTTTGGAGCCTGTCCAGGAACTCGCTCTTGTAGATCAGGCTGGCCTCTAACTCCCTGAGATCCGCCTGCCTCTGCCTCCCGAGTACTGGGATTAAAGGCATACACCATCACCACCCAGCTCAATAAATACATTTATGATTAGGAACAGAGTGAGTGCTTTGAGAGAAAACAACCTAAGAGGTTGAGGGCAGCCAGGGAAAGGCTCTCTGAAGAGGTGGCAGCTGCAACAGAAAGACCATGGGATCTGCTTCCCTGTTCTCCGTTCATGAGACACTTCCCCTTTAGTGTCTTCAAGTATAGAAGGGAAAACCCCCTTCCAGTCTGAACTTTCTGTGACTGGAATGAATGCTATCCAAGTTCAAAGGAAGCAGAATTCCCAACTGCTGGGGAGGGATCAGGGAAGATTTCTTGCTGATTCAGCACTGATCTTGATGCGTGGGTGGGCTGTGGCTCCATCCAGTCTTGGTCAAATACTGGCTGCATGAATATATACTGCATATATCTAACACAGAGACTGGGTATTGAAGAGAGCTGTGGCTCTGTGGCAGCGTTCAGTATTTCAAATCTGTGAGTTGAGGCTGGAGACAGCTCAGAAGAGTCCTTGCCTAGTATTCTATCTCCCGTGCCACAAATAAAAATAAATAAAAATGAATGAGAATCTGGGGGTGCTGGAGAGATGGCTCAGTGGCTAAGAGCACTGGTTGCTCTTCCAGAGGACCCAAGGTTAGTTCTCAGCACCCGTGTCAGACAGCTCATAACCACCTCTAACTCCAGCTTCAGGGAATCTACACCCTCTTCTGGCCTTCACAGGCACCTGCACACATGTGCACATGCACAAATACCTAGGACAGGGTCACTCAATATAAGCTGTGGACTAAGTTCTGGCTTCCAAAGCTAAGAGGCATGTCCTTAACCGTCTGCCCTGCACTCCCCAGTAATGGAATATGAAGAATATGACCCTGTCTGAGAAAGGCTTCTTGCAAGTCCTCCTGGTTTAAGACCCAGGTGGCAGCTATTCCATAGAAAGGACCTCTGGAAAGAACACAATCACTCCTTGGTACCCCTGGGGAATGGTTGTAGGGTCCTCATTTCCCCATCAAATGCATGGCTAGAGCGGGTTGACTGTATCTGATGGGGAAGGAGGAGCAAGCTGGAAAAGAACTGAGATTAAGAGGAATGAATGCCATGCCACACAGCACGGAGATCCTGACAGTCAAGTATCACACCACTGAACAAAAGAATCCAACCGAAAGTCCAGCAGGATGGCCCAGTGGATAAAGGTGTTCGAGGGGCACACCTGAAGACCAGAGTTTGATCCCCAGATTTCACACAAAGGTGGGGGGCAGAGAATCAGTTCCACAAAGTTGTCATCCGACCTCCACAAGGTAACTGTGGCATGCAACACACACACACATGCACACACACACACACACGCACACACACACACGCACACACCCTGCAAGCACTTTAAAAGAGAGAACTCTCAAATGAAAAAAGATCAGTGCTTGCAAATCATCCCCCCACACCCCCAAGCTTCTCAGGGACCAAATATTCCATGGGAGGCAGCAGATTTCCAGAGAGGCAGCAGATGACAGCCGGCCGAAACCGGTTTTGTCTCTGTCCATCTCGGCTTCGGGTCTGTCCAGCTGTCTTTCTTTAGTGTGATTAAAAAGTCCTGGAGGTTCCATCCTTACACTTGGCATTCTCTTTACGATCCACCTTAGTGGCTGTATGTATGTTGAACATCCACGTTACTGTGCGAAGCTGTGTGCACAAAACCATGTGTCCTGTGCTTTATGGAAAATTTAAGAGTGTTTCAGAGGTAATCGGAACCATATGTGATTTTCCCCTCCTGGGCTGTGGGAGGGAGATGAATCTCGAGATAGGCAAGGGCTTGCCCTGGAGGTTTGCTAGGCTGAGGTAAGGAGCCAGACTTGCTCTCAAGACCAGGAGCAGCTATTAAAAGGCTTGGAGAGGGAGGCTTTAGAGGGGCCAAACAAAGGTAAAATAAACAGAGGTGGGGATGGATGGTACATCTACACTTAAAGCAGTAAATCCTAAACCAGTTTTGCCCACAGCTCATTTCTGGGCCTCACTTCCTCATCTCTAAAGGAAAGCCACAGTTGAGGGCTGCAGAACCATCGGGTCACCCTGCCCAGGAACCAGAACCGCCACTTTAGGCTGGCTGAGGTAATCCTTTTGTCCACACTGAGTCTGGTTCTCTGCCTGCAGCGCCAGTATACCAAAGTTAGGGAAGAGCTTGGGGAAGCTTCCTCAGGTCTACGGATGGTCTGCTTTCCAGCCTCAGACACTCTTAAAACTTCCTGGGCCAGTGAGACAGTGCCTCGTGCCTCATTGTGCAGCCTTCAGCAAACACCACAGCCCGGTGGAGTCCTACAGAAAAGCTCCCATAATAACTGTGCAATAATAAAAAGATAAAGAGGCAAATAGGTATGTAGGTCAGCTCAAAAATAGCCACCCACCCACTTAGCCTGGTAACCATTGGTGCCAGGTGGGGACAAAGAATTGGTTTGCTGGCTCTGCCCAACTGATCTGCCCTTCTCTTCTCAAGGTCGCCTGAAATTTTTTAAAGTCCCTGGCTGCATTTCTGGGGGGTGTAAGGTGTTGGCAGACCGCAGGTTCAGCTCCCTCCCCGTAACCCATCCCCCACAATTCCCGCCCCCCCCCCCCAGCTCCAAGTAAATCCTGGGTCAGAGAACAGAGGTTGGCCTCTCTGGCTTAGTAGGTTATTGGGGCTAAGTGAGGGTTTAGGGTGATGACTCACACAAACCCCCACCCCACCCCCACCATCCTTTAAGTTGTCTGTGCATGCAAGGCCCCCCACCCCCACCCTTACAGAGCCCGCTTTGTTAGCACGACCCCACCCTAACAGCCTCAGGGCTC
The DNA here is from genome assembly GCF_037038515.1 of Microtus pennsylvanicus. Taxonomy (NCBI): domain Eukaryota; kingdom Metazoa; phylum Chordata; class Mammalia; order Rodentia; family Cricetidae; genus Microtus; species Microtus pennsylvanicus. The sequence goes on from NC_134585.1 coordinate 23,823,612, forward strand.
TGAGGGCCTCCTTGGCCTTTCCCTCCTTTTCGATCCCTCCCAGACCCTCTCCAGAGAAGTGCGGGCCCCGCTGGCCCACCCCCACCCCTAGCTGCAGCCAAAGTGCTGAGCTCAGCATCTTAGCAGCCGGCTGTCTGGGATGGTGGGCGGAGTTTTGGAAACCCCGCCCTTCTTCCCCTCTCCGTCCACTCCCCTCCTCCGGTTTTCCCCCCCAGAGGCACGTTCTGTGAGTCACGTCCTCGCTTTCCCCTCTGCAGGGGGTTGGTGGGGAAGGAGCCCCCACTCCCAGTCAGCTGCTCTGCATCTGTCACCTCGGTAGCCCTGCTCCTCGAGAGCACCTCAGTTTGGGAGGAGGGGAGAGGGAACAAGCAGCACCCCCCACCAACTCTCCCCAATCGCAATGTTTGGCTCCACTGGCCATGGCAGACGTCATGGCAGACGTGTGTGTGTGTGTGTGTGTGTGTGTGCCAATTTTCAGAGAGCAAAGTCTAAATTTTTGTGTCTCTCAGCGTTTGTTATTTATTATTTTTTTTAGAGACAGGGCTTCCAATAGCTTAGGCTAGCCTCGAACTTATTCTGTAGCACTTACTCTGCAGCCAAGGACGATCTTAAACTTCTCCTCTGTCATCTGACAGTTGCTGAGACTATAGGCATGTGCCGCCTTGCCTGGTTTTGTGCAATGTTGAGTCTTGAATCCAGGGCTTCCTACATGCTGGGCAAGTACTCTACTAAGCGAGCTACAGCCCCAGCCCTGAGGTTCTTTTTTTACAACAGAATTTCACTGTGGTTTCTGGAGGTCTGTGCCAAAGTCTGTCCGTTTGTGGGTTACAGATAGGACAACCAGAGCTGGGAGGACCCCCCTCTTCTTACACACCGCTTTTAGGGGAACATCAGAACCTTGGGTGGGGTGGAGAGTGGAGGTGCATCCCAAATGAGTGATGTGGTGACAATCACTATCTCTTCTGGGCTAAGGGTGTCTGGCAAAGGGAAACCCCTTGGGTGTCAGCCTGCCTTTCTTAGCATTTTAGTCAGGACAGCAGTGTGTGTGTGTGTGTGTGTGTGTGTGTGTGTGTGTGTGTGTGTGTGTGTTGGGGGGGTGTCCTGCTGAATTCTAAGAAGAAAGAACCGGATGGGAGAGCACAAAGGCCAAACCCAGTGGTGTCTTATGTCAACAGCTCCAGGGGATGACAAGTGCTCCCTCCAGCTCTCCCGGGCCCCAGTGATGCCCCCTCCCAGTCTTTTCATTCCCTTTTGGTTCACTAGCAGTATTTGGGGCCCAGCATCCAGGACGTGTCTAGAATCATAGTTCCAATCTGTTGACTGTGCAACCTTAGGCAAGTCATTCCACCTAGCTGAGCTCGCGTGTTCTTACCTGTAAAGTGACAGCAATAAACCCAAACCCTACTTACATATGATGCACAAACACTGGCTCTGTGTGTGTGTGTTCAACCTCTAGTGTCATTCTTCAGAGTCTGTTCACCTTGTCTTCTTGGGAAGGGGATTCTCGCTAACCTGGAACTTGTCAATTAGTCTAGACTTGCTAGTCAGAGCCTTAGGGCTCTAACCTGCCTCTACCCCAGCGCTGGGATTACAAACCCAAGCCACTGTGCCTGTCTTTTTATGCGGGTCTGGAGGTTGAGCCGGGCGGTGGTGGCGCACACCTTTAACTCCAGCACTTGGGAGGAGGTTGAACCAAGGTTGTCTTGCCTGTGGGCCGAGAACCCTCTTGACCAAGCCATCTTCCCAGCCACACATTAATTATTTTAATTACAGATAAATAAACACCCACTGTTGGCTGCTAAAGTCACTGGAGATAAAGACAGACTTTTGAGCTTGGCCTGGTTGGCACACCCTGTAACTCAGCCCTTGGGAAGCAGAGGCAGGAGGATTATCTAGAATTCGAGGCCAGCCTGATCTGTATAGCAAATTCCATACTAGCTAAGTATCTAATAATAGTATAATCTGTCTCAAAAATAAAAATAAAAAAGGAGGCACTGGAGAGATAGATTGGCTTGGCAGGTAGGATACTTTTTCTTCCTCTGGCACCCATGAGGGCCCTGCTCACATTTTGGGGAATCCAACACCAATGCTGGCTTCCAGAATTCTCGGTTATCTGTCTGCATTCTTTAATTATGGATGCCAGCATGGTCCCATCTTATTTCCCACCCTGCTCTACTCCCTGTTGTGAGTTCAAGGCTAGCCTGAGCTACAAGAGAAAAAAAGGCAAAAAAACGGGCTAGCGAATGCCGGGCGACGGTGGCGCACGCCTTTAATCCCAGCACTCAGGAGGCAGAGGCAGGCGGATCTCTGTGAGTTCGAGACCAGCCTGGTCTACAGAGCTAGTTCCAGGACAGGCTCCAAAGCCACAGAGAAATCCTGTCTCGAAAAACCAAAAAAAAAAAAAAAAAAAAAAAAAAGGGCTAGCGAGATGGCTTAGCAGGTAAGGTTGCTTACTACCAAGCCTGCTGACCTGCGTTTGAATCTTGGGGCCCACATGATAGAAAGAACTCCGGAAAGCTGCCCTTTGATCTCTAGATGCTAACACACACACACATACACACATACACACACACACACACACACACACACACACACACACACAGAGTGTGTGTGTTTAGGCAGAACTTAAATAATATAGTCAGTAAAGTTTATTACTTATATTAACATAGATCGACTACGTAACAGAATGCGATGTTGTATCATTTATAACAAAGTCATATTACACCTCCTGGAATCTGTACCAGGGGTATACCCAGAATAACTCCCAGCATCCTTAGCAGTCAAACAGCCTTGAAGGGTGGCCACATTCACTCCTAGTCCATTACCCCACAGGGTCTCCACTAACTGCAGGAAATGAAGAGCCATTTAGCCTAGTCTTTAGGGGCTTACTAGGGAAGGGACTGCCTAGCCCTCTCCAACTCTATAATTTTCTTTCTTCATAAGTGTTCAGACCCAGGATGGGAGAAGGATCCTACAAAGCTGGTAGAAAGTTGGATAATGAGAGTCACTGGGATGGGCGGGTGAAGGAGAAAAAAGATGCTGTCCTGGAGTTCTAAGCCTAGCTGAGTCCCTAAGGTGATCCTCCGCTCCAGCGTGGCGGGGAAATGAAAAGATGGGTGGGCCTAACCGCGCTGTCAGGCAGTCTGGGTCTTTGCTTCCGTTTGTTGGAATAAATAGTCTGGCAGAATCCTGAACCCACCCTCCCAATTCTCAAGGTCTCTCTGGCCCTCAGCAGGGACAGTTTATGAAGCCAGCCCTTTGTGGGGTTCCCATCGCCTCTGCCCTGTCTCCAGAGGAAATGACATCTTGTGACACTCAGGACCCTGGCAGAACTGGCCATCTGTGAGTTCACTGTTGTCACATGTAGGCCTTGTCTTTGCAGCTGTATGCCCTCACCCACCCCTGGTACAGCACCCTGCCCCCACAGAGAGGCTTGGATTGGCTGAAAAGCCAGCCTCGTCTCCATCCCAGGCCCTCCCTGCCCCTTTTCCCCAGAGGTCAGCAGATTGTAGGGAAGAGCACAAAACTGCCTGGAATCACTCGTACGAAAGGACCCCAATAGACCCCATCCCATCTAAACAGAGTTTGGAGAGAGGAATGCCTATCTATATGTTGTGAGCCCCTCATCTCCCCACCCCACCCCCCACCCCCACCAAATCCCTTTCGTGGTTTTTGTGTGTGGTGCTGGGATTGAGCCCAGAACTGTGTGCAAGCTAAACACATGCTGTATTTCTGAGCAGCACCCCCAGCCCCTAAGAGTTAATCAGACTCAAAAGCCCCTTGGGGATGGAAGGATTAATGGGCTCTCTGGGCTGGGGTGTTGGAGGGCGCTATGCCTTTTCCTTGGAGTGTACTTTTTAGATAAGATTTTAAAAGCTGTTTTCAATCGCTGTGCTATATTGTATTGTCAGTATTTCCATTTCAAAAAGCAGCTTCATTTGCAAAAAGCCTCCCGCTGGGTTTTTAACACTCCCTTAGAACAATCAAAATCCTGCTTGAAGTCTTGTGTTGTGAGCTGTCAAGAGCTTTTCACAACCCTCCAGTGGGCCAGGTGCATCCACAATCTTGCTATTCTGACCAAGCTGTTTGTTGTTGTTTTAAGTAAACGAGCCAGAGAAGTCTTTGGGAACACATTCGCAGGCTTATTGTCTCCACCCGGCTACCACTCCGCCCTCTCCCTCCCCACCGGGAGGCATACTGTTCTCTGGCTACCTCCGCTTAGTATATCCCTGGAGTTTCCAGTGGGTTGAGGAAGCCACGGCCAGCTCCAGAGTAGAGACAACCCTGCTGGTCTTCAGGGGTTTTCATCTTGAATTGTGGGGTTCCCAGACTCACACCACCACCCCAAGATCTGGTTTAACTTCCCAAACCCGACTGGGGCGACTTGCCAGACTGAAGCCCTGGGAACTGGTGCTCTCGGGACAGGCACCGCCTGCAGAGGGAGGGGCAGGTGGCCAGGAGTGAGTGCTCACGGACTTTAAATTGCAGGCTCTGGTGGGTCCCACGGGAACAGAGCGCAGCCGAGGGTGAGGCATCTATTCTACATGGTCATGGCTCTAGCCACACAGACTGGGGTGTGGGGCCTGATTGCCAACTCCAGAGGTGCAAGCCACCCAAGATGTGATGCTAACCCACTCCCAGCCATCTTTCCACTAAGGCCATCTCCGCAGAGCAGGGTGCTCGTGTGCACATGAGAATTGTTTCCCCGAGCAGGACTTCTTGATGACACATGCAAATAAGACGCTGATGAGAATGACATTTCTATAGGTGAACAAAGAGGTCCCGCTGACTGCCCACACGTGACAGGGATCGTAAGCTTCGTAGGTGTTTTGGAGATAGTGATGGATTGGTACCTGTCTCTTTTGGAGCCATAGAGATGTTTGGAAACCAGTGGAGGAGGTAGTTGCACAACATTTTGAATGTGCTATTTGTTCACCTTGAAGCAGCTCACTATAGATAAGACTCTCACCTCTACTTTTAAAACACGCTTTCCTTTGGAGGTGTCTGTTAATGGTAAGAGCGCCCGACTAGCATATGTGAGGCGGTGGGATCCATTCCCGAGCTCCAACATAAAGAAATAAATAAAACCCTGTCAAGTATTTTAAGATACTTAAAGGAAAAACTCTGATTTTCAAGAGTTCCTAGACCGGCTCTAAGCCTTTGGGGGATTGGTTGCCTGTTGCCTAGGGATGCTGCCTCCAAGTGGAAGAACCAGGCTGTCCTTGAGTGGGGCTCCCATCCCCCACCCGAGGAAGAGGACTATTCTGCCTGTGCCCAGCTTGAGCTGCAAAAGGGCTGGAAAGGTGGCATGGAAATCCTCTGAAGAGCCCCTCTGCACGCCCTGCCCGATCCTGGGGTCCCCGTTATACATCCGTGTAATTCTGAGAATGCTGTCTTTTCGTTTCATCTAACTGTCCATGGATCCATCCAAACATTCATTCCGTTGGTGGGGTGGCATACCCTGGAATTCTCCTGTGGGCCTAGCATAAGTGCTGGCTAACAGGTATTAAGATGGGCAGAACACTGCCTTCAAGCTTTTAGTTGGGAAGACAAAAGGGAAGAAGAAACCTAAGGATTAGGCTGGGGGTGCAGGGGAAGCATGCCCAGGCAAGCCCAACTCGCCACGGTCAGGGGAGGAGGGGGAGGGGGATAGTAATTGCAAAGTTAAGGCCTGTGATGGGGTCCTGATTCAGAAGCTAGCATATAGAACTGTCTTGTCACATAGGGGAGAGGTCACCCCAGTTCTCTAGAGGAGCCAATGGTCAGAAAAGCCCCATTCTAGATTCAGACGTTCTCTGAGCAGGTAGTGATGGGTCTTGTCCCCTGTCATATCAAGCAGGTGTCCACTACAAGCCTCTGTCAGGCCTCCTTGTAGGGGAGTCTCTTTATCCACCCTCTCCTAATCTGAAAAACATCATCAGGGCTAGGTTTCTAGTCCTTTTTTTTCATCACTTTTTAAAAAAACGAGCCTCCTGACTGGTATTATGGTTCAATGTAAGAGCACTCACCTAACATGTGAGAAACCCTGGGTTCAACCCATGGTGTAAAACAAAAACCAAATGCTGAATAAAATTCCCAACAAAAACAAGACTGGATTTCTTGGGGCTGTTGAGATGGCTCCATGGGCAAAAATGCTTGCTGCCAGGCCCGTGAACTGGGGTTCAGTCTCTGTAAGCCAGTTAAGGCAACCCTCTTCCACTCGAGGGATGGTTTTTTATTCACAGCAAGACTGAGGCTGGGATGTGGCTTGGTCAGAGCGCTTACCTAGTATGGACAGAACACTGGGTTCCATCTGATTGCGTCTGTAGCACAAACCAGTCATCATGATGCATGCCTGTAATCCCAGCACTTGGGGAAATTCAAGAGGTCATATCAAGTTCTAAGCCAGCCTGGGATCCATGAGACCCTGCTTCAAAACAGAGACCTAAAAAAAAAAAAAAAGTGCTTACATAGCCCATGATGGTTGTCTGTTGGATGAATGGATGAATTCAAATAAACCCCTTTCCAAACTGGTCAGGGATTCTTTTTTTTATTAATATTCATTTTAAAGAAAAACTATTTTTCTTGGGGCAATATGTCATATTTTTGTGAAATATTTTTTTAATCAAAAAAAATGTAAAAGAAGAGGAGAGGGAGGAGGGGGGAAGGGAGGAGGGGGGAAGGGAGGATGGAGATGTGGCCTGGTGGCTGAGCTGTATCTAGCATGCCTGAATCACTGGGTTCATTCCCAGCATAGAAAAAAAAAATGGTGAAGAAAAAGGCATCCATAGCCTATCTCCAATGGGCTCAGCCTAGTAGGAGGAATGGGTGCCCTGCTGGTCCATTGATTTCTTTCTCCTTTCTCCCTGGCAGCGGGAAGATTCGCTCACAGGCCCCAACTCTCTCTCCCTCCGTGAAAGGCATTACCAGGTGATGTCACCTTCTCCCGCGGAAGCGTTTCATCTCACCACCCCATCCCATGTCTCCTAGCAAGTGGCAGATCTAAATGTCAGGGAAAAAAAGCTTGCGCTTAGGCCTGGGAGTCTCAGAGGCAAACACAGTACTTTATTCTGCAGCTGTCTTTAACTGTGTCTCCTAAGCTGAGCCCATCCCACCCTCTTAGGGGGATTGTCCATTAATGTGTTCTGAGGGATTCTCTCACCTGTAAAATGAGAGTGGATGTGGCAGACCTTATATTCTGCTCCTTTTGCAGTTATATGACCCGGCTGTTCTAAAACTCAGGCTCTTAATTTTAATTTTTAAAATATCGGTGGTAGGAGCTATGCTGCGTGTTTCACATCTTTAATCCCAGCACCTGGGAGGCAAAGGCAAAAGAATCTCTGTGAGTTCAAGACCAGCCTGGTTTATATAGTGAATTTGGCAGACTGTGTGACTGCCAAAAAGATATAATTGGTAAGTGGGAGGTGGGGCTGGAAAGGACGGTGGCCAGACTTCCCTGGCGAGTGTCACGTGTCACAAGCAAACCTGCCCTGTAGCGATTCGATACTCGCCTGTCTGACCTGGTTTGGTTCCTGCCCTGCGGGCGATAGTGTCTGATGTAAGCCTGGTTTTTCTTCCATCAGGGTCCCGGTGTCCTACACCGATAAAGCTAGGAAAAAAAAAAAAAAGTCGAGTCCGTCTGAATCTCCTCCCACCCTAAGCGCTCACTATCTCACTCTTAGCCCTCGAGCATCGCTGCCAGCCTAGATTTCCTGTTGCCTCGCTTGAATGACGAAACCCCTGATGGCTATTGCACTTGGGCTTTTCCAGAGATCTCGGGCCCCGGGTTCCATTGAACTCTCAGTGTCTTTTATTTTATTTTTTTAAAGACAAAAACCTAAGAGGGATTTTAGGACCCGGCGGACACCAGGGACTCTGCGGCAGCGGGCTAGGAAGGCTTTGGCCCCCGCAGTGGCCGGTCCCTTAGGGTGGATCTGTGTGTCTTCTTGATGTGAGTCCTTGTTCTCTGGTCGTGGATCAGGCGCTAGGAATCAGTCCGTGGACTTTAACACCTTCCAAACCCTCTGCTTGGGGACAACCTTTCACGGGAGAGCACTGATGTCTTCATAAACCCATTCCCCGGGGCTATAGAGTTAACAGGAAGACTGATGGGGTTCGAGGAGGCTGCCAGACCAAGGTGCCTTGTCTTTGGACCTATCTCCAAATGTCCATCGCGTGTCGCCAGGAAATACAGCATGGGATTGATGCTCGCGGGACAGCGGGATAACGTCTATCGCCGCGCTACGGTCCCACGAGCATCCACTTGTGTGCCCAGTACTGGAGAGCTAGACACTGGGGGTACCTGTTTCCCCGGCTCATCGCTGCTCCAGGTACCCTAACTCTTCATCCCAGGGCAGCCATGGGCTGTCCCCTCCCCCAGCAACGCGACCCTATAATAAACAAGTCTTTCCTTGATCCTCCCCTGCCGCGAGCGCCCTCAGGGACCTTGGCAGCTGCTGAAAGCCGCCTCCATTCCCTTCCAGAAAGGGGGTGTGGCCGCGGCTAAGGGGAGGGCGGAGAGGTTCGGCCAGCTGCGTTCTGGGGCTCCGTGGGGGCGGGGCCAGGCCGCTGTCACCAGGCAGGAGAGAACGTTGCGAACGTGCTCCCGGAGCCCATTGGCTGAGGTGGGCCACACTCCCGGATCCCCATTGGGTTTCGACTTGAAGGAGGCGCGGCCTCTCCGCGAGAGGCCTTATAGGCTGCTGCTCGCTGGTGCTAGGGATCGCAGCGGGCAGGGGGAGGTGCGGGAGGTTTCGAAGGGACAGGCCCGGGCAGTGATCGGGGGTTGGCATCAGTTCACTCACCCTTCGAGAGACAGGGCTCGCTTGTCCACAGTCCTCGCTGACCGCGCTAGCAGGTGAGTGTCCCTCCCGGGTGTGCACATCTCGTCGGGGAGCGACCTCGGCTGTTGGGGCCCCAGCGCCCTCAATCCTGTGCAGCGCCGACACTGACGCGAGATCCTTGTCCCTCTTGTCTTTCAGCGTCTTCTGCGCTCCCTTACCCAAAGCTCCGCAGCCATCCGTCCTGGCGTCTGACCTCACCATGCCTAGCCTTTGGGATCGTTTCTCGTCGTCCTCCTCCTCTTCGTCTTCGTCCGGAACTCCAGCCACTGACCGGCCACCTCGTTCCGCCTGGGGGTCTGCGGCCCGAGAAGAGGGCCTTGACCGCTGCGCGAGCCTGGAGAGCTCGGACTGTGAGTCCCTGGACAGCAGCAACAGTGGCTTCGGGCCGGAGGAAGGTGAGCAGTGAGCGGGTGCGGTACATCACTCGTGGGTGCCCGGGAGGTGGGAACCGAGCTGTACCAGATCAAAGCCTGTCACCTTGGCTTTCCATCCCACCACGCGAACTCCGGGGTTAGAAGGCACGAATGTGGGGCGGAGAAACTGAGGCACGGAGTGGGAAGGAACGCTGTTTTATTAGCAAAATTGCACCTCCCCCGCCGCTACAGTTCCTGTGGAAGCCGCTCTAATATCGTTCCCTGTGTCCTCTCTTTCAGATTCCTCATACCTGGACGGGGTGTCCCTGCCCGACTTTGAGCTGCTCAGCGACCCCGAGGATGAGCATCTGTGTGCCAACCTGATGCAGCTGCTGCAGGAGAGCCTGTCCCAGGCGCGATTGGGCTCGCGGCGCCCTGCGCGCCTGCTGATGCCAAGCCAGCTGGTGAGCCAGGTGGGCAAGGAACTCCTGCGCCTGGCTTACAGCGAGCCGTGCGGCCTGCGGGGGGCACTGCTGGACGTCTGTGTGGAACAAGGCAAGAGCTGCCACAGTGTGGCTCAGCTGGCCCTCGACCCCAGCCTGGTGCCTACCTTTCAGTTGACCCTGGTGCTGCGCCTTGACTCTCGCCTCTGGCCCAAGATCCAGGGCCTGTTGAGTTCCGCCAACTCTTCCTTGGTCCCTGGCTACAGCCAGTCCCTGACGCTGAGCACCGGCTTCAGAGTCATCAAGAAGAAACTCTACAGCTCCGAACAGCTGCTCATCGAAGAGTGTTGAACTCCGCCCTGGGGGTGGGGGTGAGGGGCACACTGCCCCTCCCCCCCGTGCGGAGACAGAAAACTTTCCTGATGGAGACCAGCAGGCAAGGACTGAAGGACTATAACGCCTGTGTTAGAAAACTGACCATAGCCACGTGAGGGGCGCAGGGCCAGGTGGGAGAAGGAAGTGTCAAGGAAGGTCTCTAGGTAGTGTGCAGGTGGCTCCCTGTTGGGGCGCATGCCCCTTAGTACTGTAGCATGGAAACAAAGGCTTAGGGGCCACACAGGCTTCCGGCTGGATGTGTATGTAGCATGTACCTTTTTTTTTAATTATTATTATTACTGACAGTTACAACAGCGGTAGTGTGACAGAGCCAGGAGGGCAGCCGGTCTGCACTGGCCTCTGCCCGGGTGTGTGCTGAGGGAGGGGGGGAGGTCTCGGAGATAGTCTGTGTATCGCGTGGTCTGAAAGGACCAAGAGTGTTTGTCGTTTGTTTCTCGTAGCTTTTGTTTTGGGGGGACGGGAGCTTCACTACTGACCTGTTTGAGGCAGCTATCTTACAGACGCATGAATGTAAGAGTACGAAGGGTGGGTGTGAGGATCGGTTGGGATCTTTGACACTTGAAAAAAAAAATTAAAACACCTGGGAGCTTCTGTCCAGCTTATCCCCTGCCGTGGACTGGAGGATTGAACTGTGAGGGGGATGGAGCTGAGGGGGGTGGGGGGGCTGGAACCCCCTCCCCCAGAGGAGTGCCTCCTGGGTCTTCCATCTAGAACTGTTTACATGAAGATACTCACAGTTCTTGAATACACTTGATGTTCAAGTATTAAGACCTATGCAATATTTTTACTTTTCTAATAAACATGTTTGTTAAAACACTTGAGTCTCATCAGTACCTTGAATGAACTAGGAAAGGGGTGGGTGGCGCTGGTGAAGACAAGTTTCTTCAGATTCTAGGGGCCACTGTGAGTGCCTGACCCCTTCCTGGGCTACCTGCCAAAGCTGGTAACAGGTATGTGGACTGTGCCATCAGGGCCAAGAACCCAGGCTCCCTCCGCTGGCTGAGGCTAACTAGGGGAATGTGCTGGAAAGCACCCGAGAGTGAGGGATGAGTCAGACCTCCCTGGAAGGCAGAGTCTGCCTAAGGAGGGTTACCTGGCTCTCCAGATGAAGGTGGGGTCCCCAGCATCCTGAGCCTAGGGCCCTTAACTATGAGGAAAGTCTAGGTTGGCCTGGTGCACAGACAGGAGTATGACTACCTCTGGGAATAAAAAGGTTGAGAGAAGTTTCAAAAGGACAGTTCAGCTTAAAGTTCTCAGTAGACATGGGACCTAAGCTCAGGAGATGTGGCCGAGGCAGGAGCAGAATCTCCAACACACAATTGGCTGAGGATGACTAGGGTGACCCCTGATTTTCACGCCAGAGAAAGGGCCCAATCAGACAAAGGGCTGGATCTGAGTTCCTTATCAGAAATGTTGGCCTTGGGCCAAGAAAGCCAAGGCCTTTCTCACTTCTGGACTCCAGGGTCCACCCACACCAATTGGCTTTTGGAGCTTTATCACTTTCTTTGTTCCTCTTCCTGAAAGCAGACTGGCTAGGAAGGCCCAAGACTGGAAACCCATTCAGAGATCTAAGTTTAAATAGACCCCTCAGGCTGGCCGTGTAGCTCAGGGTGGAGAGCTTGCCCAGCTGTAAAAGGCCCTAGATTGGATCTCCAGCTCTCCCACAAACCACAAAGTAAAACCAGATCCCTCCAGCCAGTTGAAGGAACAGACTAAAATCTGTGTTTTCTTCAGGGATTCCATCCAGGACCTGACCTTTTGGGGTAGCCAAGGAGACCCCCATCTCTTTCATAGATCCTGCAGGGCTAATTCCTAGAAATGAATGAACCCGGGTTATAAGTGTACACCTGGAATCCCAGCACTTGGGAGGCAAAGGCAGGAGGATTGGCCATTCTGATCTACGTGTAGAGTTCTAGACTTGCCTGAACTACATAATGAGTTTGAGAGCAGCTTTAGCAATGTAGATTCTACTTCTCTAAAAATAAATAAATAAATAAATAAATAAATAAAGCAAGGGAGGGGGAGGGGGAGAGAGAGCCTTACCCATCTTAGTGTCTTTCTTGGTAGCTGCCCTGGGAGGGGTGGATGGGGGCAGGGGTGTTCTGGAATATCCTACACATGGAGAAAGGACAAAGGCTGACCCATGCTCAGCCTGAGGGTGCAGCCCAGCACCTCCTCTTAAACTGACAGGCACTGTTCGAGAAACTGAGACTGAGCCATAGCTCGCTCTTCTGTGTTCCTGGTCCCCAAGCAGGAGCAAGAAAAACTGTGGCCAGCCCTCCTCCCCTGCCTTGGGATCTCCAGGCCTGAGTGGGATGGTTCAGTAGGCCCATCTTCTCTGAAGCTGGTCAAATGGAGGGGGATGAAGAACTGGTTCCTTAATGCCAGTGTCACCAAGATGCCTTCTTCTAAAACCCCAGACTCTGATCTTTCTAGTGGCTTCTGCCAGGGATGTGGCCCCTCTGCTTTCCCTTTAAAACCCAGAGAAAACTACAGCCCTTCCCAGGCTCTCCTCTGCCTCCCCCACCCCCACCTCTCACAATGACCATGTAGAAATCTTGGCAGTCCTAGATGTCATTGTATCTGCTTGTTCTATGCCCCAGCCCTGTAGGGTGCTCTTAGGTTCCTCCGGTGTATAGTGTCAGAGTCTGCAGCCACCCGCTTCCCTAGGCTCAGGGGACACTAGATCCTCCCAGCCTCGGCCTTGTGAGGAGAAAGGGGAGAAGCACAAGTTGTTCACTATGCCTGCTAGCTAGTTTAGGGAAATAGTACAGACTCAAGTCTTTTGTGCTGGGGATTGAACCCAGGGCCTTACCCATGCTAGACAATCACCCTGCTAGCTGAGCCTAATTCCAGACCCTTAGAGGCTTGGGGTCTTGAAGGAGGTCTTGTCCTTTGTGACTAAGAATTGATGAGATCTGGGTTCGGACCCTGACTCAGACCTTTTGTAGCAGATAAACTAGAACAAAGCTCTTGATCATTGTGATCTGGGAAACGACACTATTGGGAAATGACTCTAAAGAGGACATCACTGGGGTCCACCACGGGCAGAGGAAAATCTGGTTCTGGGTTTGAGCAGTGCTGGGGCTGGCTGTGGAGCAAGTGTCCTTTCCCAAGGACCCCTTGTCTCTCTTCTCTGCTCTTGCTTTCCTCCGACATCTTTCCAAATGTCAGTATTTTCCAAACAGTCTTAAATAATACTGCATTTGAAGCTGAGTGGTGGTGGCCCATGCCTTTAATTCCAGCACTCGGAGACAGTGCTGAATTTAAGGCCAGCCTGGTCTACAGATTGAATCCCAGGACAGTCGGGCCTGCACAGCGAAATCCTGCCTTGAAAAACAAAAATATAATAATAATAATAAGAATAGTAATAGTGTGTTGGCTCTTGTGGTCTATTGGTGTTGGGTGTCTTATTTACTTGTTTATTGCTGTGATAAGACACCATGACCAAGGCAGCATTTAATTTGAGCCTCACAGCTGCAGTGGTTTAGTCCATGACCATCATAGCAGGGAATATGGCAGCTGGCAAACAGGCATGGCGTTGAAGCCAGTAACTGAGAGTTTATGTCCTGAGACACAAGCACAAAGCAGGGGGGGGGGGGATAACTGGGAATGGTGTTGACTTTTGAGACTTCAAAGCCCACTCCTAGTGACACACCTCCTCTATTAAGGCCACACCTCCTAATCCTTCCTAAACAGTTCTGCTAAAAGGGGAACCAAGTATTCAAACATATGAGCCTATGGAGGCCATTCTCACGCAAACTACCATACTGGGGATTGAACCCATGATCTCACACATGCTAAGCATATGCTTGATCATTGAGCTTTATTCCTCAGCCTAACCTTAAGAAGTTCTCATAGAAAACATCATTTTGGGGCACCTACTCAGACAGCCTTTGTCTTCTGAGTTAGGCCTGTAACTTTCATTTTACCTTGTGGTTCAGAAGGAAATGGTGAAGTCCAAAGTGGCTCAGGGAGCATATGTTTAGGGCTCTCCTAGGAAAAGTGGTCTCTGACATCCCAAGCTTTCCATTTACCCCACACTATCCAGGCCTTCCAGCTCAGGTGACCTTAGATAAGTTGCATCTGGTCTGCACCACTGGAGGTGGCCGGAACTGTGGAGGATCTGGGGAAAGACCAACGAAACAGTGGCATAGATATAAGAACAGCACAATAGGTTATTAGAGAACATATAATCATCCCCAAATGAGGGCTTTTTATGAAGGAGTCACGTATTAGACAGCAGGACGCTCAACCACTCTATGCTGGGGACCATGCCAGTCAGGGCAGCTCGTGAAGGCATCTGGGGCAGCCTGAGGCCACATGGCAGTGGCCGTGAAGATGGAGGTGGCTGGAAGGCTGTTTCATGACAGCGCTCACTTATTCAAGCTGTGAACAACTGAACGGATCTATGAAGAGCTCTATGAGGAAGACAGAGGGAGCAGGAACCTTTAAGAAGAGATGGTGTCATAGACTTCATCCCTGCTCCCCACACCATTTCTTACACACACACACACACACACACACACACACACACACACACTTACAAGCAAAATGACGGGTAGGGCACAAGAGGACAAAATGGTACCCACTGTCTCTCTGTGATGAAGTGCCTAAGAAAAAAGCATTCTGAAAGTGTTGAGTGATTAAAAGTCTTTAAACTAAGGCTGGAGAGAAGACTCGGAGGTTAGTAATATGTGCAGCTTTTGAGGAAGACCCAAGTTCAGTTCTCAGCACCCATACAGGGCAGCTCATAACTATAACTCATAGCTCATGACTGTATAGGACAGCAATAATTCCAACTACAGCAGCTACAGGGTGATCCTGAGACTTTGACTTCCTCAGGCACCCACACTTTCTGCACATGTCCACACTGAGGCACACACATTTGATATTAAAAATAATAAAATTAGACCTTTTTTTTTGAAGTATATTAACTTAATCTCAGCACTCAGGACAGAGTGGTAGAACCAGAATTTCAAGGAAGCCATCCTGGGCTCCAAAGCCTAGGATGTTGTAAAAGACCTTGCCTCAGACAAAACAAACACCTACAAACAAACAAATAAAAGGCCCAGCAAGGCCTCGTGGTTATGCCTACAATCCTATTACTTGGCAGGCAGGGACAGAGTTCAAGACTGCCCTAGACTATATATATATATACTCCTGGTACCCTGTGAGTACCAGGCCAGTGCTATACAGTGAGATTCTGTTTGCCAAAACACTTATCATTTGGAATAAAGGTTCAGTAGTTAAGAGCACTTACTGAGCCAGGCGGTGGTGGCGCACACCTTTAATTTCAGCATATGAGAGGCAGAGGCAGGAGGATCTGTGTGAGTTCGAGGCCAGCCTGGTCTACAGAGCAAGTTCCAGGACAGCCAGGACTATACAGAGAGAAACCCAGTCTCAAGAAAAATTGAAAAGAAAGCCTATTGTTCTTGCAGAGGAGCCAAGTTTGGTCCCTAACCCCTACTTCAGTCAATTTATGACTGCCCCTGTAACTCCAGTTCCAAAGGGTTTGAGATTTTCTTCTCCCCTCCAAGGGCATTTGCACATACGAGCTACACATTAGTTCACAGAGGCACACACATATACACATAAATAAAAATAATAAATCTTTTAAAACTTTAATTCAGCCGTGGGGCATTGTACACACACCTCTCATCAGCACTGGGGAGGCAGACGCAGGCAGATCTCTGAGTTCAAGAGCAGCCTGGCCTACAGAGTAAGTTCTTGTCCTACCAGGGTTACACAGAGTAACTCTGTCTAAAACAACACTAACAGCAAAATGGCAGCTACTCTGAAGGTTGAGCAGCGGTTTGAGGTCAGCCTGGGCAGCACATGTTTCAAAACAATTACAATAAGAGGTGTGTTAGGGACACCGTCGACAGTGAGCTGGAGGACAGGCCCCATGGAGAACAGAGATTGGGAACTGGGCCTTCTGCCAGCCGTGGAGTGAGGAAGCAAGCTCAGGTTGCAGAGCCTAGATCACTCATTTTCACCAGCCACTTTAGAGTCCAATCAAATCATCAGCCCTCCACAGTTGCTATTGCAACTGTTATCTCCATCTTACAGGTGAGGAAACCCAAGAAACACGACCACAGGAGCCTGGACCCGCAGAGGAATGCCCTGCGGTTTGTCTGATTTCATCACTGCCCCTTGTTTCGTCACCTCGGATGGATGACATCTCAAAGTGACTCTGAGACAAGGTTGGACTGCTGGCTGCACTGGCCGTCCATCTGTCCTGTCACCCACACCCCCAGTCCCTTCTAGTCACCCTCCCTGGATCCCAGTCTGGGGTGGAGGTGGAGAGGAAGAGCCCTGGCCACCTTACAGGTCACTGGGCAAATGCTTAATTGGTTTTTGGGGGGAGTCCAAGTCGGAAAAGAGTTCCTGAAGAAGAAATTTCCACAGCCCTTCCCCCAAGGAGGGATTTTCCACTCTGCCTAGGCAGACATGCCTCTCAGAGTCCCCAGAGTCTCGCGGTGGAAGGCTTAGTACCCAGCACTGGCGCGGGTGGAGGAGAGGGGCGAGCTTGCTGAAGAGGCAGGACTGACCTAGAAAGAGGAAAAGGAATGGGGGAGGGGTGGTGCCTGGATGATTCTAGAGGAATCCCGGCTAGAGAGCAACAGGGAGAGCAAGCATCGGGGAAGCCTCCTAGAAGAGGGGCAGGAAGGGAAGGAGAGAAGAGGGGGGGGGCAGCTGGAAGTTCAGAATGGATAAGAGGGGGAACAGCAGGGAGCCGTTTGACGAGGTTTCCATGGTTTGCATGGCCAGTAGTACTGGACGGAAAAAGGATTACGATGAAGTGGATGGTGGGCTGTGGAGGACACGCAGCCGGTGCAGGGGCTGACTATGTAGCCTCTACACCTGCTGCCTGCACACTTCTTCCTCGGAGGGCACCTGGCTGACTCCTGAACCCTCAGGTGGAGCTCAACAGTCCTCTGTCCCCTGGAGAGCGCGTCCCCCCTCCCCCACACCCCGCTTCACCCCTGCCATCCCAGCTAAAGCCAGCATGTTTCTCTTTCTCTCCACCTGAATTAGCCTGTTTTTTTTTCTCTCCCTCTTTTTTTAGCAGTGGCTCTCCTTCCCACTGGAGAGTGGGAGTATCCTGAGAATGGAGACATTATTAAGGTTGTTCTCCACCAAACCCCCAGGGCGCCTTCACTGGGTAGGCTGGAGAGATGCTGCTGAGCTCCATCAAACTGCACGTTAGAGTGTCCTGGTACAGCAACAGCATTCTGTTTTGAGCTGTGACTGCAGGCCAGACACCACACTGGAAGCTTTAAAAACCTCTCACCTGTACCTCTGAGCAGCCCTGCCAGGGAGGAACCACCTGCCCTTTTCCTTCCCCAACAGGCTGGCTGCAGAACTAAAGGGCACACAGAGCCAGGATCCGAGCCTAAAGGATCCTTTGCCATCCCATCAAAATATAATGCAAGCCATATACACTGTTGAAATTTTTTTCCACATTAAAGTGTAGAATCAAGTGAAGTTAATTTGTTTGCTTGATATAGGGTCTCACTCTGTTGCCCAAATTTTTGTTGATTCTCCTTCCTCTCCCTCCAAGGTGCTGCAATTATAAGTAGGTATGGGCCACCATTCCTGCCTCGGATAAAATCAAGTTTAATTCTGTGGAATATTTGTTTAATTGTGCAAAGACGTGTTGTTCAACTATGTAAAGATGTGTTGCGCCGCCGGGCGGTGGTGGCACATGTCTTTAATCCCAGCACTCGGGAGGCAGAGGCAGGCGGATCTCTGTGAGTTCGAGACCAGCCTGGTCTACAGAACTAGTTCCAGAACAGGCTCCAAAGCCACAGAGAAACCCTGTCTCAAAAAACCAAAAAAAAAAAAAAAATGTGTTGCATTTGTTCAACTATGCAAAGATGTGTTGCTGTTTTACCTTGCCTGCCTAAGACACCTGATTTGGTCTAACAAAAACCTGAACAGCAATATCGAGGGAGGAGGTATAGGTGGAGCTTCTGGGCAGGGAGAATAAGTAGGAGGGGGAAATCTAGGCTCAGGGAGAAAGAAAAAAAGACTACAGAGAGACTTGGGGGAGAGGTAGAGGGCAGCCAGCCAGTCACAAACAGTAGGGCATAGAAAATGAAAAAAAAAAAAAGGTAAAAAGCCCCAAGGCAAAGCAAAGATGAATAAAAACAGGCTAAGTTAAAAGAGCTCGTGGGATAAACTAAGGCATGACATTCATAATTAATAGGAAGTCTCCATGTCTTTATTTGGGTGCTGGTTGGCAGCTCCTAAAAATGTCCAACTACACTTTAATAATATATTTTACTTAATCTGGCATATAAACTAGTATCATGTCACCATGGGTCAATAAAAAAGTTTAATAAATGAATAAATATGTTTAATAAAAGAGAGCTCGCTCGGTGGTGGTGGTGGTGCCTGTCTTTAATCCCAGCTTTTGAGAGGTAGAGGCAGTTGGATCTCTGTGAGTCAGGGATACACAAAGAAACCCTGTCTCAGAAAACCAAAACACCAAACCAAACAACAAGAAATAAACAGAAAAAAAAAACCCAACCCAGTTTTAAAAATAGATTCAAGAGCTGGGCTTGGTGACAGGTCCCTGTCATCCTAGCCCTCGGCAGGTAGAGACAAAAGGAACACGAATTTGAGGCCAGCCTGGGCTACATGAGACTTTGTCTCAAACAAAAACAGAAAAATGAGGGGGCTGGAGAGGTAGCTCAGTAGTTAAGAGCATTTGCTGCTTTTCCAGAGTTCAGTTCCCAAAACCCACGTTGGGGAGTTGGGGGTTTATAACCACAACCACTAGTAACTAGCCCTAACGGGATCCAATGCCCTCTTCTGGCCTCTGAGGGCACTGGACTCACAGGGCAGACACACCAACACACATGTACACATAAATAAAACTAAGTCAAAAAAACAGAAGGAAAGAGGGGGAAAAGTTCAGTATGCCCAAATAGGCCTAAATATAACAAAAGGTTCCTAACAGTCAAACTGTACATCACTTTTTGTTTGTCCAGTTCTTTGCGGAATCTCATGATGCAGCCCTGGCTGGCTTGGAATTCACTAGGCAGACCAAGAAATCACAGCAACCCTCCCACCCCAACCTCCTGAGTGAGTCCTGAGGCTGAAGCCAAAGGCATGTGCCACCACACCTGGCTGCATAGTATAACTTACATGTAAATTAAATTAAACTAGATTAAATGTAAAATTCAGAGTCTCGGCTGACTCTAGTATCAAGCGCTCCGTGACTGTCGGGGGATGGCTACCACAGGACTACAGTAGTCTTACCCAGAAAAAGGGCTGAGGAGTGGGAGATGGAGGCTGGCAGGAAGAGGGAGGGACCCCTGGTGTGGGTGTGTATGTGTGTATGGTGGGGGAACCTGACAGAGCAGGAACCAGTTGTGAAAGGGTCTTTGAAGAAACAAAATCCCACAATCCCATGGGGCAGCGCAGGTCAGGTCCTTATCCGGGGAAGCTTGCTGGGTTTCCCCACAACTTAAAGTTCCATCTACTAAGGAAATGACAACCCTGAGCCTCTTGTGTCGAACAAGGAGTGACTGCTCTGAACTGCCGGTCCCTTCCAGGGCCAGCACAAAGCAAAAGGGGGGGGGGGGAGCTGAACGGGGGTTTGGGCTCTGTGGGCAGGGAGTCCTCCCTCTCCACCTTCTGACTCAGGAGATTAGGTGTGCAGTACTCATTAAATAAGTTCAAAGTTAGGACCCCTCAGACTCCAGTCCCACCTTTGACAACATCTTGTCACGTGTCCTTGAAGAAGCCAAGTTGGAGTGGCGGGTGCAACTCAGTAGGGGGCTTGCTTTTCATACAGGAGATCTTAGGTTGGATTCTCAGCACTTAAAAAAAAAATCTTTTCTTTGGGCCTGGAGTGATGACTCAGTGGTTAAGAGTATTGATTACTCTACCAGAGGATCCAGGTTCAATTCCCACCACTCCCACGGCAGCTAACAAAGGTCTGTAACTCTAAGATCTCACGCAGACTTACGTGCAGCCAAATACCAATGCACATAAAATAAAGATAAGTAAATCATTTTTAAGCCGGGCGGTGGTGGCACGTACATTTAATCCCAACCTATGGGAGGCAGAGGCAGGTGGATCTCTGTGAGTTCGAGACCCAGCCTGGTCCACAGATCAAGTTCCAGAACAGACTCCAAAGCAAGGCAGAAAAACCCTGTCTCAAACAAACAAAAAAACAAAAAAACCAACAACAAGCAAACAAACAAAAGCAAAATCTTTTCTTTAAGGTCAGATTTCTTCTGTGGGAAGTGAAGAAAAAGAAGGGAGAATTGTGAAGTCTGTGGAACTATGGCTGAGGACCTGCTGTCTTTCCCAGGTCAGGCTCTTTTTCTACTAGAAATAGGGGGGTCAGGATCATTACTAAACGGTGAATTAATCTGAGTGACTAGAGGTCCCCTTCTAAGTCTCCACCATTTTCCCTGCATGACATAGAGCTTGTTCAACAGGGAGTCATGGTGGGGACCTGCCAGTCCCCCAGATGCCAGAGTAGGAAGTAAGGTGACTCAATCTGAATCAACAGCAGGTGAGGTCACCCTGGTCCCTGGGGTTACTCAGAGTGACATTAAGACACGCCCGGCAGGAGTAATGGGTGAGCTGGACTCTAGGAAAGTGGGTGGGGCTAAGACAAGGAAACTCCAAACAGGCCAGTATCCACAACTGAGAGCATCAGGCAGGATCTGAAAGTCACCTGGAGAGATGGAGCAGTTTGGAGAAACAGCAGCTCTGACTTCTCCTTTGAGTCAGCATCGCGCTGGAGCCAGGGACACTGAGTGAGGTCAGCGGCCCAGGCCTCCTCAATCCCTATTCAGTCCTTTGCCATATGGAATCCTCAGCATCCTGCCCTGCTGTTGGCTCTAAGTCATTTAGACCTTCTAAACCTTCCTCCCCGTGTGTCACCTCCTCCTTGATGGGACTGTGTTCCCAGACGTAAGACAGAACTCTCCTGCTCACTGCCCTATCCTAGGCTCAGCTTATAGTATACGTTGAGGGCTTCGTCCATGCTGTGTGGGGTGATGGACTTGCCAGGACCTGGATGAATCCCAGCTACTCCTTAGACTGAGTCCAGGGGCTTGAGAGTAGCAAGGACAGCATAGCAAGACTCAAAAATAAAATAAAGTAAGGTCAGGCATAGGGGTAGAAGGATCATGGGTTTGAGGTTAGCTTGGACGGCACAGACAGACCTGATCTCAAAAGAGGTGGAGAGTGGTTTGGTGTGCTGTCTCAGTGGTAATACCTGAGTTTGGTCTCCAGAACCCATGGTGGAAAGAGAGAACCAGCTTCCCAAAAGTTGTCCTCTGTCATAGTATGGCTGCGACATCCCCCACACTAATAGTTAATGTGATTTAATTAAAAAAATCGAAATTGGACTTGGTGGGTGTTGACTCATGCCTGTAAATATAACATCTGAGAGGTGAAAGTGGAAAGGTTAGGAGTTCAAGGTCATCCTCAGCTTCCTAGTGAGTTCCACACCAGCATGGGACACATGAGACCTTACATCAGAAAGAAGATAATAATAAAAATGCCTAGATGGGCACCCCTTCCTCATGTGTGTGTATGTGGTATGCATGTATGTATATGTGTGTGGGTGTACATGTGTGTGCTTGTGTGTGGAGGTCCAAAGTTGACGTCAGGTATCTTCACTGGTCACTTCCACTTGCTCTATAGAGACTGTCTGTCCACAAACCCAGGACTCACCAGTTCCAGCGAGCCTCATTGGCTGGCTTGCACAGGCTAGCTAGACCTCCTGGTTCTGCCTGCTGAGTGCTGGGGGGCCAGCGTACCTGCCCAGATTTTCAGTGGGTCCGGGGGATCTGAACTCTGAGGCTTTGTCATGGAGCCATCCCACCAGCTTCTGAGTGGGTCCTCATGCATTTCTAACACTTGGCTGCAGGCAAGCTCTTGAGCCTTGTTTCTGCCTCTGCAAACTGGGAAACACAATTGCAGTGAGGATCCAGGAAGAAGTCAGTGAGAAAGTGGGGAGGACAGGCATTAAACTGACCCTAGGGAGTTCCCCACAAATAAACTTCAGGTACAGCTTGGGGACAGGTCAACTCACAGAAGAGGAAACTGAGGGGCTGGAGAGGTGGCTCAGAGGTAAAGAACATTGCCTGCTCTTCCAAAGGTCCTGAGTTCAATTCCCAGCAACACACATAGTGGCTCACAACCATCTGTAATGAGGTCTGGTGCCCTCTTCTGGCCTGCAGGCATACACACAGACAGAATATTGTATACATAATTAATAAATATATTTTTTAAAAAAAGAAGAGGAAGCCGGGCGGTGGTGGCGCACGCCTTTAATCCCAGCACTCGGGAGGCAGAGGCAGGCGGATCTCTGTGAGTTCGAGACCAGCCTGGTCTACAGAGCTAGTTCCAGGACAGGCTCCAAAGCCACAGAGAAACCCTGTCTCGAAAAACCAAAAAAAAAAAAAACTAAAAAAAGAAGAGGAACCTGAGGCTCAAGAAGTCATTCTGAGATATCCTAGGAGACTTTCAAGCACTTAGTCGCCTTGTCATTCTGCATGGCTATCATTGCGTAAGGAGTTTCCATGCACAGGTCCTGAAGTTGGCTGACCTGTCCTTGTCCCTGCCCTAGGGGTGACCTTCCCTACTCTCTTTCCTGCTTGGTTCCTGGTGGCAGAAAACAGGTGAGGGACTGCAATCATGGCTGCCTCTTGTAACTAGGACTGGAGGCAAGGAACTAGAGGTAGTGTGTGTGTGTTTATGTGACCGGGTAGCTCTTGTGTCTCTGTGTGCACACACGTCAACCCAAAAGGACCTACTTGGCTCTCCCTGAATCTCCAGCGAGAGGTCACCCAGCTTGGTGATGAGAGATGAGAGGCAGGCGAATCTCTGTGAGTTCAAGGCCAGCCTGGTCTGCAAAGGAAGTTCCAAAACAGTCAGGGCTGTTATACAAAGAAACCCTGTCTCAAAAAAAAAAAAAAAATCAAACCAAACCAAACCAAAATAATAAATGGTGCTTGGGATAACAAAAGTTTGCTCTCAAGGATTCTGGAATGTGTTTGACACGAAAGTGCCAAAGAATAACATTCAGTGTTCTAGCTAGGCATGTAGGGACTAAGGCAGGGCTCACTTTAGGTTCAAGACCAGCCTTAATTACATCACATCTTGCCTTGCAATCCAGCCCCCTGAACTGTCTTAACTTCTCTGAACTGAAGCCTCCTAGGCTGCAAAATGGATGTGTCCATAGCTTATTTAGAGGCCAGCCTGGACTATATAGCAGGAATAGAACTGCTGTGTTATCTCAGAGACTGTTGAATCCTGTCAAATGACAGAATTTTCAGAATTACAGGCATACAAGGGTATATATAGGATTCGTAAGGGGCCTGGAAAATCCCAGTAGCTGGCTGCTGGAGAAATCCTGCTCGCTACAGACAAAGAAAAAAAGGAGAGCAGTTTGAGACACTGAATATTCACCCTTCTGCTTGGCAGCTAGGAAGCAGCTGGTTCCCAGGATAGCTCTAACTGCTAACCGTGGGAGGGTCTCCCCAGGCCTGTAGGCAATGGGCTACGCTCGATTCCTGAAGGCTTTGGTGCCCTCCAGGCAACAAGAGGAGCCTCCGCGGAGGTGGGAACTGTACGTAGTTAGGAAGGATGAGCTTTGCCTTCCGGCCCTTCGAGTCAGGCCGGCTCCCACTAATGTAAGGTGCTGGAGCTGGCCAGCCAGCACACCACCCGGGCTCTGCCTTGACAAATGAGTCTGTTTAGGAGTGAAGAGCAAGCCTCGCTGAATTTTTCTGTTTCTCCCAGCTGAGAAAGTTCCACTGTTTTCTTCTGTGCTGAGCCAATTGAGTCAGTCTTTTTGACATTTGCATTGCCTTGCAGTCCAGCCCCGCTGTGGACTGTCTTAACTTCTCTGAACAGCAGCCTCCTACTCTGCAAAATGGGTGTGTCCATGGGGCTTTTTTTTTTTGTCTTTCCTGGAGAAAGGAAGGGCTGTTCAGGACTGTCAAAAAGATCGACCAGTATCCAGCATTAAACCTTCCAGCATGACACATGCTGGGGCCTCCCTGTTTAGTTAGTAAGGAGAACTGGCCCCAGGAAGTGAGGCCCAAAGAAGCTTCTTGACTTTGGTGGGGTCCAGCTGAGCATCCTACTTGACCTTGAACGTTATAGGCCACACCAAGAAGACTGTGTGTAGTTCGGCAGCGCTGGCACACACCTTTAATCCCAATCCCAGCACTGCGGAGGCAGAGGCAGGTAGATCTCTGTGTGTTCAAAGCCAACCTGGTCTCCAAAGCAAGTTCCAGGACAGCCAAAATTACACAGAGAAATCCTGTCTTGAAAAACCAACTCCCCACACAAAGAGAGAGAGAGAAGCCTCTGTGTGTGTATGTGTGTGTGTGCGCGTGCGCACGTGCATGTTTTGTGATGATAGTAATGATGATGATAATGTGGATGATGGAGATGATTGAGACAGGATCTGTTGTTTGTTTTTGTTTTTTCAAGACAAGGTTTCTCTGTGTAGTCCTGGCTGTCCTGGAACTGGCTATGTACCCCAGGCTGGCCTCAAACTCAGAGATCCACTTGCCTCTGCATCCCCAGCCATGTCATTAAAGGTGCGCATCACCACCACCTGGCAAGAAGGTCTTATGTAGCCCTGACTGATGGCAAACTCTATGTAGCTGAGGATGTCCTTGAACTCTTATCTTGGGGTGACAGGCATGTATTATCACAACTGGTTTCATGTAGTGCTACAGTTTGAATCCGGGCATTGTATTCAAATTCATGAATGCTAGGCAAGCATAGTCTACTAACTGAACTAATTAAATCCCCAGATGATTTAATTAATCAACTTCTTTAATTACAGTGCTGAGGATGGGATCCAGGATCTTGAATGGGTTAGGTAAGTACTCCACCAACTAGCTATACCCCTGACTCTTAGGATTCATTTTTACAGTCCTCACCTTTTCCCCCTTTAAATTGTGACACATTTCTGTGTCCCTAACTGTCCTGGAACTTGCTATGTAGATCAGACTAGGTTTGAACTTGTGGCAATCCCCCTTCCTCTGCCTCCCAAATGCTGGGATTACAGACATAAACTACACATACCCCACAAACAATCAGACTCATTTTACAGCTAAGGAAAGTGGAGTCTTGTCCAATGTCAAGTCTAGGGCTCACCCCAAGCAGAGGTGTGTGGCTCAACCTTTTCCCGGAGCTCGCGTGTGAGCTCAAGGCCATAGGGAAGTAACACT
Organism: Microtus pennsylvanicus; assembly: GCF_037038515.1. Taxonomy (NCBI): domain Eukaryota; kingdom Metazoa; phylum Chordata; class Mammalia; order Rodentia; family Cricetidae; genus Microtus; species Microtus pennsylvanicus. Next base: position 23,848,859 of record NC_134585.1, read on the forward strand.
CTGCCTTCTTTGCAAGGAGGACTTTTATCTTTTTCATCTGTCTGACAAAGGAACTTTGCCCAGAAGGCTGGCGTCCCCATTTTGATCTTTCACATAGCCAAGACTGGACCACTAGTTCCTGTCGGTTAACCCCCCAGAGAGAGTCTGACGCAGTTTGACTAAAGGAAACCACCAGCCTTGGCACGAACCATCCTTCCGGGCAGGCCGCCTGAGGTCAGGGTGGGGTAGGACTGGGAATGGCATTGCTTGCTTCTCTCAGATACCCACCAACTACGGCCTGGGCACAGGGCTCATCTTGAAACTCAGTGTCTTCTTGCATAGTGTGGGATGCATGTAGCTAGCGCCCCTCCACTACCGGGTCGTGTTGATGTTCATCGCAAGGATTAACACGAGGTAACAGGTGTTGACTCCTCCTTCGCCCCTGGGAGACACAGAAAAAATAAGGCCTTATAAAGTCACGCAGTGGCGAGGGTATAAGGCTAGTGAGACCCTCACCACCTTCCTTTACACTCGCCTAGCTCGCGGCTCCCCAACTTGGGAGCTACGCAGCCTCATTCATCCTTTTGAGTTGCTGGGAAGAAATCCAGATTCCTACCCACTCCCTGCACGCCGCTCAGCTTGGGGCTCGTCCTGCGAGTTGCCGCCCCCGAGCTTCAGGACCCCAGTGCGTTAGCTTGCCGGCTCAGACAAACACCCAGCTAAGGTCTCACGTAGTCTGTTTTTGATTGGTTCCTTCAGATGGCAGCGACAGGGGTGTCAACTTTAGTGACCAATGGAAAAGCTCTCAGGGAGATGTGGTTGCTACAGCAACAGAGAGCTGAATCTGGTTTCTCTCATTGGGCACAGATCCTGCTTGCTCTTCCCAGGACCCGCCACACAGTGGTCACATGCTCTACGGTAGGCTGGACTGGGAGACGGAAGTTGGGGGATTACTAAAACGCAAGCCTTTGAGAATTGCCAAACTGCGGATGAGCCTTCATGCCTAAGATTAACCAGAGCAGGCTGCCTGGAGGAGGTACTCAGTTTTCCATGCCTTCCTCCGGGAACAACCGAGGAAGATGTACTCCTAGCACCCAGGACCTGCTTGAGTAGGGTTCTTTCCCTGATGTCTTTGGAGCTCGGTGGTTCAAGCATCCTCAGCAGAACCTTCTGAAACAAGATAGATAAAGATGCTTGCTGTCAAACCTGACAAACTGAGTTCCATTTCGGGAAGGACAGACTCCCACAAGTTGTTCTCTGACCTCCATAAGCATGCTTGGCAGCCTGTTCCCTACAATTAATGAAAATGTTATTTATTTATTTATTTATATTTTTAATTTAGCAAAGGGACCAGGGCTGGGGCTGCTTGACAGTTCTTGGTGGGAATGGTGGTTCACACTTTTAATTCCAGCACCCGGGAGGCAGAAGTAGGTGGATGTTTGTGAGTTCAAGGCCAGCTTGGTTTACGTAGTGAGCTCCAGGACTGCTAGGACTACATAGAGAGACTTTGTCAAAAGCAGTAGGGGGAGGAACGGGGAGAAAGAATGCTTCCTCTTTTGGGGAACTCTGGTTTGGTTTCCAGCATCCAAGTGGGTGGTTCCATCACCTGTAACCTTAGTTCCAAGTTATCCAACTCTCTATTGATCTCTGGGTACCAGGCTTGCATCCAGTGCACATTAATATACGAGGGCAAAACACACAGCTGAAAATAAATAAAATAAAATAAAAAGATATTTAATTGCCCCAATAAGCCTGGTGTGGAGCATTAGAGTGGACACACAGAGACAGCCATGCAGGCTAACATCTCACTGAAGCAGTAGCTTACCAGGCAGATCAGGACGTGCCAGCCAAGACTCACCCAGGGAAGGGTGGGGACAAGATGAGTACCAAGACTGAATTGTGGGTCTTATGCTGCTCTCAGCCTCGGACCAGGAAGAGAGAACCAGGGGTCAGCAAGGCCATTGCCTTAAGGCATCTTGCACTGGCCTTCCATAGAGTCATGTCCGGTCCTGGGCATTCATTAACCTGACCCTCTTCCCAGGACAAAGGAAGGTGACCAGGTTCATTGTCCTTGGCTCACAGAGGAGGAAGGGTGACTGGTAAAGTGGCTCACCCTTGGGCCCTGGGGCCTGGCGTTTGGCCCTGGCAGGGTTGTGGATGCCTGTGGATTCCTGGATGTAGCTTCCTGTCAAGCAAAACTCCGTACCTGTCCTGCCTGAGGATGCTGGGAGTCAGTGAGGTAGAGAACCCTGGCTCTGTTGCCTGGGCCCTAGGAGTTCTCTCTTCTGCTGTTCCAGTGGAAAAGCCTGGTTGCTCCTGGGGGGCTAAGGTCTCCTACGTAGATGTAGCCGTTTTCCTCGAGCCCTCTCTGGGTCTGGGACCAGCTCTAAGCCAGGAGGGCTGTGACAGGAAGACTGTGTGCCTGTAGGTGTCCCTGGAGGGCATGGCTTCTTCCACTCCCATTGTGTCCCTGCCTCCCATCTAGGGCCTAGCACAGAAGGGACTCAGGGATGTTTCTTTCTCTCTGTAGGGCTTCTTTGTCTACTTCCTAACTGAGAGGAGTAGAAGCCATCTGCTTGAGAGGTTGTGAGTTTCTGTCATTGGCTGACAGGCTGCTCCTGAGTGACAGCTCCAGGTGGATTCAAGGCAGAGGTGGAGTTCTCTACTCGCCTCTCGCGTGGGAGAGGAGGCTTCAAGACTCCTAGGCCAGCCGGGCGGTGGTGGCGCACGCCTTTAATCCCAGCACTCGGGAGGCAGAGGCAGGCGGATCTCTGTGAGTTCGAGACCAGCCTGGTCTACAGAGCTAGTTCCAGGACAGGCTCCAAAACCACAGAGAAACCCTGTCTCGAAAAACCAAAAAAAAAAAAAAAAAAAAAAAAAAGACTCCTAGGCCATGAATGTTTACAGCTTAGGTAGAACTAGAAGCTCTGGGAGACACATGGTACACAGACATACATGGCAGTCACACACACACACACACACACACACACACACACACACACTCCACAGTGTGCATGTGGAGGTCAGAGAACAACATTTGGAAGTTGTTATTTTTCTTCCACCATGTAGATCATCAGGCTGGAACTCAGGTCACCAGGCTTGGTGGTGGTAACCATTCTCATCTCCCTAAGCCATCTCACCAGCCCTGTTCTTGTATTGTTTAAAATTATTTCAGTTGGGCATGGTGGTGCATGCCTTTAATCCCAGTACTCCAGAGGCAGAAGCAGGCAGATCTCTATGAGTTCGAGGCCAGCCTGGTCTATAGAGCTAGTTCCAGGATAGCCAGGGCCACACAGAGAAACCCTGTCTTGAAAAGAATAAAAATAGGGGCTGGAGAGATGGCTCAGAGGTTAAGAGCATTGCCTGCTCTTCCAAAGGTCCTGAGTTCAATTCCCAGCAACCACATGGTGGCTCACAACCATCTGTAATGAAGTCTGGTATCCTCTTCTGGCCTGAAGGCATACACACAGACAGAATATTGTATACATAATAAATAAATAAATATTAAAAAAAGAATAAAAATAAATAAAATAAAATTATTCCATGTATGTTTACGTTGGAAATGGTCATATACAATGGCACAGCCAGGAGACCTGGTAAGCATTTATTAGTAATAATTAATAAAGCATTTATTAATAATAACAGGAAAACCGGAGAGATAACTCAGTGGTTAAGAGCACTGACTGCTCCTGCAGGACCTGAGTTTGGTTCTCAACACCCACATGGAGGCCCACAACCACCTGTAACTCCAGTTCCAAGGGATTAGATTCCTCTCTGACTTCCGTGGGCTCCTACATACATGTGGGGCGCATGCATACATTCAGATTTGCACCAACACATACAATTAAATGAATCTTTAAAAAATAATGATAACATGGTCTGGGGCGGGGGCTGGAGTGTTGCTTAGTGGCAGAGGTCTTGCCTGGCGTGTGCCGAGCCCTGGGTTCCATCCCCGCCATTCCAAACTGGTAAAAAAAAAAAATGGCAGCCTTTCCCCAGTTGCACGTGACACACCTTTCTACACACAGGATCCTGTTTCTTATCTTCTGAGCATCGCTGGCCTCATTTTACAGAGGAGGAAACCGAGGCTGAAGGGTGACTGTGACTTGTGCATAGTGAGAACTTTGACCGAGTCGATGGTGGCTCCTGACCCAGATAAAGGGAAGGGGGGGGGACAGCTTCCAACCAGACCTACAAGGATAGAAAAAGTTCATCCCATGGGGAGCTTGGATAAGACACGAGGAAGGACTTCCTGGCAAGAAATGTTTAGACACCAGAATGAGTGTCCAAGGAAGGGTGTGGAGGACCTGCCTTCGGAAGTCCTCAAAACAAGATAAAGGCTTGCCCAACTGGGCTCATTCCAGTACTGCCTGAAGGCAGGGGAATGGACTAAATGACCTCCGAGGTCCCTTCAGCTCCAAAATTAGTGTACCCTGCTATCAAGGGAGCCACCCTTGACTCTTCCCCCAAAGCAGCTATTAAGCTGAGTAAAGACTCCAACTTAAGGGGACTAAGAAAGCTTCTCTTGGCCCCTGGCCATGGGAGGGAGTGGCTAAAGACAGCCTCATATGCAGGGGACTGGGGAAGAGGGGTGGGGGCTGGAATGGTCCCTCTTTGGCCCTCTTCTCTCCTTAGTCATCTGTGCCCCATTCAAGTCTGGAGGTCCAGGACCTAGCTCCTTGGGGCTGCACATCACTTAGGGCTGCTCTGCGCATGGGACTGTGGTGTCCTGCCATCCTTACATATTCTCCAGGACCCCCCATGACTGCCTGAGCCAGAAAGGTGAACACAGGCTGACCTCAGCCATTATCTCTCTGGGTCCAAAATGTATTCATTTTAAAGTCAGAGTGTTCATTTATAGAAAGATACAAAATTGTCTATATTGTTGGTTACACAAAATTATACTTTACTTTTTTAAAAATCAAAATAGGGTGTGATGGTGCATGCCTGTAATCCCACCATTCAAGAGGAGAGGCAGGAGGATTGCCATGAGTTCAGGGCCACCTTGAGTTACAGAGAGTGTCACCACATCTCAAAAAAAAAATAGACAAAAAATAAATAAGTAGCCACAAAAATTAGAGCACTTGCCTAACGTGTGTGAGGCAGCGATCCTTACGCTACAAGAATAAATAAACATATACTGTAGGCCCAGATCTTGGCAAGAAGACTGAGGCAGGAGGATTTAGAGTTTGACCCCAGTCTAAGCTATAAATCAAGATCCTATCTTAAAAAACAACCATCTTCCACAAATAGACTAGGTATTGGGGTGATGTTTGAAGTGTAGCACTTGGCTGGTAGATGAAGGAGGGTTAGGTGCTTAAAGTGGTAAGCTGAGTCAGGGGCCGGCCTTCAACACTAGAGACCTTGTCTCAAAAATGACCCCAAATCTCTCAAACAAATCAACACCCATCTACCCTTCCCCCACCAAAAAAAAAAAACCCAAAAAAACAAAAACCAGCCAACTCCACAGAGGCGCAAGCACTGTGTGGGATGGAGAGGGCGAGCCTGTTGAAGCACAAAGGCCAATGATGGCTCTCTCGAGGTGCATGAGGGGCCAGCTCTCACAAGAGAGAAGGCTCAGCTCTTCATCAGTCTGTTAGGGAAGGACAGCGAGGCACACCCTCCAGGGGACACACTTGGGATTCTCTCATGGAAGCCTCCTGGTACCAATCAAGGATCCTATTTTGGTGTTCGTTCCTTTGCGCTGTTGCTGAGGTTGGAACCCAGGGCCTCAAGCACACAGGGCAGCCAGCCATCCCTGCTGCACTACCCCCCAGTGACCAAACGGGAATCTCAGATGGTACCAGACTTCAGCCGTGCATCCACAGTCCTCCTCTTGGCCAGCGTAGGCACTGGTTTCAAAAGGACCCTGGCTTAACTGGGGAGACAGGGTCACTTGTTTGCTCTTGGGTGCTAATGTCCCTTTCTTTCCAGACCTCTCCTGATCACTCTTGATGATACGCCACCACATTAACGTAGTGCCCCATTGGTCCTTATCACATACTAACCCAGGCTTTTATGCACCCGGAATGGTATTATTTATTGTAATGGAGTGTGTGTGTGACCTTTTGTTGTTGTTGTTGTTTTGTTTGTTTTTTTAAAAATATTTATTTATTACGTATACAATATTCTGTATGCCTGCAGGCCAGAAGAGAGCACCAGACCCCATTACAGATGGTTGTGAGCCACCATGTGGTTGCTGGGAATTGAACTCAGGACCTTTGGAAGAGCAGGCAATGCTCTTAACCTGTTGTTTCTTTTTTTGAGACAGTGTTTCTCTGCGTAGCCCTGGCTGTCCTGGATCTCGCTTTATCCAGGCTGGCCTTGAACTCACTGAGATCTGCCTGTCTCGGCCTCCCAAGTACTGGGATTAAAGGAGTATGTCACCACCACCAGGCTGTGTATGTGTGTGCATTTATGTATGTGTGTATCTGTAGGTGTGTGTATGTGCTTGCATGCGTGTATGTGTGTGTGTGTGCCTGCCTGCATGCATGCTCGTTGGGCAGCCCCTGTGTGCTGAGGTTTGTGCGTGGAGTTTAACTGTAAGCCCTGGGGGGATCATTCTGAAGTCCTCCTAGACAGCCTGAAGGGCTTCCAGGAGGAGGTGAGGAGCAGAGTGGGAGCTTAGGGATGGGGCAGAGCTCAGCTAGTGGAGGGGAAGCTATTGGAGGAGTTGCTGGGCAATAATGAGGTAAGCTAGAACCCCAGAAGTCTCTCAGAGTGCAGATGTCCTTCCAGGCTATCCCCATGTCAGACCTGGGGCAGGTGACAATCAGGAGCCTCGCTGGGCTTGGGGCCTCAGTCTCTCCCAAGAAGCTGACTTTTGAGACATCCTTGGACCTAGGAGGCATGACGTGTTCGCCCTGCTTCAGATGCTGATGAAATGTACGGCTGACACCCCAGGAAGAACACCGTCTTCCTGACAGAGTGTCCCCACTCCTGTTTTTATGTTTACAGGCATCAGGTGCTTGGCACAGGCAGCCACACCCAGCTGAGAAAACAACCTGCCAGTACTTCCAGTCCCTCTGCCGCTCCTCCTAGCCGTCACTGCCACCCGGACACGCCTCCGCTGGCCGGTACGCCCGCCTCCTTCTCTTTTGTCCCCGCTCCCGCCACTTGCTTGCACAAACTGTTGTTTATGCACACAGGACCAGAACATTTGGCTGCCAGCAGAGACACACATGGCCATGGTGCCACCGTCCCACGCCCTGCCAGCAACACACTCCCGCGTGCTGCTTGCCGCTGCCTAAGCTGGCGCGCACACATGTGGACCGACTCCTTCCAACACAGCTGGGCCTCCGGCTCATGCATGTGCAAGCCCCCTGGTTTTGCCTGATGTACTTCTGAATTCATGGAGAGAAGGACGCCACACATTCTTCCCTCTGACCTCGGCAGGCCACCCATCGCTTGCTGCTGTGTGATCTCAGGCGATCCACTTAGCCTCTCTGAGCACCAAACGCTTCGTTTGTAGAATAGAAACAATAATTACTTCCAGAAGGTGAACATATGTGGCTTTCATGAAGGCATTATGGACTCTACGAAGGCTTTTCCCACAGGCTCTGAGGCTTAGGAGGGAACAGTCACCCAGTGGGGGCCATGAGGGCTGGAGTATTCACTCTTGGATCTGGTCATGGGGTTTCCTGTCTCACCCCCCTGCTGTTAGCTTTTTCCGCAGACCTTATTGGCTGCAGGGCCTGGAGCCAGACTCATCACCTAGCCTCATTTCTTCTTGGGAAAAATGGCATACAGGCTGTGTGGCCTGCTGTGAGGTGAGGCCAGGGACTTGGGAATTCTGTCCGCAGCTGCAGAAGATTGTGTGTGGCGGAGTGGGGGGGGGGGGTAGCAGAGGTAGAATTTGAACACAGACCACCCCCCCACACACACCACTGTGAGCCCAAGTCCATGTTTCCATTCCATCTGCTGGAGAAACGCACTTTGACTAAGGGGCTGCCCTGCTTGTCGCTGTCACATCTGTGGGTCTCACTCAAGCTGACCACCGGCCATGGGACCATCTCCTGCTCCTGTCCCCCACCTTCTGCCCCATGTCAGTCCTTAGGACCTTTCCTGGCAATAGCTGCTTTTTGGCTTTTGGGGTTGGTTGTTTTTTGGTTTTGGGTTGTTTTTTTGTTTTGTTTTGTTTTGAGACAGGGTTTCTCTGCAGCTTTGGAGCCTGTCCTGGAACTAGCTCTTGTAGACCAGGCTGGCCTCAAACTCACAGAGATCTACCTGCCTCTGCCTCCCATTATCTCTGCTGGGATTAAAAACATGTGCCACCACCACCCAGCTCGCTTTCTGGGTTGTTGTAGTTTATTGCTTTCTTGCCTTGTTGCTATTGTTTTGTTAGAGGCGGGATCTCATGTATCGCAGACTGGCTAGAACTCCCCCTGGAACCAAGGAAGCCCTTGACCGCCTGATCCTCCTGAGCTATAACTGTAGACAAGCGCCACCACAGCCAGCTCAGGAGGTGCCGAGGGTCGAACTCAGGGCATCGTGGCTGCTAGAGAAGCTCTGTATCAGCTGTACCACACTCCTAACCCCGTTAGCCGCTTTCTTGTTCTGTACCTACGTCTTCCCCTCGCAGTCAATAGCCGCCATCTTTTATTCAAGGAAAGAGGGGTTCCTCCTTGCAGGAGGGAGGGGTACCTAATGCGATGTGTGGGCTAAGAACGGTCTGGAAAGCCTGGTCAGGATGAGCTGGAGAGCTTAGGGTGGTCAGAGGCAAAGCTGGGGACTGGCAATTCCAAGCAAACACTCTACTATTTAGTTATAGCCTTAGTCCATATTCTTCAGAGGCGGGATCTCACGGTGTAGCCCGGGCTGGCCTTGAACTCACCAGCCTCATCCTAGCCTCCCAAGGAATGGGATCACACGCGTGTGCCGCCACGACGTGTCCTACAGAGCAGGCTGACTTACGTATTTTTTTGCATTCTAAGCCTATGAATTAGAAATATTCAGCTCCTTCAGTCTTACGGTGGGCCTCGGAGCTCTTGAGAGCGTAGCCGAGGCAGCACGGAAGGGAACACCCCTGCAATCCCAGGGCTGAGGAGACTGGGGTGGACCGCTATGAGTTTGTGTGGCCTAACGAACGGATAACTGAATGTCTACTCCAATTCTGACCTCATTGCTTTTTCTCCCCCCGTTTTCCTCCATCCACAAGCTCTCCCTTGTTTAACTCATTTATCTGTTTATTATTATCGATTACTATTGCAGTGCTGGGAATCAGCGCCCCACCACCACTACCACACACACACTCTCACACACACAAACTAGGCAGCTCAATTCCCAGGTCTGTTGTTTTTCTGAGTTAAGACCCAGGACAAGGTTTTTGCTTTTTGTTTTTTGTTTTTCCTGCCTTGGGGTGGGGCACTCCTGGGATTTCTCTTTTCTGACAATGTCTTTTTTTCTAGAAGTACTGGGTGGGAAGACTTGTTAAGACTGACCTAGGACCTTCTAGGCTTGCCTGAGACCGACCTCCCCGCAGCAGTTGCTAGAGGCCGCTGCAGGGTGGGGGAGGGAGAGTTGCTCTTGACTGAGAACCGCCCCCCTTCAAAGCCCGTCCCTGTTCCATCCTGGAGTGGCGGTCTGCTGCCCCCAAAGTCTGTCCCAGCACGCAGAAAGTTCAAGAAAGGGGGCAGGAGGAAAGTGCACTAACCTGAATAAGGGGGGGTGGGGGCAGTGGGAGGAGGGGAGCGACAGGGCTCTTTCGCTTCCTTCTCTGCAGAGCCTGCCTGGGCTTGGCTGAAGCCTTAGGTTTTAAAAACTGCTTCCTAACAAGAAACAACTGCATCAATTAGTAAAACGGGGAAAATATGTGCAGCGAGTGACCCAGACTGCTTTCCTCCTCCAGCCCCGGGCTTGCTCCAGCTCGCCAGCGAGTTTCAGCCAATGTATTTCTGGTTGGGATGGAAGCCAGGGGTCAGATAAAGTCCCAACGTATTTTGCAGCACTGTTGACATTTTGCCCAGTGCCTTTGCTGGTGACAGCTGCCAGGGGAGTGTGTTGGGAAAGACCGGCTAGGAGTTTGATCTGGATAGGTTAGAGGGGCCAGAGAACTCAGTGCCACGAAATCCCATAAAGTCATAGCTGTGGGGACCCAGGACATCTATGAATCATCATGCTAGTACCTCAAAATCTCTAGGATCAAGGTCCGACTGTACCCCCACTTTGTCTTCCGCAAGACAACTAACCATAACACACAGCCATGTGTTTTACATGTGTTAGGGAGCTGAACCCCATCAAAGGGTTCGCTGGAGGCGGCGTTGTTCTCCCAGCCAAAGGGAGAGTAGCCAGCACACACAGACAGTTGACACAATGCATGTCAGAGGCCTCTAATCGCTTCCTATGCGCTGTCTCATTTACTGAGGAAACCGAGGCCCAGAGAGGCAAGGTCACATGAAACCACTGGCAACCAGGTGATGTCGTCGGAACAGAGAGTCACCTGTCATCTCCTGGATGGGCTAAACAGGTTCTGAGAAGGGCTGGAGTAGGGGAAGGGTGCTTACTGCAGGCTCGGGATGAGAATACACAATGAAGCCGGGCCGCTGTGTGCTTTAACTTCTCCTGTTTGTTTGAAACACGGTCTCATGTCGCCCAAGCTATGTCTGAACTCAGTATGGAGCCAAGGATGCCCTTGAATTTCTGATCCTCTTGCGATCACCTCCCAAGTGCTAGGATTACAGGCGTGCCCCACCATGCCCGGCTCATTCAGTTCTAGGGATCAAACCCAGGGCCTTATGCATGCTAGGTGAATACTACTCTACCAACAGCTACTTCCCCAGCCCTTGAATGCTAACTACACAGTAGCCAGAGGCTGCACTCTTCTGCCTCCAGACAGACAACAAGCACTGTACCCAAGGGGACAGAAGCCCAGACAGCTGACCCCGAGTCCTGGCAGCCTTTCCTTCCTGGCTCGGTTGGTCTGAGCCAGTTGTTCTAGGTCTCATGGGAGCCATGTGGGGCAGACAGCAGGTGAGTGTGCAAGCTGGCAGATTGCCATCCTGTATGCCTTCCTGCAGCCCAGACGGTTCCACAGCTCCGGTGAGCCAGTTGGGCCCACCCTTGTACTAGGCCAGCCTCTGCCACACGGAAGCTCAGGGGATAGCCTGCAGGGGAAGATGGCTGTCTGGTGTCAGCCTGTCCCGCCGTTCATTGTTGGCTGTGTGCTTTCATCCACACCGGGTAGATAATTCTGGTGCCACAGTAGCAGCTCCTGGGACAGGGCAGACTCAGGAGGGGACCGTCCTTAAGGTTGTGACAACATTTGCACTGTCCCCTTGGGGTAGCCAAGCTTGCTGTTTGTTGCTAAAATTCCT